>NC_052139.2:16266955-16634961 GCF_016086655.4 Lepeophtheirus salmonis
TAAGTTTTTATAAAAATATTAAATAAAAGTATCGTATTTGTCCTACAATAAAACGCACTAAAATAATTGTTTTCGGCTAGAAAATGATGGAACTAAGCCCCAATATTTCAATGCATACACTAACAAAATGTAACTATAGAATGAATTCGAACAAGAAACAGAATTGGTACGAATAGAAAAAGTGCTATTTACTTCTCCATTATTTTTATAATTAGTCATGATGGATTATTAACATATGAAATGATTCCTGGATTGACGACAAAACATAATTCCATAATTATTCCAACAGAGAACAAACCATATTTTTATTTAAAAATTCAAAACGGAAAATCAATTTTATCCAAAAAAATTATCTATTATTCGGTATAAAAAATAAATAAACTCCTGTGTACAAAGATATTATATAAATAAAAGGGTAATAATATAACCTTAACCCCGGCAATATTTTGTTTCCAGTTGACAAACTAAAGACCGGCCGCTTAAGAGTAATAAACTTTTATAGAAAACTTTAAAGATTATAGTTTCGAAACATCACCCAAACGTAAAGTTCATAATGTACAACCACTTCAGAACTTTAGTATACAGGGCTCTAAGATGAAATCCTTGCCCTATTTTGGTCGCCCTGAAATCAAACGTTGCCGTCATATCATTTTTCTTTTTAAATCCGCCTGAGACAAAATACATTCATTCAATCTAATTTCGAGACCATGGAAGAACTATACTCGGAGATGCCGGAGATTCAGTTCACAGAGAAGGAACGGAGATATGTTGTTGTTACGTGTTTAGTAAACAAAAAATCAGCAACTGGGACATCTGTAAAACCTCTCGGCGGAAAATGCATTATATCTCAGAAACAAGGAAAGAATTTGAGAATTTGCAAAATCCCTGGAGGGTTATTTCGAGGTCGTGGAAGTCAAAGAATAAGATGTCCCCGTCAAGGAGCAATTCTCATAAGTCTTGGTGGATTATTTCTATATTGGTTTCCTTGATTTAGTAGCTAGAAAGCAATCTTTCCTTTGTACAGGGATCACTAAATACATGGAATGGAGTGTTCAGTACTTTTCAGAAAATACATAGGTTAACATAAACAATCATCTTTAATATCTTTACGTTACGTTTGATTGAATAAAAGATTATACGTAGATATACTAAAGATGATTGTTTTTGTCAAGCTGTGTACTTTCTTAAAGGAGTGCACTCTCCATGTATATAGTGCTACTTACTTTGTATAACATTATTCCTAGACATTTGTGAGAAGAAATATTAATCACTTTCCTTAAAGCTTCTCCAAATGACTATTATTCCAAGAATTTAAGTTGCTTTTATTTTCATTCAAAAACAACAATCATTACATCGTTACTGATTTTCCAAACTCCTTTAAGTTATTCATCCATCACTACGGTAAATAATTTGAGAATGTACTATATTCTTATTCTTTGGAAAGATCTTGATCTAAAATGATGATAAATCTTCCTTATCTTTGTGAATTTGTTTTTGGTTACTAAATAGAGTAATTCTGATGGTTTAACTTCTTAGACATTACCATACGTCATTTAAATATGGATAAGAGAACGTCGAAGCTCATCTCAGAACTCTTTCCGAAGAAACAGTAAAGCAGGGACAAGGAGGTGAGTAGGTGGATTCCTACTGGCAAACGATCGTCTCTCATGAACACATAATATAAAGTCTAAAATAAAAACTCATTTTTTGGAAAAATAAATTAAATCACTCCACAAAACAATCCAATCCATAAAACATAACTAATCTGAACGCAATGAAATTTCTATGCATGAAAATAGCATCTCTGGCATTTTTTGTCGCTTAGTATCTTGGACAAGAAAACCTATTAGTATAAAGCGTGTACTTATTGAACGATGAAGAGTTACACTGATTACAAAAGTTGAAATAATAAAAAAACCTTTAAAATTAGACAAAGAATTACGGTCACTCTTTCTTCTTTTTTGTTGAGTAGTTAATAGATCGTAGCTTTGTTAGCATCTCCCCCCTTGTAATCTCTTCGACTTATTTTGCAGAAACCCACCTCGAAATACTGCCGACAGGTCACTTGTTGATAAAACTATAAGGTTGATCATATCTAGTGGTACACATTTTTTTTTTTTTTTTTCAATTTTGGACGAGTAAAATTTAAACAATAGGGTTTAATAGGACATTTATTTAACAAAATCATCTGAAAATAGTCCTTGGACCCAAATTTATTCAATATATGAGACCTTGGCTCTATTAATTGCCTCAATAAGAGGCTTGAATCGCATTCTAACCTTAACTATGTAGTTTGACTCGAGGTTGGTCCACTCCTTCTTGAAGGAAGCCTTTAGAGACTAGACACTCCTGTGAGGATTAGCACACAACCTCTCCTTTAGATATGCCTAGATAGATTAGTCCAAGGGGGTTGGTGTCTGAAGAGGAGGGATTCCATATGTTGAAGTCCCAAAAGTTGTATCTTAGGAAGGCCTAGGTCTCAGTGGCGCGATGACATTGAAATCCGGAACTTTTCTTTAGCCTAGGTAGCACCTTCTACTTGAGATGTTCTATGAAATCACAACCATTGAGCCGCTCCTTCATTTCCACAGAAATAGGTGGGAAGACTTCACCTGTGCCAGCCACTAGATTTTTGTTCTGAAGACATGTCCCATTACAACTAAGACATTGTCTGGAGATTCGGTTGTGATGTAGCGGTTTTTTGCTTCTTCCCAGTAGCATCAACGGTGATTTTTTTTTTAATTACAAGAGGACAACTTTTTTCCCGAATGTCTGCTGGCCTTAAAAAAATTTAGAATCTTCTTTGCTCTTTCCAACTGTCTCAACTTTCTCTGTTCAGAGATTAAATATCTTGTTGTACTCCACTGTGATTTTGCTCAAATTTATTCCTGATTGAAAATAATAAAATGTGTACCATTAGATAAGATCAACCCTCTACATTGTGATGTCTTTCAATTAATATGTCATCTTTCCAAGTTTCCAAAATAGGTATATTGTTGTGATATTTTTACGTACAACAGGATTTTTAGCATTTTTAGATTCCTAATTTTATAGATACTCCAAGTACACAAATATTTATATGTAGAAATTTGTTTTAATTTCAATAAATGATTCATTTATTGTGTGTATGCGACAAACATTATTTGAAATATATATGCATGGGTACGAAATTTAAGAGCAAACATTTCATTTTGATTGATATGCACTGCAATACCTCGACTTACGACAATGATTAATGGCAATAATATGCACAATGCAAATATACATAGGGGCTTACATTATTTTAAAACCATTAAAAAATGAAAAAATGTATATTTTCTTCAATCCTCTTCATGGACTTGCACAAGGACGTGACTATGGGCTTGTTGTCAATTTGTAAAAAATATAAAGTTATTATGTTTGCTGTCACAATATTGAAATGAACCATCAAAAATATTTTATGTTTATTTTATTAAAAAATTATCTGTCAAATTTGACAGATAACTAAAAACAAAGTTATCAAATATTTCCCAGAAAATTTAATTTATGATTTATGCAACTCATTTAACTCCTAATACGTTACTGTTCCCAAGTTATTCATTTTAATACACAAATGATGTCATGAAGAATTCATTTATAGAAATGGTCTAGCGCAAATTTTAAATAAAATTAATCCAAAACTAATTTTATGTTCGTCAATCAGCAACAATTTCAAATTATGTTAAGACAAAAACTATCCAATTACCAACTTTGAATTTTTTTATCAACTTTTTGAAAAAAAAAAAAAAAAAAGCGTCGATCTTTTTACAACTTTTGCTATTAAAGCTATCAAAAAAATTATACTCTCCTCCTCCGAAAAGTTGTTCAAATATTGCGTACTCTACGGCACACTCAAAGCTTTTTACGATGAGCATCACCAATCTTGCTTTTGCTACATCAAGGATGAGTGTAGTAATCATTTTTTATCCTATTGTAAATATTGAACCCCTCTTTATAAATACACAAAGAGAGTTCCCTTCAATTTTAGACTTCCAGTATTTTATCAATAGTTAAGGATTATCTTTATTAGCGTGATTTTTTCTCGTTTTTTCTAGAATTTTTACTATTGAAAGTATCGCCTTATTTCATGTAACATCGTCCATTTTAATGCCAAAATTATATCATCGCAACACCGTTTACATGTGTTTTTTTTTGTTTGTCTGACAATGCCTCATTTTGAGTATGAACTTATGATCTCAGCTACACGCGCTCCTTATAAAAATGAGTCCCCCAGGTATAAACAGACGATCCTTTTTGTTTTAGTTTAGACTACGAATTTAAGTAACATATAGAAATTTCTAATTTAAGGGAAATATTGTTTGAAATACAGGATCTTATTCTCACTATTTTAAACAGGGGTTAAAACCTCCATTTAGCCACTAACACGATTTAAAAAAAAAAAGATTTCTCTTTTACTAATCTTCCGAATATAATAAAACCAATTCCAAATGAAAACTGAAAAACAATAATTATTATAAGTATTTTTAAACGTTCCAGATGTACACTCAAATACCCCGTGTAACCCGAGGTATTGGAACTATTTGTTGATATTGGAGGGGTTTATTTGATTTATGTGATGCTTTGGCGGTGATTTTTAAGGATCTAGTGGTACAATCAAGTACCTTGCGCAACCCAAGGCTTGGAACTTGTTGGTGGTGTTAGAAGGGTTCCTTGAATGTATTGGTGTTGGTTGTTGAAAATCCCACACTACCCCTGGGACACTTGTCAATCCCAAGAAGTAGAGTATTTAACGTTTTTTTAAAGCTAATTTATAATTTGGTATTATTCATCATGAAGTTTGACCAAAATACGGGCAATTTTCATCAATTGCAATTTTCTCCTAGGCAATTTTCCCCGCATGAAAATATATAAATACTTGTACGTCTTAGTAGTTATTTAAGATTATTATATGGTCTAAAAATGATAAATACCTTTTCCGGGTAAATATTTTTTTATCGTCAAATTCCAGATAAATAAAAAACTTTTATAGAAAAAGCCCAACACCCTCGTCTTGCAAAGAAAATTCACAATCACAACATAGTACACTTCTCCTGAACAATAACATGGAACAGCGTAGCTCAATAAACAACGCACTCTTGAGAAATTATTCTCTTAAACTTAATGTTTGTAAGATTTTGCGTCTCGACCTTCCTTGGTCGAATGGAGTAATTGTAATACTATAATGTTTCTAAACTAGTAAGAAGTTTTTGTGAATGGCTGATATTATGAACGATGATGATTGTTGTGGGATTCAATCCAGAGGTGAACTTGAAGTAGGTGTGAGTAAGTGATCCGGGGAAGGGAGTGACCAGCTGGGGGATATTTGATTATTATTTGTCTAGATTTGGATTATGAAAAGGGGAAAGGAAAAAAAAAAGGAATGAGTAGATTGATGATGGTGGATTGATGAGAAGGAATAGAAGCGAGTAGTCTTAGATGATGAAAAAAAAGGAGGAGGGGATTTTCTTTTACGTCACAAGGTATGAATAATACCTTCATATCCGGATTCCATTTCTACTTACTATTAAATATTTATCATGACGTCATTCCTAATCCATAAAAAAAAAATCCTTCATATCTGTGTCACAACCATCAACCATCACTGGCCATCACGTATGCCCAGTGCCGACTTTCTACAGCAAAAACTACTAAATATTGATGAAAAATAAATTATATGACGTCACTAAATATCCTCTTTCATTGCAGGAATGAAAAGTCAACACTGTCAAATTAAAGGAACAATTAAAAAATTTAGAATAAAAAAAACTTACAGAGTCCCTACTAAACTACGGATAAATTACCTGAGAAGCTTCAAACTTTACCAAAGTCAGTTTTTGCATTGTAAGTCGCAAAAAAGTTTTTATTTATAAGAAAATAAATGTCAATATATGAATGAGACAGCCTACTGGGTATCTTAAGCTTAGGTAAATTTAGTATTTATTATCCGCCCCTATATAATTAAGTTATTATATGTTTGTATTAAATCATTGTATGAGCACAAAATTAATAATTTAAAGTGAATACAATTTAATCTATCTACAAACGAGTTTTGAACATAGTTCAATAAAAATTGAACGATGAATTCATGTTGGTGCAACACGTCGTTGCCTTTGTTTTTCACACAACCTTTCTTCCAAAAATAAATAGAAAAAAGACTCGAAATGGTCTGATAATTAGCCAAATAAGTCAATCATACCAACTGCTATTTATAAATTATGTATTGCGAGACTGTCAATGCCAAAACATTTATTTACTATTTTTAAAATGAGAAAAATATTTTTTAAATCTACATAGTATTTTATTCGATACTGTATTATAATATTGTTTCGTAATATTTTATTAATAGAGTAGTTAAACATTTGTATTTGTGTATGATCGGCAACATTTCTTCATAAAAACAAAAATAAAATGGCCAATAAATATCAAAGGATCAACAAGAATAAGTTAGGAAATAGCCACACCATATAGAGAGAGACGAAGGAATTGAATACAAAGGGAATTTTTGTGTTAGCGTGGTAACGCCCTCGTGAGAGTCCCGTTCCATTTCGGCACCTATTTCGAGAAAAAAATATTTATTTTTTTTAATCATCTCTTTATCCCAAATTTGCGTATGAATATTTAAATTAATAAAAATAGAGTTAATTAAAAAAACACTATATTAAGTTAAAAAAATAGTCAAACTAAACAAATACATTTGAGTTTTTTAAAGATGTACCACCCACTCTCTCAATCAGATAATATTGAGTATCCTTAAAAAATGTCCTCTCCCAATCATTATTTGATGTACTCTCTTAGGAAAGTATTATCGAGTAAACTCCATTACTTGATTTTCTTCATTTTATTCTCTATAGTGTTAAATGATATTTTACCTATGAGTCGTTCTTCCCATGTCATGTAGGCCTAAAATAGACGTCCATTTTTTTTTTTTTTTTTTTTTTTTTTTTTTTTTTTTTTTTGTAATTCAAATATACCCCAACCGATCCGACACCACTCTTAATGCTTCATTTTTGATGCACAAAGAAAATAAATACATTTGATCATTTAATTTTCTGAAGCCAAAGAAGCTGACTCTGTATTTCACCGCCTTCCCAGAAAAATAGTTGCAGGAAAACGTTCTGTGTATTTAAAAGGGATTGAACAATTTTACACTCCACACCCACTACATTTTTTAACAATCTATGTATCTAAGGTCTTGGCTAAGGCCTGTATCTAAGGCTAAGGTCTTGTTATTTCCTACACGCATTTCCAGTACCAAGTGAGACAGGAAATCTGAACATTTTCAATTTTAAACTATAACAAGATATAATTTATTAATTAATATTAGAATGTAAAAAAAATGAAAATATTATTAGAACATGTGTTTCTAGCTCTTCCAATGAATGATGTAGGGGCAGTTATGGCTCACCGGGAGGGGGGGCAAAGAGAGGCTTAGCATCCGCTGCAAATAAACTCCTCTGTCATGGTGTTCCAGTGCTGGCTGACAGTGGCCTTGAAGGCCTCGGTGTTTTATTGTTTTTAATGAAGGACTGGTGTCCACAAAAAAAGTTCAAGATAATTCTTAATAGAGTCTTGCAACGGATAAAATGGGTTTCTTTCCTTGCTGATGTCAAAAGTGGCCTCTTCTCCCTCACAAGGCTCTTTCCATCCACTTTTTTGATAGTATTCTGTACATTCTGGTGTGAAACCCCAATATCTCTTGCATGGTCTCTCATATACTTGGGCTCTTTTCTGTAACTCCTCTGAATCCAGTTTTGCCTTTTTGACAGAGCTCTTCTTCCTATCCAACGTTTTGGACTTCATGACAACGTAAACGGTAGTCCTGGAGGCCTGCACCTGCTTGGAGTGTACAAATGAAAATTTAAATGTAACACCCGGTAGCAATCTACGTACACAATAGAGTTTCAAATTTAGAAGAATATTTTATTACATATTTAATTCAAACTTATAGAATGAATGAAAATATATAACATAATTTGAATAAAGAAAAAGTTAATTTAAATACCATTGAAATCTGGAATTCAATTTAAAATTTATGCATTTTTATTTTAAACATTTATGAATTTTTGCATTGTTATAGAAAATTGCCTTTAAATATTTCATAGTTTATATTTAGATTTTTTTTGCCTTTAATCAAATAACACGTGGATTAAATTTGTGTTGTGTTATTTATGATAAATGTCGTCGTAATGCATAAAATATTACATTTTTAATATATTAAATATAGTTTAACAATTTTGATATATTTTAAAGATCAAGATATTGGTTACCTGTTAACATAAAAGAAAGCAAAGAATGATTTTTCTCAAAATTGAGTGTGAATTCCATATGTGCTCTTGGACAAATTACCCTGCATTTCTATCAATTAATCTTATAATTTATAATAAAACTTGTAAACGGATGAATGAATTTTCTTTTCCTAAACTGTTGTGATTATTATTTATTTTTTTAATAGTGAACCTCCTTTTCTACTACATTCAATGGTATTCAAAACCTGATTGAGCAGTCCTATGTGCTCATAAAAGACGCATAGTAAACTTGAGGATCTGTTGGGCAGTTATAATAGTAAGTCTTTGTTGAACTCAGATTATAATTGGTGATCGACATCAGAGACATTCTTGTCAATATTCTTGTTCATTTCCTTCTCTCCCTCCTTACAGCTGATTGTAGTTGATTTAATGAAACGTCATGAAAGATTAAATGCTCTTCTTTAAAACATTCTCCAAATTGTTAGGGTTAACATGTTTATTTTTGGTTCCTTATTTTTCAACATGTCCAAAATATAGGCGATTTTCAGCCATACAATAAATCCCTTTTGTGATTTGTAAATTGTACTTAAAGTAACCCAAATTAATTGTTAAAATAAAAAAAAAGGGAAATTGACAGATTATATTTGAATGGGCTATATCGGGGAAAATGCTTATAAGTCTCTTTTATCGAATAAAGGTTTTCATCTATAGATAATCTCATTCCACATATTTGAATACAAAGACTATAATGTACTGAAATATGACTATGAAAAAAGGGAATGTACTCGTTTATACAAAGTAAAAAAAATGGGATTTTCTCTTTTTCTTGATTTTGTTTCATAATTTTTTTCAATTTTAACAATTTATCTATTATATAAAAAATACATCATGAGAAACTGCCTAATTACAACTAATCAACAATAAAAAGTCCTCAAGCCTTTTTAGTTACTAAACTTCACTAACGATCTACACAATAAATTTTGTATAGTACAATATCCTAGTATATCCTATAAATAAAAAAATACCAACAAACAAAAAAACCATAAAATACCCAAAAAATTATAGCCATAGAAATGGGCAATAACGTTGGGTCTATTTTTATGCCTATTAAAGACGCTAATAGTGTTATTTAAAATTTGAATGTACTTTATAAAGTTTTCTGGAGAATATCGTGCAATATCCACCTTTATATCGAACGTCGATGTATCTGCCTAAAGGATTTTTCAATCTAAAGGCATATATCTTTAAGTAACCGTATTAAGTATGCCTCTTTACTAACTGCTATCCATTGGTTCCTTCAAAGTCTGTGAGTGGACTTTCGGTCGATTTTCTTTCTTTTTTTTGAACAAGGACAATTTGCCGAAGTACAATTTGTGTAATGAACATTTTGAAAAAAGGTATTTAATACACTGATATATATAATTGTATATTTTAGTTCAATTCAAGGTGACAGTTTGATAAATAGAGATAGTTTCTAAAATATAGGTAAATTAATGTGTGTTATTCTGCAATAAAAACATATAAAAAAGCATTTATGTTATTAATTATATTCATTAAAACACCTCACAGTCATATGTGGTTAAATGTAGTTCGAATCTTTACCCTTGTAATACTTTATATACATTAAATAAAAATATCAAAAAAAACTAGATTTTAATGGGAAAACTTCTAATAACTCTTCCGTTATCGATTTATTATCATTCTACATGAAGGGTTATTCATATTGGAAAATTATCATGGAAATCAAAGGCATAAACATTAACCTAATCCTTGGATATATTCTCCACTACATAACAAAGTATGAATAAGAAAATTACCACATTTGCCTCATGATTCACTCTTGAATATATGGCACAAACACAAAGAACAGTTAACTTATCTCAACCAAAAAGATACGAATTCTTCCAGATTCAGGGGACGTAATAAAACTTATTCAAACGGTATTGTCTAAATTTTTGCTTAGAACAATACAATAAATTTTAAAAAATACCAAAAACAAAGCCAAACAGGTTCATTAAGTGTAAAAAATCTTGTAACAAAAGTGAGAAAATCTTTTTGACGTTAATATAAAGGCAAAATCAAATTTTAAATATCGGGAGAAGTCTTACGAAGTGTTTATTTTGCTTATAGTGGAGGGAGGAAGAAAATTACTTCGTTCTTCTGCTCGGTGAGAGGGAGAAGAAAAGTGAAAAAAAATAATTACCGGTTCATGTATTAGAATATTTGAACAAGGAAATAACAGAAGAGGAATTGAATATTATATCAATAATTATAAAAAAAATTAGGTTTCCAGCCCCTTCTCGACTTCCATTTTAGTTTTACAATTTGCGAATAAAATGTCTTAGCCCTGTTCCGAAGGAAGTATTCGTCGAAATATTCGAAGAACGAATAATCCCCAGTTCATGAATAATGGGATTATAAGTTAAAGATCCCTTGTGTATTGATAACTATAGATCCATTACACTACTTGATAGAACTTATAAAATTCTAACAGGTATCTTGAACAGTAGTTTAAAGAAAATTTTACCATATATTGTCTCCACTTCTCCAAAGGATTTCATGGAAAAAATACTCGCAGAGGACATCCCAGATCTCTTCAGGATATGATAGAAGTAACCAGAATAAGTAATACACAATTTGCATCAATACTCGTTAATTGCAAGAAGACTGTTGACTCTATGAGCTATAAATGTATTATAAACCAATTAGATAAATCTTGTTTACCTCCAAATTGCATTTCAAAAGTGGCAACCATTCTTAGGTTACCGTTCTCAATACTCAATCTGCCTGGAAATACGAAAAAAATCAAAATTAATAGGGGATGCAAACAGTTGACCTGCTATGGTTTTCATTTTTCATTATAGCCACTAATCTGCTATCAGAAAAAGGGATCTCTAATTCATTAGTTAAAGGTCTTAAAATAGATAGGAAGTCATTGAAGATCATGATATTCACTGACAACGTCTCTGTATTTATTACTGGTTCACGGGACGAAGTAAAAACAACCTTACGAGAACAGGAAAGGCTGATAGTCCAACTATTAAATGAATATGGATTAAAGGTCAATCTATCAAATGGAAAATGAACTTATCAACGTATCGAGGAGTTCATAGGTCGACTTTGCGTCACTGTTGGCTATTCCAGTTTCCTGCCATAGTGAGGAAGAAGCATTATACGAAAAAGGGATAAAAGGTTTAGCAATATTACCAAAGTGATCGATGTGGAATCCAACTTCAGCAATGTGCAGGTGATAATTTATTCTTGTATATACAGCAAGAAACCAACGCTAATCAATTTGGAAAGCGAAATCTAGAAAAAACTCATTCACGACTTCCTCAATCAATATTTGTGTGAACAATATAAAAAAGATCAAACCATAAAGCATACGCATACTATGCTTAATAAGCTGAAGTCAAAGTGGCCCTAATCTAGCCCACCTAAGCAAGTGGAAGGACACAAGGTCAAAGTTTAATGTATGTATGGACGAATTACAAAGTACATACCATCTCATCATTAGATGGCCAGCCCTATTCTACAAGAGACATCAAGCAATGAATGAGGAAAACGAAGACTTCCTTATTTTAAAATTAATGAAATGTAAAAAATAAAAAAGTATTATTGAACAAAATTTAAAAGTAAACTAGGTTTTAGAATCTCCTGTAGTAGAACAAATACCACGTTGTGTGGTCGTGTTCGTTACCTTATATTTGTACAATTGTATTTTATGTATGTATGGCAAGCCGTCATAAATATTTAACTGACTAACCCTGACAATTTGAAAAATGTTTTGGAGGAGAGAAAGAAATATGTTCATAACGTTTCATTAGATCATAAAGAATTAACTGTGACAAGGGACGAGGGGGAGAAGGAAATAAACAAGAAGATCAACATAGTATTACTCCTATGTTGATCTTCAATTCTACTTTGAGTCCAATAATTACTTGTAATTATAACTCCATAAAAAATTATCAGTGTTATTCTACGTCTTATATGAGCACACACTCATGTTCAATCAGGTTTTGACTATAATTGAATCTATTTAGGAAAGGATGTTCACTACTCAGGAAATAAATAATAATGGCAACTGCCAGGGAAAAGAAAATTCATTCTTTATATTACCATTTACAAATTAACTGGGTAGCTAAAAAATGGACTGGATTTACATCATTATACATAATACTTACACTGGTTTTATACTTTGCCCCATCCCCCTACCTGTACACCCCCAAGATAGTCCTCCATAAGTAAATATCGCGTATTTTCGAAAAACCTCAGTAACTTCACCCTACCACAGTTTTGTCTCTTAACTGATTAAATAACTTAAATTTATTAGCTTATATTTAATAAACCTCATTATCTCCCATATAAATGGAACAAAGGACTTACTAAACCTCCCCACTTACCTAAACTCAATCTCTAGCGGAGTTTGCTTTCCTTTAAATAAACTTACCCGCCTTACGCTTTAACTGACCCTGGTTAAAAGATGACTTTAATCTAAAAAAATCCTTACAACGTAAATAAAATTATTTAAATTTGTACCTTTCTAGGAATTAATGTGACTCTACCATTATCCTAAACACGTAAGAATTATCTTAAACTCTTTTGTTAAGTAAAGGCAGTCTACATTAACTCAAGAAGGTAAACGAAATGATATAATTCTCTTTAAGCGCGTACTTATACCTTCACCCTAATAGTTATCACTTTCAGATACCATCTAGTTTCAAATAATCCACTTAAATCCAAACAGAATCGCTGAACCTGAAAAGAATATTCCAAAAAGTATCAACAAAAAATGCATACCTCTCTCTATTTCACCTGGAAGAACAAACTCACAAATATCTCAAACAATAAACAACAAGGCTTGGAAATTTCTCCCAGGGACTAACAAACCTAAGTTCAATATAATCAATCCTTAGATCGAAATACGAAGGTACATAATGTTGTTTCTACCAAAGAATTAAAAGATTATACCAATTAATACGAAATAATCGAAACAAATGAACACAATTCAAACAAACTAAGCATTTATGTGTAAAATTACCAAAAAAAAAAAAAAAAAAAATACCCTCAATATGGAGTAATGAAACTCAATTTATCAGGCTTCAAGTGGAACAAGGAACATAATTCCTCAATACTTTTTCACTAGAAAGTGTATATATATATATAAAAAGCAAGCTTATCGAAATAATTACTCTTGATGGTATGCTTCTACTTTTCACTTTAAACATACTATTTTCACACAAGAACAACCTCTTTTAACAAATCATAAATGCGAAAACATGTTTTTAGAGGAAAAACGCCATTATTGGATCTCTCTTTTATTTTCAAGCAACTGTTTTGAAACTACAATGCAAACATAAGGTACATTAAAATTATATCCAAAATATGCACCAAACTTTATTTGTTAATGCCTCAATCTAATTGAGCCCTTAAACGATAAAAAAAAATACACTTCAATCACACTCAAATACAGTAAAATCAAAACGTGCAATTATCCTAGTAGCAGCTAGAGTAATAACATTATGTTCAGTCTTGGTCGCTTCAACTCTTGGCCTCATAGACCAAAATTCTAACAAAATGACAAAAAAAAATCAGCAAACATCGCAAAAATATTATTTACACACAAAAAATAGCATTAGATATACATTGCAATAAGTCCATATCATACAACCACCTTATAGAAAATCTAACAAACGTATACCTGCCGTCTGGTTGTTTTGTAAAGACACGCAAACAAATATTTCCACCCTCCCTCATAATGTTAACGTTGCTGTCCCAAACAATTTGAAGACCACTACAAGTTTAGTAAGCCAATGTTTCATCTTACATATATCAAATGTCACACTACCTAATAATTTTAGTGAAATTGGACGTAAACGAATTTCTTCAGTTGAAACCCACAAGAGTATGTGTATCTACAGGACTTGTCATTATCAATAAATATATAATTGATCTCTTTAGGAATTTTAAATTGTGTCATTCCAACGATGGTTTGGTTACAAAAATATTATGTGAGAAAAAAATTGCATGAATAAAATTACAAAGTCCATCCTCCTACACAACTTCCAATCAAAGATTAGAAAGAATGGTTTCAAGGATTCCGGAGCATCGGATCCGGATGGTCTTTGTGGGCGAATTTTCTCTCTCGCGCCTGAGGAAATTGTGCTATACCTTTTAAAAGTAGGAAAATCTATGGAGAAGTCTGAAAAATGTCCCTTTATCTAACAAAAGGAAGGATAGCTCTTATACCTAAATAGGGTGATGGCACTGATGTCAATCACTGGAGGCCCATCACAGTTTTAAATGAAGCTTACAGAATATTGTTCGGTGTTTTAGCAAAGCAAATTTAACCAGTTTTAAACCAGAACATGAAAAATAAACAAAAAGGTTTCCTGAGAAATAGAAAAATTACAGATATTTCACTAAATATAGCTACAGCAATTGAAGCTCTTAATAGGAGTGGCGAGTTTGGTGCATTGATTGCAAATCATTTGACTCTGTACGTCACTACCACATTATGGGATCTGTTAAAATATTTCTGCCCAAATGTTTTTTATACTATCAGAGCTTTACTCGCTAACGGCTCTTTTATAATTTCGTTGAATGGTAAAATTAGTGTTATTTTTATAATTTTATTAAGAGCTGTAGACAAGGTTATCCAGTCGCCCCCTTGCTACTTATATCTGCCATCGATGACCTAACAAAGACCCTTTCGAAAAATTATTTTGGATTTGGTGTCTCTTTTTGTAGGACTCCACATCTAATTGACTTATATGCTGATGATGTAACGTTCATATTTGAATCCAATTCGGAAATTCAACTTCACTATAGGACCAAAGTTCTTTCGACTTTTTGTTAACAAATTTAAGGTCAACTCTGGATTATAAATGAATCGAACGAAAACCACCATCCTTCCCCTAAGATTACAAAAAGGTTGTGGAGGAATTAGGTGTATACCCGCTGAGAGACTGGAGGGTGAATTTCACGTCCTCTAAATTTTATGAATGGCTCCAAATGGGAACACCTTTAACTAATCGGGATTTGGAAGTTTTTTTGCCACTTCTAGCGTCTATTCAGAAAATTTTATAGAAAGGAAGGCAGACTTATAATTCAGATTCAACAATTCATATAATTCACGAAAATAGGACTAAAATGCCTTTTGTTAATAAGTTTGGGTATCCGTTTTTATTACCAAAGACTGTTCTCCATCATAAAATTTTAAGTTATCAAGACTTAAGCTAGGAATCTATCGTTTGCGGCGGGAGATTCCGTCTTCCTCTTGAGAGGTCTCTTAAATGTTTTACTACTTCAAAATCATGTTTTAAAAAAAATGAGCTTTTGCCAAAATTCATCGGTGGAAGTGAAGTCTGTGTCAGATAAACTTATGGTACTACTCGATCTTCCTCCTTCATGGAAACGAAGAATTCTCCGATCAATTTCTGTAATTTCAGAGGGGACCAAATTTACGGCACATTTCCAAATTTTATTATCCGTGCAAAGACTGCGGTTTTATGTTCAACTCTACCCTACACGCTTTTGCTGATTGCCCAGTTTTAAGAGTAGTCAAATATTTTATACAATTCAACGTTTGTGTGACAGAAGATATTTTTTCTAACTTAATAAAGGCAAATATATTATTTGGAGCTGATAAGAGAAATAAAAATAATTCTCCTGCTCACAAAGCCCTGGAGTTTGCTTTATTAAATATTAAATCATTGATTGCTAGAAAATTACCTATTGACACTCCATTACATGTGGAAAAATTAATAATGATGAGCGCAGCTACTCGATATTCAGCACTAACGATCAAAATCCCTCTGTCATCATCTTCGTCATGGACATGGGCTGGATATATCATCAAATTTGTTCCATTGAGGTCCATGCAATATTTTAATCTCATCAAGTCATAATAAGAAGACATCGTCGTTTTTTATTAACCTCAGCTGATGTTTAGACATTTTTTTTGGAATATTATAATAGGTTATTTTACTTGAGGACATTAAATATGAACTATAATATTCATTTTATGTTTTTTTGTTTTTTTTTTAAACGTAATTGTTCTAATGCTTTTTATTCACATGATCTACTTTTATCTTTATGTGTATTCATTATTTACACTGTTTGTATTGTAGAATATAAATAAATTGTTTTAACCAAAAAAAAAATAATAATAAAGATGAGAAAAATTTGGGCAAATGGAGGAAAAAGGTGAATATAATATTACTGAGTACTTAAAGAAATAAAATTTAACTTTACATCAATAAATATTCCATCAAATGAAAAGAAACTGTAATTCGAGGGATATAGAAATGCAAAAATAAAGTATCGCATTTCTATAATTTGTATTGTTGTAAGGACTAACATCAATCCGGATATGAAATGGTATATGTAATAATATTTATATTTACAGAGACTTAAATTATCACCTCATTTATATATTCTATTCTATTGGCCTTTATAATATCTGTTTTACCCCTATTAACACCTCATTTGTATTATAATATAGAGAGACCGCTCTATTTATAGAACCATATCTTAGAACAGGCAATGTGCAAACTGCCTAGGCAATTTATAATATATCGAATAGAGTGGTCAATGGTAATTTTAATTTCATTTACATTGGCAGGTAAAATGATTGCGAATAATTTGATAATTAAACAATTCCTTTCAAACAATTTGATCATTAAGCATTTGATTAACATGATATTTCGTTCCAAGTAATTTGATAATCTAGTGAAGGGATGCTCATACTCAGGATGAAAGGCTAAATTGTGGCCTGCCCAATGTTTAGTTGAGGCCCAGTACTCATTCCCACTTCAAGTATTATTTCTTAGCAAAATTATCGCAATATCATCAAAATGCGATTAACTCTCATAATACTAAGAAAATTTGAATAATATTTTACGGTATCCCGTATTTTCTGAAACTATAACAGATAAAGGAGTTTTGTAAGCAGTTGGGCATTGAAAAATTAAATTTGGAATTTATCTATATTTGGTATAAAATTAATAAATTTGCATTTAATAGTTTCGTTTTGAATATCCATTTTTCAAGAAATTTAACTTAATAGATTATGCAGTCAATAAATATATTTCAAGAGGTAATGCAACCGACTATATTAAAAGGATAGACATCCCTGATCAAGTACTTTTTTTTCTAAATTTATTTTGTATGCAGACAATCAAACTATAGTATGATAAGAAATTGTCACAAGATACTCCATTTTATCTTACAAAATGGTTTTGCAATAAGATCAAAATCTATCACCACCACTATCCTGAGTATGAAGGACCTTTATAGTATAATATGATACACCCTAGCACACGGGTTGTGAAAGTGAACCCATGGAAAAAAGATGTATTATTACCCACCGCTTCCTTTCGCATCAAGGACCCCTTTCATTATCCTATAATACACCTTAACCCATGGGGTGTGAAGTGAACACCTGGTTGAGCATCAAGGATCCCGTTTACTATATTATAATACAGCCCACCCACGGTTGTACAAAGACCCACAGGCTCAAAAGGTGGATCATTACACCTTTCAACACTTCCTTGAGCATCAAGGACTCCTTTCAATATCTTATAATACACCCAAGTCCATGTGTTGGGCTAGTAAACCGCTGGTCGAAAAGGTGGGTCATTATCCACTGCCACCACTTCAGGGAGAATAAAGGACCCCCTCTAATAGTATATAATAAACCTCAGCCCACGGGTTTTGCAAGTGAACTTGTGCATGGAAATCCCTATCACTCACAATCTCAGGAATCAGAGGAGAGGAGGCATTCAAAACATTGTTATGATGTAGCAACGTGACAACAAGACAAGTAAGTTCTCTGATGAACAGTAGTTTTTTTCAGTATGCCAAGAATCGCCGCTTTTTCTCTGGTTCTGGGCGAACTTCATATCAAGCAATGTATGACCATCTGATAATGGTCGTACTTGAGGGCTTACATTTATGTAAAGAGTGTGATATAACCACGGAGTAGCATGTATTAGAGATATGTAGAAATATGGACCATGAAAAGCCTGAAGTGGAGGGCATAGAGATAACACTAGTTGGACACAAGAAATGGGTATTCTGTCAACAATCTAAATCCGGAAAACAAAATTGTTTCATCTTCAGTCTTACGTGCTACACTTCAGAACCTGCCAGCATTGCTATGGGGGAAAAGGAAGATGACTTGACATATCTCAAGTGCTCACATTGACAATCTACTCTGGACAGCATGTGCAACAGAAAGGACCTAATCTCAGGCAAGAAGAACAAGCAAACAGAATGATGCAACTCTCCCCAAGACAGTTTAAGGAGAATGATGTTTAACAGTGCGTCAAAGTCTCAAGTATCGACCTTTCAAAAACAAATACCCAGTACGTCTTGGCTATTGTGATTTTTGTAGCAGAGAAAGGAAATTATAGATTCGGGACAAAAAATGATGCCTTAAAACAGCTCAATGTAAGAAAGCAGTTTGAGCCTATCAAAGAGTCATTTCTCAGTGTTGATTAAATTCCCAGAGAGGAGGAAGTTACATTACAACTTGAGCCCCATGACCCCACGACCCCCACTTCATCAATTCTGTCGGATGGAAATGAACAAGGCTTTAAGTAGTGCAATTGCACAGACTCAAAACAAATAGGTTCATCTGCAAAAAAGGGATACCTCTGTAATCGCAAATACATAACAGCACAACATAAACTGCAAAATTAGTTTATTGTTGCATGTGTTTATGTTTAGAATATATTAAGTAAAAATATTTAGGTAATATTAGGTATGTTCAAAAAGATGATTTTTTTTTAAATTACACCATTTAATGGTGAAAAGTATATCTAAATAAGTTTATTGTTTATGTCTATTTTGAAGAAACTAATAAAATTTGTATAAAATATACAACAATAGGATCAACAATTCTAATGTCAATTTTTATTAGATCTTTATCCACATTTTATCACGTTCATTCAAATGGCTGATCTATTTAACTTATATTTTAGAATAAAAAAAAACACAGGAACCGTCCAGTTGTAGAGTATCCGCATTACAGTAATAAACCACCAACAAAGTAACACATATCTTTACAGAACCCACTAAGTATAATATCGAAAAAAGTTCATTCCCTTGAGTATTGTGAATAAAGAAGGTTATGGATGATCAATGAAGCAGTGACAGTGGCTAATGACCCACCTTTTCGACCAGAGGTTCAGGTCCACAACACATGAGCAGGGGTGTATTATAGTATATAGGGTGAAAGGGGTTCTTGATACTAAAGGAAGTTGTAGCGGTGGATAATAATAATACACCTTTTGAAACAGGGGTGTATCATATGATATTAGAAAGATCCTTAATTCTCAGAATAATAGTGGTGAGAATGTTCTTGGTACGGAATATCCAAACTCTAAATTTGATTGGCTGCATTACTACTTGAAATTTTTTAATGTTCCGCATAATCTATTAAGTTAAATTTCCTAAAAAAAATGGCTATAAAAAACAAAACTATTAAATGCAAATTTATGTTTATTTATGAACAAATATAAAAAATACTAAATTAAATTTTTCACTGTCCAACAGCTACAAAACTGCTAAACCTGTTAGAGTTTCAGAAAATACGAGATACCGTAAAATATATCTCAATGTTTCTTTGTATTATGAGCGTTCTTAGCGTTTTGATGATATTGTGATAATTTTGCTAAAAAATAATACTTGAAGTGGGAATGAGTACTGGGCCTCAACTAAACCTTCGGCAGGCCACAATGTTCCCTTTCATCCTGAGGATGAGTATTCCCTCACTAGATTATCAAATTACTTAGAACGAAATATCATCTGAATCAAATTGATTGCAAGGAATTGTTTAATTATCAAATTATTCATAATCATTTTAACTATGAATGTAAATGAAATTAGAATTACTATTGACCACTGTATTGGATATTTTATAAACTGCCCGGGCATTTTTCAAATGCCAATTTTAACGGGCATTTTGTAAATTGCCTGGGTATTTTGCAAAAATGCCCGATTTTCCACATTCCCTGTCATATATATATAGCATTTGTAAAAAAAATAAAGTCAGTTTGGATTCAATTCTTGTTCGAGTATCATTTAATTATAATATCGTCTAAGGGACAATTCGTCCAGTTCAATACAATTACACTTAAAAGTACAAATCTATAGAGCAAAACCATAGACAAAATATGTATATGAAATATTTGGGTTTATATATACAGAGGGTGCAAGCTATCTGTGCTGCAAATTCTTTTAAACGAAATTTCTCTACAATTAGATCTAAGATTTAATTCATAAAACCAGATTGGGAAAGTTTGATAAATTTTGATTAGTTTTTTTTTTTTTTTAATTGCATCCAGCCTCAGTTACAGTCTCTATATGAGGCCAAAAGTACTAGCAGGACTTCAATACTTGGCCTCTTGGCAAATCCGGGAATTCCTTCTTGATCCAACTGATTTGTTGTTGCAAAAGGTTCGATAGATTTTTTTTTATCACACCCAACAAAAAATCTGTGAGATTAAAATCCGGCGATTTATTAGGCCAAAAGTTTGGTGAGATAATTTTCAAAATTTTCTTTCTTCATTTGAGACTTTTTTTGTAGATTTGGCATTGATGTTGCCACAAAAGTCCCTTTGGAGGTCACAAATTATCATCTAACCTTGCAAACAAACGTTTCACTGTGTCCCAGAGTTCGAAGAATTGTTATATTGTCGCTCCCGGCGCGGATTCCATAGATAATTATGTAGCTTTTTCAAAATAAATTATAAAACTTTTTGAATTTTATATAGTTTGTTAGTCACTTAAATATTTGTTACTGCTTGGCATACATACATAAAATAAAATTGTACAAATATAAGGCAAGGAACACAACCACAAAACAGGGGTATTGTTGCTACTACAACAGATTCTAAAACCTAGTATAATTTTAAGTTTTGTTCAATAATATATTTTTACATTTCATAAATTTTAAAATACGAAAGTCTTCGTTTTCCTCATTCATTGGTTGATGTTTCGCGTAAGAGTGAGTGGGGCATCTAATGATGAGATGGTCTGCACTTTCCAATTCTTCCATAGAGGTATTGCAGGTTGAGCTTATGGCTTTCCATTTGCTTAGATGGGCTAGAAAATGGCCATGTCTAGTGTAAGCCTGTACAATGATTCTCAATTTTTCTCTTCTGAGCTTGATAAACTTCGACTTCGGCTTATTATGCATAGTATGCGTATGTTTTATACTTTTATCTTTTTTATATCGGTAACACCAATATTGATAAAGAAGTCATGAATTACCTTTTTTTATGTAGCTTAAAAGCTTCCCATAAATTTTATATATTGAATGACACTATTAGTAATTATTTTATAAAATTTCATTATACATTTTATAAATTATTCAAAATAACTGGCTCCTTTATCGACTACCTCCCTTAGACGTGATTGAAAGACTTCACATGCTGCATGTACCAAAGATTTGGGAAGTTTACCCCATTCCATTCCAAATTTAAATATACACAAGTTTTTAGCTTGGATATTCGAGGGGGTTAAGATCTGGACTCGAATGGGGCCATATAGATTTGTCTCAAAAAGGAATATTTGCTTTAACTCACTCTTGACATTGAACACTGGTTTGTATTGGGGCTCCATCTTGCTGAAAGGTCACCTTAATCGTTTAGATGAATTGCCTTTTATCTACGGAAGGACCACAAGCACCAAAACATATGAAATTTAATCACCTGCCTTCATACCGAGGCATTCTGGAATAAAAACCAAAGGAAGCTCATCTCCTTTACTTTAAATCACTGTACAAACCAAATAGGATCGATTATTTGCCCGTTTCGGAATCATTTTTTGCTTAAGGATACATCTTTTGATGACAAGGAAAGGTTTGGTCGTTTTGAAGGTTGAATTTTTTGATCCAGGTCCCATTTCTTCTCAGCCGAAAACACTATATTTTCTTTCCGCGTGCAAAAATCTAATAACGTTTTAATTTTTTTAATCTGTTTCATCCAGATATCTTCCGTGAGATTTTAAACGCAACGAAACCATCCCTAGGTATTTTGGATGATTGGATTCATCCAATTCTTTGACACGTTGATCTCCTATGTCATTTTTGCCATTTATCTGTTGGGGGTTCTGTATATTTTAAATTTAACTTTCCGGATGCTATTCGGATTTCCAGCGGACCTTGTGCGTCCACTTATTGGTTTATCATCAACGTTTCCAGTCTCTCGAATCTTGTTAACGTTATATCTAACAGAACTGACACTGAGTGAAGGTCTCAAAATCTGATAAATTTGGAGGGATGATTTGCCAGCACACTGAAGACTCTCAACTGCTTTTCTTAGATAGTGCATCTTGACTAATAAAAATATCTTTAATACTCTTCTTTTTATATCAGAAGAGAAGGATTGAAATTAGAATGCATAACAACCAATCAGATTGCAGATAGTATACTTGCACAAATTTTGTCTGCCAAATCTAAGAGGTTTAGGACTTTTGATGACCCCTGTGTTGTTTACAACGAATTCGCCAATTGATTCTTTGTTTTTTTTTCTCCAATTGGTGCAAGTTTGAACAAGCTATCGAGCAAAAACAATATCAGCCACATTCGTGCCTGTGTTTGGTGAAGAGTCCTTGCAAAAGTAGCGTCATAGATGGCTTGTGCATACTGTATATTAAGTACAAAGCATAGATTAGTATAATAATAGTAAAAATGATGTATATCTGAGGGCTCTTATAAATTTGAGACTTTTATATGATATATGTAGACCTTTTTTTTTCGATTAATTTGATTCTATAATAGGTCAACAAGAGTAATAGCTACCTTTGTGGTTATATTCGAAAGAGAAAAATAATTGTAGCTTTATCAACAAAAGACATCTAGGGATTATGGTTAATATAATAAGATTTTGTCGACATAAGTTGGCTATTAGACTTGTAATCTTTCACGCTATTTTGAAAGTTGTATTAGTTCGGGTTGTAGGTTACATAATTAATAGTTCTTAGGGTTATCAATATCTAATAAAAATTAACTTACTTAGGCAACAAGAACCAATAGTGAGGGTATTTTGGGGTTGTCGTTATATTATACTAGTCGAGGTTGAAACGATTTTAAGTCTGTAGTTAAGGACTGATGTCACTCTAAGGCTTATAAAGGGTGTTCGGTTAAGCCAATACACTTATAAATTTGCCGTTAAAAGTGATGTAGCATTGTGATTGGCTCTTGTCAACCAATCAGTCAATCTATTGTATCTAAAAAATAATTATATAACAGAGTGATTAAGCATTTCATCCTGATTATCACAATAGCAAACATGAGTTTGACGACTCAGATGGAGCGC
The DNA here is from genome assembly GCF_016086655.4 of Lepeophtheirus salmonis. Classification (NCBI taxonomy): domain Eukaryota; kingdom Metazoa; phylum Arthropoda; class Copepoda; order Siphonostomatoida; family Caligidae; genus Lepeophtheirus; species Lepeophtheirus salmonis. Next base: position 16,290,549 of record NC_052139.2, read on the forward strand.
AGGATAGCTATTTTATCCCCTTCTCATCTAGGCAAGATATAGAAAGAAATCAGCAGTTACCTTGTTATTCGTTGTACCTTGGGGAAAGAGAAATGCTAATGCTCTTGAGAGGGGTAGGCCACGTCCAGCAAGTTCAAATGAGAATGTGGATGCTGTCAAAAATATCATTAAGAAAAGAAGAGGAGACCACAATCGAGGCACTCTCATACCAGTTTGACATGGACAGGAGCACAATGATGAGGCTGGTTCAGGAGGACATTTTTCATAAAAGTTACAAGAGGACACCAAGGCAACCCCTGAAGCCGATCGATTGCGACGGTATATGGATTAAGTGAAAATTATCAGTTTTACTATAAATTACATTTATTGAAAGTACAAAGATATTACCTTTTAAAAAAATCATAGGTCTAATTTTAAGAGACGTAAAGAAATCTTAAACTCTTCCAGCTTTAAAAAAACTGGAAAACGATATGATTTTTACTTCTCATAGTTAGAAGTTAGAGTTGTCAAACATATGATATGTGATTATGTACGAAAAAAAGGAGCAATGAACCTCAGTGCACATTCCATGCTCGAGTGATAAATTATTTTTTAAACTCATTGTGTTTATGTTTGATTCACAGTTACTTAATTATATACTATGTGTAGGCTTATAAATATTAGCTAAATTCCTGTGAGTGTAAATTGTTAACATGAGTAATTGTTGGTTAAGAACAATAAATTAATGCTCTTTTAAAATTAGAGCATTTTTGAAAGTTGTTACGAGTCAGTGAGCAAGAATCAAGATAGATTTTAGTGATCTCTGTCAGCAGATATGTCCTCTATACAAGTTACAAAAAATTATATAGCATTTGTTTCGGTGTGATTCTTACACATGATGTAATTTTAACGAAACTATCATCCTTAATTATGTATATTGACTTCAAAGACAATTCCTAGATAAGATGGAGTAATTATAACACTAATTATAATGTTTACTAATACTGAATCTGGTTCAACTCTTTCTGACCAATTAAAGGAATATTAAAAAAATGGATATTCAACGTAGTAACCCTGCCAATTAAAAAATATTTTAAGTGATAGTAGCTTGTAGTTGTCACGACGTTTCATAATAATATTGTGAAAAATTCACTTAATGGCCTCACTAAAACAACTATTGAATAGTTCAAACTATTTATATTTTAAAATTCATGAAGAACAAAATTGCATCCAGAAAGTTCTGCAATTACCCAAAAATTTTGTCTATGAACGAGTGCAAATTTTTATTAATGGAAGTTAGTAAAGCAATAGTTAGAATGAAAGCCTGATTTTCATTCCATATCTTTTGAAAAGGGATTAAACCAAGTTTTATAAATCAGAAAATTTATATCGTTATTTCATAATGATAGTAAATTAAAGTTTAAAAAGTCTTATCAAATAGGTGATATTTTTCTTCTCTTTTTTTTTTTTTTGGTTTTCTTTAAAAAAACCATTTCATGGAGTGGTTTTAGAAGGTTATTTATTCTAAACAAAAAGATGCAAAGTTTAAATAACAACATTTTACAGCTATGGATGACTGATTGATTTCATAATTATTTATCGGTAATTCAGTACCAAGCCTAAAAATGTTGAATTTTCTGAAATAAATTATGTTCCAACTGATAACGGTTTGACAAACAGCACCAATTCATAATGATTGCAAAAAACTGTGTCTGATGTCAGTAATCTAAGATCTTTTTTTTTTTTTTTCATCCACATTACACGTATACATAAATACAAAAATAAATAATTAAAAAAAAAATTGCATTGATATACGACATAAGCAAGCATTATAGCTTACGGTTAATTCCCTTTTACAGACCTCTGATATAAACAGCTCATCAGCGATATGACTTGATAACAAAAAAAACTAGAACAAAATACGCATTGATCACGACGAAAATATAGCTGATAAAATATTAAAATAATCAGATTAAAAGTTAGTATATATTTGAGACAATAACTAAAATTGAAGACAAGCAGATCATATAGTTATAATTATAAAGAAACGAAAACAAAACAGTATCATTTGAACAAAAGTATCGTAAAAATGATTTAAAATTAAACATATAGAAATAACTTAAAAGAAAAGGATGTTGCCCCAGAGACAAAATTTCCATTAAAAAGTCTTAATGTTTCATTCCAAAAATTGACAACAATCCCCCAAAAAAAGTGACTACGTCATAACCTTGCTACGATGTTTTTTTGTATTGACTGATAATAAATTCCATAAAAATTTTTTTTGTTTTGTTTTTTAGGCAGAAGGAAAATGTTTAATTAGATCACGGGCATATTCTCAACCTGCAGAAGATATTTTTCAATATTATTAGTGAAATTTTTTGCATTCAAAGATTTTTTTTTTCAAATTTCAAATAATAAAAATGAATGGGAAAAATCTTTTTTTTGTATTTTATAAATTAAATCAATTAAATGATTTTCATACAATGAACCCAATAAAACAGAAGGAACGGAAGTGCAATTACTTGAATTTCATAAAGCACTATGTCAAATGATTTTTTGGCAATATTTCTTTTCGAAGGCCAAAGTACATTTTTCACTTTTCCAACACATGAAAGCAACTCTGTCTGTATTTCAAGAAAAATTTAGAATCTAGCTTCTTGATTGAAATTAAATCCACTCACTTGTTATTTCTAGAGCCTGATTGTCACTAACTATAAAAAAGGAAGTTATGTGCATCGTTTACAATAACTAAATGCAGGTTACTAACATCTATTATGGGTGTGCATGTAATTTATTTATAAAAGTTTGAATATCATAATCTTCAAACCCCAACATATATCCCTATCAAAATGAAGAGGTTATGTGGTCGAACGTCACGTTTATAATTTTGGTGCTTTCAAAATTAAATTTATTAAAGACATATTTTAAAACGTTCTTATTTGAAATGGGAGAGTTATTCATGATTGAAGATTATAATATGCAAATTTTTGTTAAATTAATTATCTAAGGACATATACGTATACAAGCATAATATATGTTGTAACCCAAATAAGAAACATGCATTCCCACAGGAGGAACACATCCTACCATTAGTAACCATACCATTAGCAAAGAAACAAAGTATACTTACAAATGTAATAATTAGTGATGGATTTGAGTTTGAAAATCATATACCAGTCTGAGACCATTATGATTTTTATATTCCAAATTAATTTGGTTCAATTAATAAGTTTGGTCACGACAGGTCGTAAAGAAAAGGTCTGCCTAGACCGGTCCCAAAGGAAAATTCTGTTTGCATCGATCTTTCAAAAAATCTGTATTGATCGGTCTCATTTAACATTAGTTATAGTCTGATTCTGAAGATGAATTACACAGGGAACTCTCATTTTGTACAAATATATTCATGTCAAAAAAATAATATTTGTTTGAGTACAAAATCCAAAACTAATCTCTCTCATTTGAAATCTGAAATAGCTAGGACTACATTAATTTGGAACTATTGTCGCTCAGAGTCATTTTCATCATTAAGACGATCACCAAATTGAAGTTCAATGAATAAAACTGATGTAAAAGGGTTTTTAATGATCTGAATCTTGTTCTGAAATCGACATATTCCCATTTTTATGCTGAAACATGATGAAAAACGACACTCTTTTTCATTTTCTTTTAAATCCTTTAAATAAATTCGGCCTAGATCAGCCCCCAAAAAAAACTTCTATAAGATCGGTCTCATTTAAAACTCAGGGTAGTTCGCTTTTATTAGATGTATTTTGTATGATGTTGGTTGTTTTCCCTTTTGTAATTTTGTCTTTTTTTTTTTTTTTTTTTTTTTTTTTTAATACTTGTGAATTTTGTGAAGTTAAATGTGTTGGATAAATCATATTTTTACAACTCATAAATCAAGATAGAGGAGAAAATTGCTCAATAGTTAGAAACAAAAAATAATAATTAATTAATATTGCAATGTTTCACTCCAGTGTATTTATAATAATATTTGAGAATTCAGTGCGTTGATACAAATGAGTGAAACATCTGTTTGAGTATGCTAGTGAAAAATGGTAACTAACATTATAGATTTCTTGGTAGTTATCTTCTAAATTTGCAGCAAAATAGTGTTTGTTCGACGACGCCTACTAACTCCGGATAATGCCGGGAACAACGGCTAATTGTTCGTTATATGAAAAACAGAAAAAAATGGGTCCACGATTAAATTTTGATCCATGGTGTAAGACCGTGGTCTGGACCAAAATGTCGTTTCGAATCTGTCTAACAAATGTTCCTTTAAAATCTGAACAATTACAATAATAAGCTTCACCGAGATACAATTTATTCATAAACAATAGATTTTCAAAAAGTTAATACTATAAATAGATGTGTGTCTCAGCCTCTTAATCATTACTGTAGACGCCCTTAGGGGCAATGATGGCTTCCAGGTTGAGGTGGAAGTCTTGGCACCCACGTTAGATGTTGTCCTCTGTCACAGTGTTCCAGTGCTGGCCGATAGTGGAGTTTAGGGCATTGGTGTTTGGATGAGGAACACGAAAATAGTGTGAGGAAATGTGTTTCTTTCATTGCTTGTATCAAAAGTGGTCTCTCCATCCTGACAAGGCTCTTTCCACCCACTTTTTTCATGGCTCTCCGGGCAGTCTGGTATAAAACCCCGAGATCTCTTAAATGGGTCATCATGGAATTGAGGGAATTGGCGAAGGCTGTTTTCTTCAATCCTCCGGATCCATGTTTGGCCTTTTTGAAAGGACCCGTATTTCCAACGTTTTGGAATTGCGCTGACGGCGTAGACGGTGGTCCTGGAGACGCCTTACTGCTTGGAGACTTCCGTTAGTTTTTTTTTAAGCTTCAAGGAGTGTGGAAATAAAAATGAATCCATCACGTTCAACTTACATTTTCTCGACTTGTACGTAATCTAGAGAGCTCAGATTTGTTTTGAAACTAATTTTGTAAGCTATAATGTATGAAAGTATGTATTAATTTTATTCACTCAACCTTCATTAATAATTGAATTATTAAGTGTATAGATTTTAATGGAACACACAGTAGAATAATCTTTTTGGACTGAGTCTCAACACTAGTTATAATCTATTAAGTTAAAATATTTTTAAAGTAGTTTCTATTTTGTATTTGTTTTTATCTAACGCATGGTTTGTATATTCACGGTCCTAGGGGTCAGCTTACATATATAATATTTTTAATTTATTAAAAATGGTTTCATTAAAACTAAGAGCTGTAAAAGAGTAAAAAATTATACAGACTGAAGACAGTTTAAATTTTTGTTTTGTTTTGGGCTTAGTAACTGTAAACTGGTTTGGCATGGCTAATATTTGGTTGTTTTTTGGAGTTCAAAGCAAATGGGAAACAAATCGAAAAATTAATTTTTTTCGAAAAGAAATTTCAATAATTAAATATTTTGGAAATTTGTTCAAAAATGAGACAAGTGCGTGCATTGTACGTCGATATATTTAATAGATTTGAGGTTGTTTTGACTTTATAAAAATTTTATATATAAGTGTATATAATAGCTTACAAAATCTTCAAAATTCACTCTTAATGATTTTTAAAAAATTATGAAATATAGGTTCACATCTTAGCAATTAAACAACAAATAGAAAATTCAGTTTATGTAAGACTGGAATAGATTTTTTTCTATAACTTAATTTACATACTTACTCCGTCAATGTAATATTGTAGATCCATGGGGAATTTTTGATATTGGTATATCTCGGCTACAAAATTGAATTATGTCATAAAAATTGCTTAGCCGTGACTGTTTATATTTTTTTTTTATATAATACATTGTTTACAGAAAAGGGAAGTCCATATGAGTTGATCGCTTTCCAAAGCTTTTGAACTACTTGAAGTACAATGGCCTTGAAAAGTAATTGTGTACTTCGATAAGAAAAAGTGGTTGATGTAAGAGTCATCTCTTGAAATCTGATGAAAGTTCCACCAACGTTGAAGTTCAAGACAAAAAGTTATTCCTATCTTAGAGGGTCTCATTTTTCGTAAAGACTGAACACTAGTATAGACATAGTATAGATTTTAAAATTATCGATTACTATCTGTAGGGTATGCTTCAAGAACAAGTACACAAAACTCTTGTACAGCAGTGTTAACTGCCTTATGACTAGCATCACCAGAAACTGCAAGATGATCCCTGCTAATCATGCAATCATGCTAAATAACAATTCAGGCCAAGGATTGCAAAGGTTATAGAAGTTGGAGGAGGTCACATCAAATTAATCAAAACACAAGATCACTATCAATATCTTCGTAAATTTTCATTAGATATGATTATCCAACGACCATACAATAAATTTTATAATTTGCCTATTAAATTCACAATTTATCTACAGACCTCTCTACTATGAATTGCTAAGCGTTTTAACACTAGTAAGTAGGTTTTAAAAGATCAGCATACTATCGCTAACTATTAATGCTGGTTTTTGGTCTGAAAATCCTAGACATAATTTAGAACATTAGGGTGGATATTGCACCAAACTAATCCATATTAATATATTTAATCATTTTTGTATTAATCATTAATCAGTATAGAAGATAAAATTAGTCCATAGATTGCAACTGAAAAAAAGTGGTCCACGATTTGAAAAAAGATTAAATCATATCACTTAAAGGTATTTTTAAGATTAGATCACTAATTAAATTGAAGTGTTTTTTGTGTATCCATGTTTTGTTTGTATTCTTGTTTTCAATTATTTTTCAATGTGAAAAATTACTCCAAATTATATTGACTTACATATTCTCAGATTTATATGATTGAGAAAATGGAGATCATTATTGAACACAGTAATATGAACTAATAGGAATAAGCAAACTAAAAAATCAAGAATATCCGCACGATGTCGTAATATAACAATTATAAATAAACTACTAATAAATACAAAATGGCGCCACTATCCACGGATATGTAAACCAACTATTAATAAATAAATAACACTAATGCCTCTAAGTTAAAAAATATGATAATGGAAGATCAGCTTTTTTTTTTTTGTAATTACAGTATAAACAGTGTTTCTTTATTTTCCAAGCTGTTATCCTTACTATTTTATTCTTAAAGAGAGAGAAAGAACTTGTGGTTAAAACACAAAGAAAAAAAAGAAAAACATTGGAGATTTGTTGGCGAATAATAAGTGAAAGCTCTTCTGGACTCAGAGTAGAATTGAGTAACAATGTCGGGATAATCCCTACTTATATCCTAGCAAGGATATGGAGTGGAATTTGTGTGTATTTCCATAATTTCAGAGTACCTCGCAGCAAGTATAATGAAACGTCTTGACAGATGATCTGCTGTCCTCACAAACATTCCTGAAATTGTTAAGGTGTTCACGTTAACGTTTGGTTTCTTTTTTCATTTTTTCCCGGACGGTCATTTTATTTATATATAAGCAGGTTAATGAGGTTTGATTTTCAACTTCCTTCGAATTTCGATTACAGCTAGTGGAAAAAGATGTAAAATGGTCTAAAAATAACCTATGAAATATTTCATGGCTATGAAAAGAAAATATTTTGAGTAATTTTTAACTTATAAACACTCAAATTATCAATTACCACAACCTTGTCTCATGTCCATGTGATGTTTTGAAACAACTAAGGTAAAGTCACTTGAAAGATGCGTGAAAAATTCAGAAGTCGTTTTGTTTAGTTAGCCTCATATGCTATTCAGGGAATGAAACTGTTGGATCTTAGCTCTGAAGATATTGCATATATCTCCTCATAAAGTTAGAGAGTCAAAACAACTAATAAGCCATTCAACATGTGGCCTTCTGTCTTCAAGAGTGAACAGAGTTGACATCAAGTCAGAAATTCAACAAAATGACAATTTAACCTCCACAATGTGGGCTCATGAAAATAGTACACTACACAAAGAGTATACTTGATAGAGACACATTCTGTGACATAGTGACAACTGCCAATTATGGGAGAGACTTCCACATAACAATAGAAAAATAACCATCGTGAAAATGATAAGTACACTGTAAAAGTTTGCCTGCAAGTCACACTTTATCTTTCTATCTCAAAATTGGAGACTGCGTATGCGGAAAGTGTAAATTCTATTTTAGCAACCTTTTAATAATATGTAAATAACTTGGCTTTGTGAAGCCAAGTGATGCTACGCGAAGAAAATATTAATACAGGAGAAGGAGAAAGATATCGACTTCTTCGAGATATTGTGACAATAATCACAATTATTTATTGTTAAATATTAAAGTGATGGGGCAATAAAAAAAACAACAACATCTGAATGCCGATTCCGATACGGTTCTACTAAAAATCACCAAAAATGATTTTTAATATTTTAAATAATTAAAAAGTACAGTATTATTATCAGGGACATCCACAGAATTATAGGTATATATATATATTTTTTAATTTGATTGGGGGGTCCAAAAAAAATTAAATTTCTTATTTAATTGTTTTTTTTTAACGTTCAAATATTAAATTTTTTGGAGAAAATTAAAAAAAATACTAAGTTGCTTAGAGAAAGTTCAATTTATAGGGAAAAAAATTTAAATATTTAATTAGATTTCAAAAGTTAAATTTATTTGTACAAACTAAAAATTCCTAAATTTTGGAGAGGCTATTTTTTTCATATTCTAACAAAATAATAAATAAGAATTGTAAATTAAACATTATTTTGCTGATGCCAACTTACTTATTATTGGGTATTATCTTGCAAAGGGCGCTAAATTGATTTGGATTGGCCCTGTTTGATTGCATAGGTGATCACGATACCACACAAATGTAATTCTTAAATACAATAAGTAAAAGTAGCTAGAAGTGTCTAATGTCATCAACTACCCTGTTTTATTTGTCAACTGACTTTACTTGAAGCCCACAAATGAGTAATTAAATTTAACTAACTCGAAGATAAATCTATAAAATTGACTGGAATTATGTGTTCGAAGACTAGCAACTGCAAATTGTAGTTTAAGTTTAATTATTTGAATTTGATATTGTAATAATAAATTATCCACAACATGCTAGGCCCATTTATCATTTAATAAAGTAAGGGTATTCTAGCTCACGTAAGATGATAATTTTCTACGTATTTAATCATTTTTAATTATATTTTCTAACATTTTAAATGGAATTTGAACACCTTCTTCTTTTGAAATGATTTTTTTTTAATGAAAAATGAATCTTTAAGTCTCAAAACTTGCACATAATATATTCTTTGCCTATTACTTAAAAGTATTTACGTGGAAAAAGTATGAACTAAAAAATTTATGGAAGAAACTCTTTCTATTGTTGCCCAAACAAGAAAATTTTTGCTAAAGCCTCCTTCATATCGAATTATATTTAAAAAAATTTTTTTTTTACAATTCTCAAAATTTGTCCCCATGTTATTCTTCTAATGTATCCAGTATCCTATAAAATAAAATGAAAGCCTGTAAAAAAAGCAAATTTTTTGCAATTCTTATGACTATACCTAATAATATTAATAATGAAAGTACTTCATATGTAAAAATATATAAATAGGGTATTAAATTGTTCATCATGAGTGTCCTATGCGAAAATAAAGTTTAAATAAAATAAATACTCTTGGAGATACTACTTGATATTACATTGGGATAAATAGCCATGTAAAAAAATCTAAACATCGGCCTTAATCAAGTTTATTTTTCTATTAACTTTGGGTCTTAATGAATCATAACTCCTTACATAGGTGTCATAAGTACAGATCTGCTAATCTCCTATGTGGCTATTTCTGTGAATAAATATCTATTCCAGCTGTAATGAATTAATATCCTGTTATATTGAACTACCAATAACTTCTGCAAATTTGTATTACTTCGTTTACTTTATTTATTCATTTTTTGATGCCTGAAAAAGATCTCTTCAGCCAAATGAAAGCCTCTCCGTCTAACTTGGACAATAACGATGATCACCCTTTGACAACTGGTTAATAGAAAATCAAAATAATTGAAAGTTGTACACACAAAATAATATCTATAATTTTTCAATACCCATATAAAACTATATTTAAGCCACCATCAATGATAATAATTATAATTATACCCATAATCAGATAAAAAAAGTAGTAATTTCGGAAAAAAATAGTACAATAAGGAAATGAACGCTGGTCATATTTTTTCCCCCGTTCATACATCATTTTTTTCCATTCGTCGTTCATTCGTGTAATGTATTCGTGATTCCTTCCCCCTTCTTCTCTTCTCTTATTTTCTTGTATATATATATGTTTAAAGTACAGTGTTTTACTTAGTATAAAAAGTCATGTATTTTATGTATTTCTTAGAGTAGGTTTTTGTATAATACAGAATACAGATGCTCTTATAAATAACCGTTGTTTTATTCCTACACGCCTTTCCTTCTCCTCACTTCTCTCGGTCGTCCTGGATCTCTCCACCTTTAAATAGTTTGTGTTTCCTCACGCTCGTCAAGACACAACATTGGCGACGAGGATGGGATCAGGATCATGTGACCTCCTGGCTGTGGGATCGTCGGTGAAGCTAGCCCTGCTCGAGTTGGGTAGCATTTTTCATCGACAGGGAGAACGCTCGTTCGTCTAGGGAAGGCGGAGCGATACGGAATGTGCCTCAGTTTGGGCCTCGTGGAGGAAGGAAGAGAACCAGGGTCACTTACAAAAAAGTGAAGTGGGTGTCCGTGTCAGGGACCATATCATTCACAGTGGATTTCTACCTATGAAGTTCTGGTTCCCCGTTGTTCCTACTCTCCCGTTCACGTCATTGGGTTATGAATGTGCAATGGTTTATCTTCTGGATTATCCAGAGTTGGATGAGGGTACATCGAGTTAGACCGATATGTCTCCCGGGACAAGCAGAGTGATCGTGTCCTTAAAATCTCTATAAGGGTGAACGATATGTCTCCCAGGGACGAGCAGGGTGCTCGTATTCCTAAAACCTCTGTAAGGGTGAACATTATGTCTCCCAGGGACGAGCAGGGTGCTCGTGTCCCTAAAACCTCTATAAGGGTAAACGATATTTATCCCAGGAACGGGGAGTGTGCTCGCGTTCTTAAAACCTCTTTGAGGAGTAGTGTTCTCCTTTCTCCGGTGCGCGTGCTGAGAGCACGGCACGTCTATGGAGATAAATTGTATATATTCAAGAGCATATGGTTTGTCCGTGCCTGGTTATGGATGGAGCGGTTCAATAAGCTTCTGTTCATGGAGCGTAACCTATTTAAGCACCGACATGGATTTGATGCTTGGGGGGTTGGTGTAATGTATTCGTGATTCCTTCCCCCTTCTTCTCTTCTCTTATTTTCTTATATATATATATGTTTAAAGTACAGTGTTTTACCTAGTATAAATAGTCTTGTATTTTATGTATTTCTTAGAGTAGGTTTTTGTATAATACAGAATACAGATGTTCTTAGATATACCCGTTGTATTATTCCTCCACACCTTTCCTTCTCCTCACTTCTCTCGGTCGTCCTGGATCTATTCACCTTTAAATAGTTTGTGTCTCCTCACGCTCGTCAAGACACAACAATTCGTTAAAAAATGAACGGAAATTATCAACACCGTTCGTTTTTCCGTTCAATATAGAAGTCTGCTCTTTAAGTATTTAGGACTAAATACTCCGGTCCCGTCCTGTTCACTCCTGAGCCGGCCCAGTTGAGTCCTGCATATCAGTCCTAACAACTTATAAAGTTGGTCCTTGATGACGTTACTCAACTTTTTTTCTTCTTTTTTATAAACAGTCCAAGTAATGACAGTCCCAAGGACTGACAGGGCCGCCCCAAAGACTGGACTGGGCCGAATAAATAAGGACCGACACAACGCAAGTTTAGTGTGAACGTACTCAAGAAAAACGGAATGTAACGCTTAGGATTTCTGGGGGAGTTCTCTTCTATATTATCAAAACAAAATTTGTATTTTAGCCTATATCTAATTACTGCAATGCCGGGTACTACTGCTATTAATTAATTACTTACTTAATTGTCTCCTTAAAAATCCAAATTGGTTAACAATTTGGATTGTTAATGATTCACAAATGACAACATTATTTAAATATATTTCTTGTTCTGTAACAGATGTTGCCTTTCCATGTAAAGGAAAAGAATATTAAAAAGTTGACTATTTCAAAATAAAAGATATCAATTATATATTTCAATATATTACAACAAATACATTAATGTGGTAATATATATTCATAGTAATATAAATAAATGGCTTACATAAATCTCAAAATGTTTTATTTATTACAATAAGCGGGACCATTGCTATTGTAAACCAGTCAGATACAACTTTCTAAATGTAGCATAAATACAAAATGAATAACTATTTTGTTACGTTTTTCTCTTAGGCAGTTTGAAGATATACTTTAGCTTGTGTAACTCTTAAAATGATCATTTTTTTATGACAAGATGGTGGATAATAAAGGTGTGTCGCTCACAACTTATATAATTTGACAGAAATAAGCAACCCCATTTTAATAATGTAACACATGTGTAGAAAACGCTCGCCCGTACTTGTATTTCACTCTAAGATTACAAGGAATCTAACTCAAATTATAAGGTTTGCTACTTGCAAACAGGCTTTGCCTCTATATAAAGGGGGGAATTACATTTTTTACCCTTGTAGGTATGAAGAAAGGGCACATTTATCTACGTTTATGAATATAATACGGTAGACAACTACTACTATTAGTTGCCTTGCGGTTGTAAGTTTGAATAACTGCATCTAATCATTTTCAATTCTTTTAAGATAGGGTATATATATTTTAATATTAGGTATAGTTTTATAATAAAAAAACAATCATTATCTATTAAAAATAAGTGGATATTTTCTTAACATGAAACAATCATGTGAAAAAAATAAACTTACAACTGGATCTTTATTTGTTATTCATGTATATATATAGTTTATTTTGCTAATACCTAGAACTGAAGATGATGCATTGAATAAACTTCTATTGCCTTGTAATTTTTACTTTTTTCTCGAGAAAGAGATATATATTTTTGTAAATATTTGAATAATACTCGGGAAATCAAATTTTATAAAGTTTTCCCACTTTTATATTGCTTGCAATAGTTTGTAATACAGATCAGTAATAGTTCTACAATTAATAATAGGAAGGATTTTGAAATATCTACTCCCCTGACAACCATCACAATACAAAATAGTTTTTGCATCTATAAAATAAAATCGAATTAATCAATAAGATAAAAAAATAAAGTAAAGGAGAACTCATTATTAGGTAATGCAAATTTTGAAGAATAACATTGATACTTTAGTATTTCTTCAATCAATAACAAAACAATCGTATTATTATTTTAGTGCATTTTAACCATTGTTTTCAGTAAAACAACTTATAATTTATCTAGTATGGAAAACATTTAATAATTCATTTATTTGTGTTATGATCCTAGATTTTACGAGAGTGATATTCCAATATGGTGACAAGCAATTTGGCTGTTAAAGAAGGATTACAAACTCAACAAGTTCGAGAATTTCAATAGCATTTATCTATTTCAACGTAAGCCTACAAAAGTTAAGAGGTTTGGTATATATTTTGTAAAACATGTAAACACTTTAGAGATCCGAATAACTATTTATATGAAACAACGGAATAGAACATGCATTGCCGACCAAACTATCGAAGAAAGAGAAGCGCATTACTAGTCTATAGTTATGTTCCACTTGTTTTCCAATGACAAATAACTCAGTATTAATAAAGCAAACTGGCGTGAGCTTGAAGTGTCCAGCTAATATAATTTTCCGTATATACCGTATATCACGAAATCCAAATTATAAATAGAATTCATATAACTGTGATAGAGATGACTGATTTCTGTGTTAAATACATCCATGACACTTAAGAAGAAGTACTCATAAGTTCTACCTGTGACAGAAAATTATAAAAAAAAGATTTTACATATTTCGCCTGAAAATTGTTTAAAAAGAGTATATTTTCCTTAATTGGTAATTATGTGCTAATTATAAGTAATAAATATTGACTTATGCAGTTGCTAGTTACGTCTTTTAATAAATCTAAAATTACTACTGATTTATGTTGAAAAACCACTGCAATCTGACAATATTGCTTAAGATGATTAAATATGTCTCTGCTTTTCAGAGGATAAATTGTCTTCTTTAGGAAGAATTTCTAAGCTTACTTTCACTATTTTACTTTCTATCAAACTAGAATAACTTCATATATTGTGATCGAGACTGAACACTTTAAATAAATATATTATTCATAGTACTTGCATTTGTACTTAAATACAGTGCAGGTACTTGTAAATTACGTAAATATATATATGTTTTAAATAGCTTAATAGTTGCACATACTGAACTGTGTCAGTCCTTATTTAGGACAGTCACGTTCAGTTCAGTCTCGGTCTGGCCCGGTTCAGTCAGGCAACGAAGTTCTCAAACGGATTAAGTTCGGTCCTTCACTCAACTTTATTTCTTCTTTTTTAATCCATTCTAGTACGGAAAGTCTGAAGGACCCACTGTCTTAAGGATCAGTCCTAAGACTGAACTGGACTAGACAGAATAAATAAGGACTCACAAAATACAACTTGCTCTTAAATTTTTAATTAATTACTTATATTTTACTTAAGTACAATTAAATGTACTTAACTCGTCCCTGGAGTTTAGTTTTGTCCCTTTGATTATAATTTATAACCGTTTATTTCTTGAGGTTAATTGAATAAATCAAGATGTATCAAATCATATCCCTTTCGCATCAATTCAAATTCTATGACATAATCTGGATCTCCTGAATAACCAAAGCTGTGGAGTCGGTAGATAAAAACTCTGACTCAAACTTGAAGTCCATCATACAATTTTAAAATAATATATTTTATAGCTTATATAAGTACTATTGAGTCATTTGAGAGTAGAGACTATAAATACAGATCTAATTTATAGCTATGGGTAGTTATTCGTTATATTTAGCCAATAAGTGTGCCAGGTATAAAGAAAATATTCGGAATATAAGATATTTCACATGATAAAAAACAAATGAAATGGATTTGATCCATTTAAATGACTCCTATATATTGATACTTAATTCATAAGTTTCTGACAATAATTTATTCACACGCAACCGAGAAAAGACAATATACACAACCTCTCCCAGCAATGTTACACTTTACACTGATAAGCAGAGTGGAAAATAATACTATTCACCCGACTGCTAAAAAAAGAAACCAAAAATTAACGTAGTGCCCCTGACAGTTGGAGAATGTTTTGGGAAAGAGCAGCTTAGCTGTCATGACGTATACTGTATTAGCAGTTTACAGCCTTGAGAGAGTAGGAAAGAACACAAATCTTACTCTGTATCTATTGTGGAGACATTGCCAAGAATTACTTCGGAGTCGATCTTAAACTCTAGATTTATTCCAATGTGGACTTTTTATCATAACCATAATTATAACTTTCCAACCAATGTTGGATACTTAAGAATGGTTATAATATTAATCTTTTATCTCACTCAGTTCTTATCAAGGTTGAATGACTTAGCAAATGTTCAAATTTGAAGAAAATGATCCAATCTTAGATCATTTGTGTCCTAAAATGGTACAACTTTCAATAAAGGAATGAGAAGAGTAAACAAATGGATCCTTGATATTATAATATTTAACTGTCTGGTCCTCTAAATATTGAAATTATATTATCTTCTTAGTTACAAAATTATCATTGCAAGGAATTGGAATCAATATTATTTAGGACGTCAAAGAACAATTCCATCGTCCTCATCAAAATCCAACAAGACAATTTAAATTTAAAATTGCGATGGATATAACCGAAATTTGATTAAATATTAAATAAAAATAATATCAAATTTAAAAATAGAAACGGGAGGTAATTTTATAGCATGTCTTCCTTAATGTAAGATATAATTTTACAAATTTCTATAAATTATAAAATATAAGGTGTGTATTAAAGGTAGTTCAATTTTTTTAAATGTATTAATTTTGAAATGCATTGGACCTACAGTTTCAATTTTGCATACTTTTTTTATGAAGAATTATAACATGTTTTAAATATAATATAATGACTATAACAAGAAAAAATAAATATAACAATTATATTTAATTTGTTACCATTAGTAATTTTCATTTTATAATTTTAATTCCTTTTTCGCCGATAAAGAAAGAGAAAGGGTAAAGATTTATGGCAAGGCTTCAAGATTTTTGTCATGTGGCATATGTGGTTTTGGGATACAAGCCTTTAAATAATTCACATTTCAACAGAATAAGGTAAAGCTGTATTGACAATAATGAAGAATATAATTGAATTTGATGCTTCTAATTTTATGTCAGATATGAACAAGGTACATGTATCTTGCAATATCTCACTCCATATTCATAACCATCCAAATCTTTTAAAATTTATGAAAATCTATATTGGCAAAGCCATTCCTTCCAGCTACACCATCACAAAGTATTTGGTGTCCGTAAGTAAAGTAGTATTGTCAAAGATTAGGAAAGAACTTGTAGCAAATGATAATATTTTTGTATTTGACGGAACTATGAACAATGACTTTAGTATTGATTTGTACTATGTATGGTCATTCTTAGGTTGCCCTTATTTCATAAAGTTGAAAGATGTTAAGAAGGCTAATAATTGAACAATTGAAGTCAAAAGTCTTAACAACATTTTTGGCTCAGATTTTTGTGGCAAGAGAATAAAGGTTTTCATTATCAATACATATCTTATTGTATAACATCAGTCAAAAACCTCAAAAAAAACATTCCGAATGATATGGAATGTCAATAGTCTCGCTCACGGTCTGAACATAATAGCTACACTCTCTCCGAATTACTTCAAAAATACCAAATAAAGTAAAAATTTTGTTACTTAATTATGGCGATCGAAAACGATTGATTATTACGCCGAGCACATCACTTCATTCTCCATGATATGGAGAAAAACAATGGTACAATCAATAAATCAACTACAATAACGTTATCCATTCACGGCATTTGTATAAGACCTTTATTATTTTGAAACTTGTAAGCACAACTATCAATCAATTATCATCAATAAAACCTGCATAACACAATCAATATAAGAAACCAAGTATTAAGACTTATTTTTAATATTATACTTGTATCTACATATAACTTTCATTTATTATTTTGCATATTCATTTATATCTTCTGCATATTCCATAAATAATGATTCATTCTAAATACAGTCAAAAACTGTATCCCTCATGTAGGGCCTAAATACAAAATACAAATAAAGAAAAAAGTAAAGATCCATTGGATCTAATGTTAAGGCTATATTTGAGTTCACCTTTTCAATTTTCAGGGAAAGTTTGAGTCGTCAAGCTCCTGGTATATGGGCAAATAAGCAATGCCCGGATCTACCTGTAGTCTTGTCCGGTGAAAAGATGAATAAAATATTAAATTTAAATATTTACTGACTAATCAGGCCGCTTCAATTATTATAAAAGGAGCCCCAATTTTTTGCAGTAGTTATATGAATCAGGAAAAGTGCTCCCTGTTTGAATACATATTTAATATTTTTATTTACCATAACAGTCATAATTATTCCATTTATATCTTGCCTTAGACGACACTACATGTACATCCAAATATTACCATTTTTTCCACAGACCAAGAGCATGAGGACTTGGACTTGACCTGAACTCTGAAAAGTTGTACTCCAATGAAGCTCTGAATATTGGATCTAATTGATCTTTTGTTTAATTATATTTAGTATTTACTATTTAGAATAAGTAATTAATAAATATTTATGGAATATGAAGAGGATCTATAATAGAGTTGCAAAATAATTGATGAGATTATTACAAGTATAACATTAAAAATGTATATTAATATTGGTTTCTTATATTGATTGTACTATGTAGGGTTTAATGATGATAACATAGACGAAAATGTGTCGTAGCCTCATTTATTAATACACATTTAAGTACAAATTTCCAAAAACAAAAGTCTTATATGCCATGAATGGATAGCGTTATTGCTGTTGATTTATTGATTGTAACACTGTTTCTATTCCTATCATTGAGACTGATTTGAAGTGCTCGGAGTAGTATCAATCGTTATCGACCTTCAAAAAAAAATTATTTCTAAGATAAGAGTTGTGAGGATTTAGGCCTCTCTCAATAACCAAGGATAATGAAATTAATGAACTTTATTATTTGCTCTATAATAAGACAATGGACAATAATTACAGGTGTATCGGTATAGAGATATAAATTTGGAATGAATAATATAATTAAACAATAGAAAAAAAATTATAAGGTTGTTCTTTTTTAAATTTATATCAAACAGTTGTTTTATTATATCATTCCATGGATGGTTCTAGATGATTAATCGTCACCTTTTAATAATTTTGTATAACTTCCTTTACGTCGTCTTTTCTTCCTCAATTCATGATAATGATTATCAGTAACATCTCTCTCTGATGTCTCTTCTGAATTGTAAGGAACAGGTTCCCCGGACGTGGTAGCTGTTTCCCCAGGAATTACTTTATCCTCTTTGACTTCTTCTTTGTGGCAGGGTCGATCTCGAACAGGAGATTGGCACTCCTGAGTTGATTGTACACCCAACTCAGGGACCCTCAAGGTCTGCTCTTGATTTCCAGCACATCCACATTGATTGGTCAATTTAGATATCACCATTTCTTTTTCAGCAACGTTAGACTCTAATAGAGCAATCTGTCTTATTGAGTGTAAAAATTTTCTTCTATTTGTTAAGCTTCGTGTTACTAATTTTTATGAACTTCAGTAATCCTTGCTAACTTCCATGAATTTTTCTCTAATGATTCGAGTTTTAGGATTACTGTATCATCCTTTTTGATTGAGTTGGTATAAGACTTCACCCATTTTCTGTTAAAGCTTGTCTCTATCCCGTCCAAAAGCCTTTCATTAATTTTTTTCCTTGACATCACATGTCACCGTAGGGTAGCGTGGATAAGATTGATTGATTTGGAGTGTTTATTACCCCCTACTGACGACCACAAATCAGGAGGTTTGAAGTAATAGCTGAAGGTAATAAGGGATCCTGATTGGAGACTCCCAATCAATATTTATGATACTTCATAATTCTACAATTAAAGTTTGTAAAAGAAATCTTAACATATTTATAGGCGATTTCTTTTTTTTTTCATTTTTATTCGTATGGATATAAACATTATTGTTATATCTATGGTATCAATAAACTGGTTCCTTTTTTTTAATGTAAAATTAGTTGTACAATTTGTATTAATTTACAAAATGTAGGTTTGGTGATTAGTTTTTTCTTGTAATTGCGTTGAAATTCTCTCCCCAATTTTATTTTTAATAAGGTAATTATAAGTATAATCCACTAATATTCGGACTTAACTTTAGTCATTATATTTTTCCATTTAGGTAATGCTCTATTATAATTATTACTCACTTGATGACCTTTAACATTAAGATCTTTCTATGGCTGTAAGTGATTTATCATCAGATTCATGTGGACTTATACCACTGTTTCTCTTGACAAAAATGTATTATTCAAATTTATCAACCATAACACTATAGATTGATGTTATTTCATGATTTATATGGTCAGAATCTGGAGAAAAATGTATTATTACTTCTGTGACAATGTTAATTCCTGTTGCACTTCTCAAAATCCAACCCAACATTGAAAGTTTAGTAGAAGGGATTAATATTTCTGGAAATAGTCTTCTTTCATAAGTTGAGAATAATAAGGTTTAGCAATCAGAAATTTGAAATGGTCCTTTAATTTAAATCTGATAACTTTCAGTAATGGTAACATCTTTTAAATTATTCTCATACTTAAAATTGATAAGTATTGGTTGAAGAGGTTCTTCAATTTAATTTATTGTAGTAGCCGTCATAACTTCAGTTACATATTTGTTATCTAAACTCATTCTATCAAACATAACATATATTTCTCTTGTTGTAAGAGTTAGATAATCTATATGCAATGTTCATTTACAGAACTTTGGGAGGATAATTAAGACCCTTTTTAGTAGTCTCTTGTTTCATAAGAGAAACAGTCAAGTAGGGTTCTTACCTTGACAACTTTTTTGTTATATGGGTTAACTAAATAACACATAATAGTGGTTTAAATACTTATGTATTTAATAATATTGGTATGTTTAGAAATAAAAGTAACTATTTTTAACAATAATTAAATAATTAAATTAGAATGAGCTGTTTTTACATTTTTTGTAGAGTTATTTTTTAACATTAAAAATTTATTTTCTTTATATTGATATACATTGAATTATTTTGTCTAAATCATATTAATCTTTAACGTTTTTTAGTAGTATGGTTTCTTGGACACATTAAAAATAGAATGATCTCTCGGGTCATGATGGCAATGAAAAAAATTGCAGTTCCTTTTAAAGTAATGCCCTATTCCATACGTAATGAGACATTTAAAATTTATCCCTTTTCTTCGACGAACATACTTAGATTATTTTGTAGTTATTTTGAGGGATTTGGGATATTTCATACATGTGTGGAGATTATGCGTGCTACAAATCACACAAATTATTATCTAAATATATGTTTAAATTAAATTTGATTTCTTTATTCCTCCGGGATTGAATTAATGGGAGTAGATACTTGGAATAATTTCCAAGGCTCAGAATGCTCAACCATATCGGAGTAGAATGTTTATCTATTTCATTTTTTCGAGGTATGATGGTTGTTAATTTAAATCAATAGCCTTTTACTTCTATATTCTATTCATCTATTTGAGGGTTCTCTTTTTCTATCTCCTTTCTTCATAATGGACGAAGAGTTTTAATTTCTTTTTCGACGGATGCTCCTTCTTCCAAGGTTAGCTTGGTGAAGTAATATGCCAAGGTGATTATATGGTCAGATATGCATAAGACTCAGATTCCAAAATGAGTGTTGATATTTTCGAAGTAATTAGAACTTAGCGTTGATATTATATTTAGAACATGAGCGAAACAAGTGACATACAAACACATTGAAAAATAATGCTTAAGTCTTTTAGTCTCTTGCCACAGAAATTGGAGCCCAAAACGTTGTGAAGACTTTTGACTGCAATGCAAGAAAATTATCATTTCCTACAAATTATTTCTTAATCTTTAAAAACAATGCTTTACTTTCTTATTCTATAGAAAAAATTTGGATGACTATCAACATGGAGTGGGGCTTGCAGGAGACACACATCCGGTCCATATCTAATGTAAAATTAATATTTATATACGAATATATAATAATTATAAAATTTAATACAATTGTTATAATTATTTGATCTTGTTGCATATATAACATTTAATTTAAAACAAGTTAGATTTATTCATAATAAATGTAATAATGGAATTGTAGGTACAATGTGTCTTAGAATAAAAACACTTTAAAAAATTAAACCACTTATAATATATGCATTATATTTCATACATATAAAATGTGTGTAAATTTTATCATACATTTAGGAACACAAGGTATAAAGTTAACAAAAGTTTTTATTTTTAAATTGAACATCATTTTTATTTAATTTTTATCAAACTTTAGTAATATCAATCAATCATATTCATATATATATAATTTTTTTTTGTTATTAATGGGGTTTTGTTATGAAATTAAAATAAAAAATATTTACAATTTGTGATTACAATATGAGTACGATCTACAAATTTAATATTTTTTAAACCTCTGCTTATGACTAACCATGTCCATTATTTGAGTGTTGAGAATCTTATCCCTTTAAGAAAAATATGGTTTTTTGAACCAAGCTTAATAAAATATTCATAAAATACAATTCAATTAAAATTCCACGAAATAAGATACAATTTTAAATTAAAATTAAATTTGAATTCGCCATTTTGAAAATTGATTTTCAGCTAAAATATTGATATTGATTTCAGTAGTTTTCAAAATTTGTCTATGTAAAGACCTTAATTATTATATATTTAAAAAAATTCAAATATGTCTCGTGGAATAGATTGTAATTTGGATATGAAGCTGAATCAATCATACTCAGCCTGTCCGGATGAGTTTGGAAATGCTTCATTCCTGAGTAGTCCCACTCGGATGGAGCTTTTAATGACTCGAGTTCAAACTTTGGTTCAGCAATCCAACGAGCTGAGTAAAAATGTAATGTTGAACCCTTATTTATTTATTTATAATTATGTTTCAATAATATATTATTTAAATTTAGGAAATGGAAATGCTTCAAGCTTTAAGATCCACTCTTTTATTCTGTGTTGAGGAAATGATAAGTGCTATTGAGGCAGAAATCACAAAGAATCAAGACTTGAGATGTAATACAATTAAACATGCTCAAAAAATTATTCAGGATAGATTTCATTCCATTAAGCCGGATGAGGATGAACTCCAAGGGTTTTCTTCGGAATTACAACTTTTTATTCAGGATATTGATACGTTCCAAGACTGTGTTCCTGGACGCAGATAACTTTACCTTCGATTTTATATATTTTATAACTGCTAATTGGAACAATGTTACAATTTATTTCATATATATATGCTTGTATTCATTATATTTGTAGAAATCCGCCTTGTCTTATGCATGAATAAATCAAGTTTTATACACAGATTGCATCATAATTGTAAATGATACCATTTTGTGGGCTCAAAGTTTATATTTTTAATCAATAGAAATAAAAACTTTTAATAAATCTTGATGAAACTTCATTAAATGGCTTTGATAGCATAAACCGCTTAACAAGTGCATTGTATACTAGATAATGTTAATAATAAACAGTGATTTTTTAATTAAATTAAAGTAATATTTACTTAAAATGGCTAGATTTATAGTCATTCATAATATTTATAGATTGATTAGGGACGAGAAAAGTAGGATCATTATAGTATAGTCTCTTATTATTTCTATTCTAATAGCTAATTTTTATATATTTATATATATAAAATACTATTAACTTATAAAGCCAATATTTACATTTGTTACTCTTAAATGGAAGTAGAAACATTGTCATAATTATAACTAAGAATAATATTTGGATCAACCTTTATATTATTTTATATAAAAATAATAGCAAATTCAAGTATTAAAGCTTGTTCAGAGCGTGATCGTGTGAAACTTTCTTTTCATGATATCTCTTTAAACGTAACCTAAGCCCCAATGGAAATTTATAATTTTAACAGATATTTTCTAATCAAAAGACAAGAATGCAAAATGATTAACACGCCAACTGTTATTAGGAGGAGTGAAAATATAGCCTTGAATGACTTGGTTACATACGTAGCACAAATTACCAAATAACTAATATTAATGAGTTTCACGATAGGCTAACCCTTTACGCTCAAAATTATAACTTCCCAAATATGACTTCACATTTCGTACATATATTCGTTTGTATATAGAAAGGATGTACTAACATATTTTAAGTGGATATTAAGGATAAATATGAACACTTACAAATTCAATAATTAATGAAGGTTGAGTGATTGAAATTAGTGGGTGGAAAGAGCCTTGTGAGGGTGGAAAGGCCACTTTTGACAAAAGCAATGAAATAAATCTTTTTCTTCCGTTGCAAGACTCTTATGAATTAGTCTTTTGAACTATTTTTTGACACCTTTGGTCCCCCTACAGCCCTGATGCCAACCCTCTCGACTACACCTTTAGGTTGCATGCGAAAGAAAGGCCTATAATGTCCGTCATCTAAGCCCTGAGGACCACAAATCCCCTGTCAGCCAGCACTATGATACCATGACAGCGGACTACATCTGCAGCGGTTGCCAGGCCTTCTACCGCTGCCTGGAAGGCACCACTATCGCTAAGGGCGGCTACATTAATAATAAGGAGAGCTTAGGCACACATAACATATTTATAATATTAATTTTGTTGGAATTCTATTGTTAATTAATTAATTATATAATAAATATTCAGAAATAGTACAGATACGCATACATTACAAAACATTACATACATGCGGCAAAGGGCATGACCAAATAAAGGGGTACATCTGCAACTAATTGATCTGAAGTTCTACTTAATTTTAAAGCTATTATCTATACTTTGTTTCATTTTTGTACATTTAATAAAATTAAATCTTCATTCTCTTCTTGCAATGCTTGTATAACGAGGCTTGTAATTCCAAAACATTTTTTAGCATCCTAGTTTTGCAGTTGTTGTTGTTGGTAACCTGAGGGTGTTCTTTTTTCATTTTCTAAAGCTGTCATCATTATTATTTTACTCCTGAAAAGAGAACATCTTGGCATTAAGTTTAAACATATACTTGTGTCTGCTCAATAAATGGCTGAGAGTAAAAGTAAGGATTTATTGGGAAGTTATATGTAATGAATAATGACAACAGTCATAGTAAAAAACACTGTTTAGGCTGGGGAAAAAAATGGACACTAAAAATGATTTTGATATCAAACGAACGTGTGTAGCTATAGCTCAACGAGCCATATAAAGAAAGAGAGTAGAGATAATGTTTAAAATAATTATTTGGGCTTTAAATTAGGTTGAGTAAAAAGTGTCTGTAGTTAAAACTCAGCGCAGAACATGCCTATTTTTGCTAAAGCAAAGTTTGTCTTTGGTCAACGCCAAACAACTCATAACAAATTTTTGTTCCCCTCTAGTAATTGAATAAAGGTAGTATCACAAATTTTATTAACACGGAGGATACGTTGTAGAATACATCTCCTTGTTGGAGAAATTATTACTTATGCCCTTGCTAGATTCCGAGTAGGATTTAAGAATACTTCTTTCTTCTCGTCGCCAATTGCAGCTAATTTAATTAAATGTCATGACAGTTAAGCTGCTCTCCTCCCAAACTCTTCAAATTGTCAGGGTGACCATGTTGATTTTCGTTTTTTTCTTTTCTAACATAAAAGGTATTCATATTTTCAAAGACTATATATACAGGACGACAAATAAGTCTTTGGATATCATCTTCAACTTAATATTTCTCCTGGACGAGTGTATATCTTTTAATTATGTTTGTTTTTTATGATTCACGCAGCCTCTATCTCTGTTTGTAATTAAACAAACTTTTCTAAAACTTGTTCTTCAGCCTCTAACGACGTCATAATGAACCCGAATCGGGCCATCATTTCACTTCATTTGGAAAAGAATAGCCATTACCAAGGCACTGAAAGACCTCAATGTGTCCAATTCATCGGTCCACTACACAATCACGCAATAGAAGGAGATCAAGGACATACTCAATAGTGGTCGAACGAGGTCCATGAGGACACCCAGGTTGATTAATGTAACGAGGTCGATGATCAATCGCAACAAGAAGCGCTCTATTGGAAATATGGCTCTTGTGGGTGGTGTGTTATGAGCAATCATGCTTGGGTGTTCAGAGACGATCTAAGAAGCAGCTGCTCCGCATCAAGGTCACAATAGCAAAGAGGCTGACTGGAATGTAATTTCTCAATTCTTGTACGCACGTTTCAATTTTGACTGATGAGAATATCTTAACTATTAAGCTGGATTGCAACATCCACAACGATCGGGTGCTCGGTTGGAGCATCGAGGAAATTCACCAGATCAATCGTACAATCGAGGGCCAAAATCCGGCCTTTAGTTATGGACTTACAGGGCGTCATCTCTTGCATGAAGAGATGACACCCTTGATCTTCATTCCTGAGGGTGTGAAGGTTAATCAACGTGTCTATCTAGACATGTTACAGTTCCAAGTAAGTCTGTACAAGAGGGATGATAAACCACTTTTGGGAAATTTTAGAGCATGGACGTGTGGATTTCTCCATATACCCCATTCTAGAGAAGGAGGTTAGTGTAAATTTCTACCACAGTGGTGATGACTTGAAAGCTACCAAAATGTCGCCATGGGATAACTTGCCAGAGGAGACCATCCATACATCGTGTAAAGCAGTTCTGAAACATCTGAAAGCTGTAGTTTCCACAAATGGTGGCCATGTGGAATAATTTGGAACTCATTTGCAAGGAAAATTTTCAACTGATTGCTATGGTATATAAATACATTTTGAAAAATAAATAGTTTTGGCTGTTTATGTTGTTGGAAGACTTATGGGTCACTCTGTATACATATATTATATATATATTTTTTTCAAATTTATGATATTTTGAGTAAAAGAGCGATACTGTTGACAAACTTTTAGTAAAATAAATTCTGATTACAAATTGTTTGATATTGAACAATAGATTTCTATAATTACTTTTCCAAAATTATATAAATTTTTCATAGAATATTAAAATTAAAGTTGTATAATTTATTATTTTCTTTTGTTAAAGTTATAAATATTTAATTGTTCATATTTTTCTAAAATAACATATCTTTTATTTATCCAGTTATTACAATTTGGTCACTATTATTCCCTTTACATAGAATGAGATAGAAAGTCTGATGTATCTTCTTTCATGCACTAGTGACTACTTTATACTCATATATTCTATCTTCAACATTAAAACAATAAGGAAAGCGGCTATGTAAAATACAAAAACTCTGTTGTAACTACAAAAAGTATTGCACTCGTCTAATGTTATATTTTTTACAACTCTACAGTAAATGTATATCTTTTAAATTAATAAAGCAAAGTTTGTTTATTTGTTAAGGCATCATTTGTGAGTGTGCACTTTAGATTTCAGAACTGCGTGACGACTACTTGATCTAAAAAATAACAATGTAACAATGAGGGATTCTATCTAAAGCTCAGCACATCATATTAAAAAATAACCCCCAATAATTAAAGTACCTGTTTAGTCACTACACACCAAAAAATCTGTAATACGAGAACAAATATAGAAGCAGTGATGAATAATTCAAGAGGGAATGTTTGTAAAGTATGAGTTTAAATATAATTATAAGAAATTTCCTACACTAATGCTATTTTAAATGGAATAGGTTTTTATCTTCATGGCAATCATTAATTCCCCCCTAATATCAGGTAGCTGATATTAGCAAAGGTATTAATTCATTAATACCATATGTCTCACAAATGTTACACGAATCCCACCTCATGGGATTGTTTGGAAGTAGAGCAGCTTATTTGTCATAATATTTTATTAAATCAACTTCCAGGAGCCGTGAAAGGAAGGGGAAAGAATTCAATCCCACTTCGGATATAGGGTATACAAATAGGCTGGAATTATTCAAATATTAATTTTCAATTCTACTCTGAGTCTAACAGATACTTTCACTTATAACTTCTGAGTAAAAACTCTTTACACCTATCCGTATTTCATGAGCACACGAACAATTTATTACCATATACTTCTGATATTCCGTTTTCGAGAATTGGATAATAATGATAAGAGCTTTGGAAAAACAAAAGCCCTGTTCAGATCCCCAACTAGAAAATATATATCCTACGAAGCGGTGTGTACATTCTACATATTTTATTCTTTACAACAATACTCGTATATAAAAATATTTGTTGCTAAAATGCATACACCAATCAATTGATCCATTTCTCGAATTAACATGCTCACTAAATTTGCTTGCTAATAAATCGATTGTAACGTTTCCTGTATGACAAGTGGCATCGTCTTATTGAACAACATGTTTGTCAAACACATACCTTATAATGGGAGGGGGGAGGGTCAGTTGTCATGATGTGATTGCAATTTACAGTAACGTGGAGATTATCATAATCAACGAAAAACTATGGCCCAATAATCCCTCCAGCATGAAGACAACATCAAACAGAAATTTTTTGGGATACAATATTGTCTTGGGAAGCACTTGTGTATTGCTGCTTGACCAATTATACATATTTTACTTATTATCAAAGCCATAAATGAGTCACTCGATGATAAGTGTATATCACTCCATGACGAAATGTATACAAATGTAGTTTCTAAATGTCAGAAGAAAAAAAAATATGGTATCGTTTTTTCCTTCACGGAAAAAAAAATTGAAGTGTCCCTAATGAAAAACTCTGTTTTTAGGGAAGTTAAGTATTCTGCATGGTGTTACTTCCCTAAAACAGAAATACCCGATTTATTTTGTTGGCAGCTGTCGATTCCCTTGACCCATTTGATACACCAGGCCTATATCATAACTTATCATTTTTTGATAAATAAACAAAATAATAAGTTATATTTAAAGGTGGGATGTGTGTAAGGAAAAAACAAATTATAGCGATAAGAAAAGAAAAAACTGTTGTTGCGTGCGCTTTTTCTTCTTTTTTGTTCATTATTTAATAAGTCGTGAAGGTGTTAACATATCCCTCTAAAAACAAGAATTCCAACCATTCTTTGCGTTAACTTGATTTAAGAATGCATAATAAAATAAATATATATGAATTTAAGTATAATTATAATATTTTCTTTGCACTAATACTATATATAATGTAAAGATTTCTCCTCTTTATAGCTGTAATTCATATTCTAAGCCAAAAATCATATAACATGTAGCATATATTAACAAGGATCTTAATTCAGGTGTAGCATATATTTCGCTTTCCCCTTCTCCTCGAGCTTTTTTTTCTCATAACAAGTTACTCAATTTGTATTACTAATTGTAGATTACTAAATAATGCTAATCTACTCAATACTGTTGATATATAATTCACACTAATTGAATTCCAATCATTGTATTAACTATTGAGCGGTTTCAAGGGATATCAGATATTGTTTAATCCCCTTTTTTTTTTTAAAACTATTTTTAGAATTCCTTAAAAACAATGTAATATTAGAAGTCGATTCATATATTGAAACATAAAAAATAAAAACATAGCGTTTATAAAAAATATGACATGATACGCGTGCAATATTTATTCTGAAAAGTGTGTCTATAATCGAAAGTTTTCATTATTAGTCTTTAATTTTTGACAAGAGTAGGTTTGCTTATAAGGACGGAAATTAAGCTTAAGGGCATGTACTGGAGTTAAAAGTTAAAGTCCGTGTTGGACTTATACTAAATTAAGAAAAGTCATTGGAGTATATTATTAGATCCTTATTAGATTTGGAGCAGGATTATTGTTAATTTCCTTCCTCTCACACCTGTTGAACTAAGAAGTAGGACAACCCCCTGGCTATAAAACAGATAAATAATAGAATGATTCCCCATCTATAAGTAAGTAGACAAAACTACACTGAAACTGATTCTTTTTTAATATTCTGTAATTCATTCTCAATTTTCATTTCTTAACCTTGAGCCATTTCAGCATCAAGAAAAAAAGAAATATCAATATTGTAGCAAAACTAAACATTTAAAAAGCAAATAATTTTTTATATATAAATGAAAGGCTGATTAACTATTTATATTTGAAATGAACATTTTGAACGTTTGATTAAAAGAAAAAGAAATGGTGGTGTCATTTCTTTCAAAGACATACTTTAAAATGGTGTAGTTATTTTATTATAAAATAAGTTTTCTTAGATGTTAATTGAATTATTTTAAATAAACCCCCATATTTGAAATTAAAATAAAATTTTGCAGGTTAATTTTTTTTACGTTTGTATCATTTTCAAATATATGATTTTTATCTTACTCAAAAGTGGACCAAAACGAATAAAAATTGTGCAAGTCGACAAGAAGGAACTTTAGAATGTTTGTTTTTTCGACAAATATTCGTCAACTTTATCATCAAAATATTCCTATAAATCCTTTGAATGTGTCGTAAATTGCTCTTAAAGTAGCCAAAATTTATCATCACAATAAAACAATGAAAAATTGACCAATAATACAATGCAACAGGATTCAGATCTTGGATTGCTTGTCCACTAAAACCTCTATTTATTATTGCTATTTAACCCATAGAACACAAAAAGTGACCGTTAAAATTTTAAATAGCAGTAGGTATGTCTTTTATAGTTTTTTTTTAAGAATCACGTTTTTAGAGTATCATTTCAATTCAGAGCCATATTTCGAAATGAAATTACATAATAAATGAAACTTAAAAGTAATAACACTTGATGAAACATTCCAGTTACGACTTCGCAATCTATACTCCCCAATATGAGCACCTTCAGGGGGATCATATATCTTGAGCTGGTAAGACTAAAGCTAACTTGATTGTGGGGCGTTGATAAACTTTTTCATTTGAAGGCTTCGCTTCGGCAGTTCGAATCAAAGCATCAGAACCAGGGTAGACATTAATAATACGGCCTAGAGGCCATTCGAGACTTCCCTGAATTTTATCGACCACAACTACCAAGTTGTCGACCTTCAAATTTCTCTGAGCGTGCCTCCATTTTTGAGGCCGTTGAAGATCAAGTATATACTCAAACATCCATTTTTTACGAAATCTTTCTTAAAAAAACATTTAGTTTTCCTCCACCTTGAACTAAGATGATTATTGATGTCAAAAAAGTGATCCGGAAGGCTTGTGGTGTTGAAACCAGTGATGAACATTGATGGAATGATGGCATCCTCAGAAGTATCTGGAGACAAAGGAACCAAAGGACGGCTATGAAGTACAGCCTCGATCTCTAGTAATGCAGTATTTTGTTGTTTGACGGTTATATGTGTATTTCTAAATAGAGGACAAATAATATTTCGTGTTAATTTCACCATTGTTTCAGATGCACCTCCACGATTAGGTGCTCTTGGTGGGATAAATTGCCATGCAATCCCTTTAGAAACTGATCATTTGGCAAAAACTTATTTTTCTTTCTACAAATTTGTGTCCAAATGATCGCTCCAAATGACGCTGGGTGTTCTTCTTCGTCCTACCAACTGACAAAAAGCATTGGCGAAATCTTCAGAACTCAATGATTTTGCAAGTTTGAAGTATAAATATTGATCTCACCTACAAAATCAATTCCAGTTTGTGCAAATGGAGGAACCACATCTACCTTTGGTTACGGGTATATCGCCCATTTTTTGAGGAGACGGCTTGGCTAAAGAACGTTGACATTTAAAAATCTTACGTATAATTGAGTTAACTAATTGTCTCCTTCGAATAATCCAATAGCGAGAACAGAGTTATGCTAAAGTTTTAGTAGTACCAGAGTGAAGTAATCTTAAGAAGAACAGCAAAATGTGATTGATTTGAAACTAACATCGGACGTCGGGTATTGAATGGTAATATTTCGATGTTGTAAAGGCGACCTCCGCACCTTATTAATTGATCATGAGTATCCCAGACAATGTATAAGCTTGCAAGACCACCCTTCTTCGATATTAACTGACATGACTTAAACTCTTGAATTGAATGTCAAAATAGATTTGTTGCTCATGTCACACAATATATTTTATTGCAATTTGCAGCTCTTTAAGAGAAAGTACATCATCTGGATTAGGACACTTCCCCTTAACAATATAGATAGGGAGTCGTTTTAACCACGCTATATATCTTTGAATCTTGATGAAAGACAAAAATGTACTTAGGATTTTAGAAAAAGGAGTGGGGAAAATCTCAAATAATAAGTTTATTAATAGATTTATTTTCTCCACTGTCTATTTCATTATTATCTTCACCAGAAATAACATAGCTCTTTGGCCAATCTTCTTCTTTTAAAATAAGCCAGTGAGGTCCATAGAACCATAAATATTTTTTAAGAAATTAAGCGGCCGACAATCTACATTATTCATGGTCGGCAGGATTATTTACTCCAAAGACATTCCTCCAACATGATGGACCTATAATATCTTGAATGATATGTATCCCATTGGCAACCTAGGTTTTCCAATTCGATGCCTCACTTTGAGTCCAATCGAAAGCAACAACAGAATATGTCCATGTATGAACTCTGGAAATTTTAATTGGAGTTATTTGGTAAAATGTTCTATAAGCCGAGCACATAAAAGTGCAGCCTCTAAATCCATGCGTGGAATTGTGATTTCTTTTAGTGGTCTGAATTTTAGTACATGATGTAAGAAAACTAACTTTGATAGACTCATCATTCTGAGCAAACTTGATGTAAAGCAATTGGAAAAAGGATCTCCAAAAAACATGCAACTCAGCATCTTTATAATCAAAAATTGGGTTTCATGATTCCTATAGGAACTGAAAAGGGTATAGGAAGTCTTAATTCACGTTTCCATCGTAAACATCTCCCAACCAGATCTCTTGGAAACAAGAGATCCCATTTAATCTTTCGATTTCATGTTTTTTGAAGAATTAGTTTAGCTGTGAAGGAAACAGGTGTAAATCTACCTTGAGGATCAAAATATCTCGAAGATTCAGAAAGCACATCCCTTTTCGTCATTGATTTTGAATCCTCGTTAAAATCCATAAACAGGTAAGTACTATCTTCCTTTGTATTCTAAGAATAACCGGGAGCCTTAGTTTCATCAAGTAATAGAGTTCTTCAAAATCTATATCATTAGCATTTAAGAGCACGATGAATCGTAGCTATTTCATCTTGAAAATTATGAAGATCATTTGCATGATTTTTTACTTGATTTATAACCACAAATCTATGGAACAGCTGGATATCACACTCCGACTACAGCCAAAATCTCTTTCAATATTCTGATAGGTTCGTCATAGCTTTCCTTGGGCACAGTGCAGATTTCAAAAAGTAAAATTCGTTATAGTATTGATATTATAATTATTAACATTTGCTATAAAAGTGTTCGTCCATGACGCAAAATTCGCCAGTTCCCCATCAATCTTCGGTAAATCCAATGGGGGTATACGTAACATGGGAGGGGGTAATTAGTTTCTATTTTTGAATTTTGAACAGGTGAAGAACGACCCTTTTTTTAATATGCAAAAGCTCTTTCTGATATTTTATTTTTTATTCAAGTTATGGATCTTTAATTCTCTTGCAAAATTTCGAGAAGCCTTTCCGTACTGTTTTTGCAACTCCCAAATTCCTTGTAGTTGTTTACTATAAAGATCTTGATCGCCATCGGTGTCAAACTCAGCATTTTTTCATTAATTCTTCAATCTCCGAACAAACACTTTCATCTAATTCTTGGATTATCTTTAAGACAGGGGATACAACCTTTAATTCATAAGTCAGCTCTTGAAGAGACTATTTCAAAATATTCCTTATGCTGACAAAGCAGTGACATACTTATTTTTAATGTGGGCCATCTTATATTTAAACAACGTATATTGAACATAATATGTTTATCAGCGCGTGTGGTTACACTAACGATCTCAGATGATATTGCCCTATACTATTGACAATCACATTCAATCCAAATCCTTAAGATTCGGCTCGACGGAACATGAATAAAACCTCTCCCGAGCATTCTTTCCTTTTGGAGGCAGGGACGGGCTTAATTATTAACAGAAATTAATTAGTGGACTGTAATTCTGATATCTCTGAGGCGACCACGTGCCACTTTCAACACACACAAAGAATAATATTTATATATATAGAATGGGAGCATAACTCGCTCATGTACACAATAAAAAAAGCCAATGTTACGACTTCGCTATCCATATGTTAATTAGATTACTTACATCTAATCAATAAATACTAATCAAAAACATAGGGTATGGAACATTTATTTTTGTAATTAATCTTCATAATGGCTTCATAAAATTAGTCAAATAATCGATTGAATTATATTTCATGTGGAAACATTTTTACACAAAATATGGTTTGCTTATTTATTCAATATTCTAAAGAATAATTAATAGTTAAACTGAAAAAATCAATTAAAATCGATTTTTTTTGACAGCAAATCTTTTAAAGATTTTTTTTGTTCTTTACAGGTTACATCGGATCATACGATAAGGTGTTGTACTACAAACTCTATTCGGACAGTATTGTGCTTGACCGGTTTAGCCGTGAATTATTGTGTGTCAAGTATGGAGGTCTCAATGAAATAAATTTGCCATATTTTACATTTTTACTTCTGAAAAGGAAAAATGTGCCAATGCGACAAAAAAAAATTGCGATGAATATGAACCCGATACTCTTTCGGTTTGTTTTGGACAAAAGTGCAATTTTTTTTCCTTCTCAATTCTGCCCTCAGAAGGTCTGGGAGTTTGGATGGGAAGTTCTTATGCATTCACTCTACAGTACAGACTTGGTACCAAGTGACTGCTGCCTTTTACTGTCTATGCACAACGTACTTGGGGCTCCAAATTTGGCCTCAACAGAGGCCTGTGAAAATTACCTGTCCGAGTTTAAGGTCAATAGAGACAAGGCCTTTCTACAAAAAGTGCATTATGAAGTTGGATTCTCGTTTTCAAAAAGTTATCAAAGAGAATGGGGTACCCTTGGCTTAAATCAAATGTTTGGAACGCTTCTTATGAAGTATTAAAATATTTCAAAAAATACGAAATTAATTTATTATAAAGCAATTGAAAAAAATATAAGGTTCCATAAATGATCCTGCAATTTACTAGATTTTTTTTCTGATTAGACACATTTTGTAGTAACTGTATTCATGATAATTCAACAAATAATTTACCTTTTGAATGCTGAAATGTTTATTATCGATTGTTATTTACATTAATTTTCATCAATATAATTATTTTATTTTAAAATATGGCCTTGAATTGATGTTATACTAAAAGATATAAATTTAATTTTTTAGGTTTAAAGGCCAAACTTACTGAATTTGAAAAAATTAATGGTTTTTTTTTAGTTCTATGGCTTAAATAACCCGAATAAATGTGAGTTTTTTTACATGATGTTACATAACTTAAAAGGGCTGATCCATAGTCGCTTCTAAAGAAGGGTATACAGCATGCGATCCTTGTTTAATAACAAACTTTGAGTACATGCGCATGTAAGACGTTGTTTATTGTTTTTGTGGCTAATCAGAAGTGTTTTGTGTAAAAACATCTATAATGGAGATATTCAAGATAGAGTACCCCTGTTGAGATCCTCACCGGACAAGTCAAGATTGAGATTGCAAGCTTATTCCGCTTTCTCCTGTGTCTGGAAGAGTCTGGAGTTGATTAGTACTCTGCTCTATACGACACTGAAAATAATATATTGATCTGGTTGTGATATTAGTGATTTGTTAAAACTTTGTTGGCCCCAGTCTTTGTCCTCCAACCCCAACCTCATGGACTTCTTTGTTTGAAACCCAATTGAGTAGACCTACAAGAAAAATCTAAGCTGATATCCACGTTCCGAAAGGAATCCCGTTTTTTCCCCATTTTTGATTCAGCTTTAAATTGGCATTTGTTTTTATTGAAATCGGATGATTAGTTTTGGAGAGAATCCATTTAAAAAATCATGTTGATTGTATTTACAGTGATTCTAATAGAAAGCATTTTTTAAGCTCACCCATGTATTTTATTTTTTATTTTTTTAGTTAGCAAAATTTAGATTACCTTTTCTTTTCCTTTGCTGCTATCATTATTATTTAAATCTTAAATTTTCTACCACATACAATTCATACAAAACAGGATTGAATATTTGTGTGCACTCATAAAAGACTGAGAGTAACCTAGAGGATTTGTTGAGGAGTTATTACTGTTGGACTCAGAGTAGAATTGAGGATCAGATTTATTTGTATATATATATATTAATTTTTTTATATCTTAGATTAGTATGCAGAGTTTACAGAAATATAGCTTTAATTTTCTGTCCTACATTGTGACATGCTTAAAAGCTTATGTCTTAGAAATTATTACTAATTATTTTTTAAATGCATGGAATGTATCGTTACTTATGAATTGCACAAATATTATTTATACAATACATTTAATGACTTCTTTAATGTCTGATTTCCTCAATGCCCAAGTAAGGGTTGACGAGATCATAAAGATCATAGTGTGCTCCCAGATTCTTGTTACTATAATTAAAAGCATGATGAATACAGGTCAGATCCTTGAGAGGTCCCCAAGTGGCGGTAGACGCCGGAAAATCATAATTTTGGAGAACGTGGGCACTGCTATCACCAGGAATCTAGCCATGTTGAAGATCAATTTTAGTGCTCTTAATGTGATGAGGTATGTGAAGGATTTGGGAAAGGCCTCTTATCGATGTCAGCATCTGCAACTACTTTTAAGAGCAACCAAGGTCTAACGGATCCAGAGAAGCCAGAAATTTTTGGGATGGTTTAAGCATAATTGTTTAGCAGGCTACCCTTCTCCCCAGACTGACCCCCCCCCTCTCTTGACTATGCAATTTGGGTGTATCAGCCTTTCTTTAAATCAAATAATTTGATGAAGCAGAAAATAAATTGACGTGAGTTTCCTTTCGCCCCAACTTATCATCCACAAACATCCAGGATGATGTCACTTTGGTATGTTTCCAACATTTAAATGTCCTTCATGCATATTTTAACTATGAACATACCAACACAAACGATGAAAAAAAAGAAAAAGAAATTATCAAAATCATTATTATTTATTAAAATAAGTACAAAAATTTTAATAAATTAGGGGGCCTCTAGCCTTTATATTTCCAAACGCCACTGGTTGGACACCATTGCCTTCAAGACACTTGAATTGATACTTTAGAAAATAAAATACAACTTCTTTCAACATGCCTCATGGCTTCTATACCCAAAGGTGTCAGAACATTGTCCCGTCTTTCACGCGAAGTAATAGTACTTACCAAGAAATCCTTGAACCCTGTCTTAAGCCCTACTGATCCATGGGGGAATGAAGTTACATATCGACCAAAATTGCTTCAGTAAAAATGCTTCGGGGCCTCTAGACCTAGGTTGGAGGTCATAGTTCCAGCTGAAGGAAATCATTTAAAAAAATAAAAGAATTATCAATGAAGAAGTCTGTCTTATATACAAAACACTATATAGGACTCTCGAGGTTATTGCAAAGTATTTCAATGACGACCAGAGAACTTGCTTCTATCCCACTTTGTTCAAAATAAAATTTTTTGTGGGAATGTCAATCCTTATCTGCGATTTATTGAGCCTATTATAAAAATGATTAGTACATTATTCAATCAACAACTCGGCAAAAAATATTACCTCTCTACTTCTATGAGTTGATACATTTATTATTAAAACGTAATATATAGTCTATAAATTACGGACAGTAAAAGAAAATAACCTCGATGGAATTTTAGATATTGCGAATCTTTCTGCAAATATTTTATTGAAAATTACAACTCTTTTTTTTCATCGTCCAATTAATATTATTTTTACAAATTTATTTTAAATAATCTTGATTGTCCTATATTTATAATATAATAGCCTTTTTAATTCTTGTTTGTGTACATGTTTGAACAAAATTATTTTTCTTGTATATTATGCTATATTATAATAAGATTATAAAGGTTTAAATGCATGCCAATAAAGGCCAATAAAAAAATTATAAATGAAGAAGTTTGTTATAAAGTCTCAATGTCGTTCTCCTTTTCATTCTTGCAAAAGTTAAGTTTATCGAATTTGTTTGTTATCAAAAAGTCGACTGTAGTTCGATTTTCACAATTTTGAAACACAACTGACGTTATCAAAAGTTCATCAATACAATTGGTTTGTAACCAATATTAAATGAGACGATCCAGACAAAATTTCTTATAACCAAGATCCACTAAAAGTTATATGGGTTTCTCAGACCGAATTAGGATTTTTCGACTCCGCCTCAAAACTAGTTTATAAGTTGTGTACCAGTTGCAACATAAAATGAAACGAATATCTTTAACTAAACACTGGTCCAGATAAATCGGAAATATCTTCAAGGCTTATAACGGACGAACTAGATGGAGTAAAAATATATCTTTTTATTACTTGAAAGCTACATTGAGTGACATTTAATTATTCATAATAAGTTTTGTCGCTCTTGATAACTTCAGCCACACTCCCCTGGAAGCTCCGATTTTTAACCTGCAAACAAACCGGACCCATGCAATTTATATGTCTAGCGGAGGGTCGAGCATGAGTTCTGTACAAAGTATCGTTTATGGAGGCTCTTAAGAAGTAAATTACCCGTACAATGCAAAGCTGGATCGGTACGAAGTCGCCCCGGCCAGCCAAAGCTTCCAGTGCAGTGTGGCTGAGGTTAAGAAGGGAGGTGGATTTTATTATAAATAATTGAGTTTTATTACATGAAACTTTCAAGTATTTATGGTTCTTCTCCATGTAGTTTGTTGGTTATAAGCCTTTAAATATTTGGACCACCCTGTATATAATAATCATAAAAAATGTAATATTTCATAGATGGTATATAATACATTAATTATACATTTTTTGACTTTTCTTTATGAAAATTACTAATCTATAAATATAATGTGACACATTATGAATATCAAATGCACAAAGATATATTGCTCATAAATATGAGTATAGTTGTTACCTGGTGTTGCATGGAAAATAGGACACCTTTCATCTATAAATTAAATAACACATACAGCTTTGTTTTTGTAAATTTTCTTGAAAGACTTCATGATAAAAATTACTTTTTATTGCAGTTGCCCTTGATGGTCATTTTTGGTACAAATCATGTGTCTTTGGGGCATGTCAAACCAAACAAAAATTAACATGGTAACTGACAATTTGAAGAATGTTTTGGAGGAGAGCAGCTTAGCTGTAATGACGTTTCATTTGATCAGTTACAATTAGCTGTGACAAAAGAGGAAGGGGAGAATGAAATAATCAAAAACATTGACAAGAATTACCCTGATGTTGATCCTCAATTCTACTTCAAGTCCAACAAAGACTTACGATCATAACACTGTAAGAAATCAAAAAGTTACTCTCCGTCTTTTATCAGCACACGCAAATGTTCCATCTGGTTTTGAATTTAATTAATCAAGTAAGAAAAGAAGTTAAATAATAATTACAACAGCTGAGTAAGAGAAAAGGAAGAGAGGAGTGTTGGTATACTCCTTAACTGTTCAGAAATATCTGTGGGAGTAATTCTCAGCCCGAGAAGTGCAGAGATATTGATCCAAACATATTTTTCTGATATCTTTTTTACTGTGAGAGTCACGTACAATAGAGGAAAAAAAACATGAACTCAGCCATTTTGGACACAATTTCAAGCTTTGAAATTGGTTATCAGTGACAAACAATCATAGCTTTGAGTAAACAGAAGTGTCGTGATTTTGAAATGAGTGATTGTAATTAATTAAGGGGTTCTGAGATACCTGTCAATATTATTGTTTATTAACATGTGTTTTGTTTACATACCCCAAATTAAGGGCGCCATCTTGGATTTATGATTATTTATAAAGTAGTTTTTATATTTATTTGCTTATTACGACATGTTAGTAAATATGCACCATCTAGCAGTCTTTGATTTTTTTTAACCAATCAACTTTCATCTACCCCATCTTCGCTTTTGATTTAAATGAAATAGAATGTATTTTCACAAAAATAGTTAGACAAGTAAAGTTGAACAATAGGTAAAAATTCCATCAATGTTTATATATATATACATGTAGTACATAATTTATAGATAAAATTAATAGCTTTTGTAACCAATGTATCAATTGTTCTGTTATTCAAAATTAGCAGAAAGTTTTATTCGCATAATTATTGAAGAAAAAAGCTATAAGTCTTAAGTCTTCGAGAAAACATTTTCACACCCACAAAACGTGTGATTTTGTATTCTAGTTGCCATAGATTTATTTATAATGCATACAATATATATCAAAGTCACAATACCACATATGTGGCCCGTCAACATAAAAACAAGTAACTACGCTATTGCTCATAGTTGAAACTGGATTATATTTTCATTCTTCGACAAATATTTATAATTAGCGCATTTTGCAAAAATCTTTAAATTATCACTGAGGCCACATTTCTAGGCGGATTTACTCGAAAGTTGGTTTAAATTGTACATATAAATGTTAAAAAAGAGGTCATTTGATGTATCCGGCTCCAACATCAATTACAGCTTGGACTCATGCCCGGAAAGAGGAACAAGCGTTGGCATGGTATTTCCTTTGCATAATGGTGAATGTCTCCTTGCTGGACACCATCAGAGTGTCCTTGATGGCATTATATACTAATGAGTTTTATATTCAATGTAGTCCCTGGCAAATCAATACATTGGATTTAGGTCTGCACTTCTAGAAGCCACATTTTCTTCCCAATAAAGGCATAACATTGCTCACTCAGCCATTAAAAGCGACAGATCTGAGAAATGATAAGGTTCTGAATCTTGTAGCATGGTCAGGATTGGGGCACACGTCAGATTTAAAACCTCTCAATTTGAAGACTCCATGTTGTTGTGGAGATAATTTATTGTCAACATAAAAACAATCTTGAATCGAAATCAAAAAGAAGAACATCGTTTATTATTATTTTACTTTATATATAGATGTTAGGTAGGATGTTCTCCTCCAAAATATTCTTCAAATTGTCAGAGTTACAATGTTGATTTTCCATATCTTTTTTTTACATGCTCAAAATACAACCGATTTTCATAACTATTTATAGATAG
The DNA here is from genome assembly GCF_016086655.4 of Lepeophtheirus salmonis. Lineage (NCBI taxonomy): Eukaryota > Metazoa > Arthropoda > Copepoda > Siphonostomatoida > Caligidae > Lepeophtheirus > Lepeophtheirus salmonis. The sequence continues at coordinate 16,330,655 of NC_052139.2, forward strand.
TAGTTGTAATAAAAATAAATCAAATATATTTACAATAGATGGGTTTGGTGATGTTTATCTTGCGTCCTAGAACTGTGATCGGTTCACGTATGATTGCGTTAGAAAGATAATACCTCCTACTAAAACCACTTTTGGTACAGTTTTGTGAATGTTTGACTGAGTTTTGTTTAGAGGACGGGTCCACGGGTCCAAGAAATATACCAGTCAAGAGAAAATATGCCAAATTTGACAGTTTTTCTTTAAATAAGGCGAAAATGCACGCTATGCGGCTAAAAAAGTGAATAGTGTTAATGGCCCTGATACTGTAAGACGCAGCACGTTCTGTATGGCCAATTTTCGAAAATTTGGATAGAATAATGGAAATTGTCGTGTCTGAAGGGCATTTAAGAACTGTTTTGATTGTCAAGTAGAAAATAAAACTATCCATTGAAGAATATGGATTTCTTTCGACTATATATATACAGTTTTAAACTCAATGAAATAATTACAGAATATAATTTGAAATGTAATATCGATAAATCGATATCAGATAAACTAATATCTAAAATTAAAAATAGTAAAACGTGCCAAATAGAATAAAAACTAAAAAATTGGGGTTTAAATCCTTCAATTCCTTTCATTTCTTTGGTATATAATTCAAGCGTAGCGTGCGGATGACACATAGAGATAAAATATATCAGAGTGATGATATTGAGCAGTAGCATGGGTAATTCCATAAATACAATCAAATTTAATAATAATTTGCATCGGATTGGTCATTACATCACATCTCCTTGTAACTCGACACACTTTTCCTTGTAACTCGGCACACTTCTCCTAAAAAAGCTCCCATCTCTGTAACATTGCTTGGAGAAGTAAGTAGAGTTAAAAGAAGACTTTGTTCAAAAATAAAATAAAAAATTTCGAATTTTTTCCCACGATTTTTTTTCCATTTATTAATCAATAATGATAGAATCTTGAATTGAGTTTTAGTCAGAATAATCTTTTGAGTATATCATTGATATTTTGAATGGCTCAATACAATTATATTTAAATTAAAAAATTGGAATAGGATACTAATATCTGTACGAGTATATATATATTACAGCTTGTCTGTGTGCATCTTTTATGGATGCCCACACCGTTGGTCCAAACGTGCTGAAACTTTGAATGGGGAAATATTTTCAACCTGTTCAGGATAAGAAGGGAGCTCCAATTGTTGGGTGGGGGGAGAGAGATCATATAAGGGGGCTTATTCTATACGTAATACACAAGAATTGTTGTTTTTTTTTACCTCAAGAAGACTAGATAGGGGGTAAAGAAAAGTGACTGGCTTCTCAAAAATAATTGTACGAACATGGACGTTTTCTAAATTAATATTAATTAGAAAAAGTTACAGACAAAAAAAATCGGAAAAATTGTTGCTTCCTTTTTTTTCTTTTCTTCTTTCTTTCAGGTGCTAAAAACTGGATTTTTAATGAAATATTGGATTCAAAGAAAACATAGAGTGCGAAGAAATTTGTCTGGAAATGGTTTGCTTATAAATTAGACAAATAAAAATTGGTGTTTAACTGAAATACATATAATTTCAAATATATTTTTCTTCTTTTTTTCCCTCTTTTAGTTAATCAAAAGTCAATTTTAAATTTTTAAGAAGAAATGCCACGAACTGATTCATTTTGTACATAAAATTTTGAACATAAACATTAAAAAATATTGTATGTTCAATTTACAGAACATTTTGTTTGATATTTTTTGCAATATTTGCAAAAATTAACTAGTTTCCAAGTGTTTTATTTTTTACGACATAATTCTCCATAATTCTTTTGTTTCTCCAATTTTTCTGTTATTTTTTATCCTCTTGGCAATCCAAATAAATGTTATTGCCTACATTTTTTTTTGCAAAATTAGTAAAAACGGGTTTTTGCAATTTTCTTTGCAAAGTTTGATTTGGTAAAGCTTTGACATAAATTTAAGATGGACTTCTTATCCAGAGCAATTTTTTGATTTATATATGTTGGTATGTTATTTGAAGATTATAACATAATATTTTTTTTAGAAATTCATAATAATACATTTCATATATTAAAATGCCCGCCCCCACCGAATAGATGCAAATTCTAAGTTTGGTATTAAACTACTTTGGAACAATTTCGTGTCCGAAAAGTATTCTGCATCTTTTGCTTGATGTAAAAGGTATTAAGGCTTTATTGGGTACATTTACAAATGTTATATTGTTCCAATTAGACTATGAAATGTGTTTTAAGCTTACATTTTCGAGGTAGGATGATCCTATAAAAAAAATTTTTACTTTAAAAGATATTAAATTCGTCGAAAAAAAAACCAAAAAAGGTATTTGCCATTTTATTCATAAAATGATTTGTCAAGATGAAATTCACAGAGGTATCTAAATTTTGAGTAGTCAAAATATATCTTTGTCAATGCAACCTTTATTTGGCACCTCCCACTATCACTAAGACTTGTGATTAAAATTTTGCTATTAATACTTTTTATTCATGGACCCAGTAAGTTTAAACACTATATAAATAATAACAGCTTTGACACGCCGGGGAATAGATTGGTAGTTTTTGACAATGAAGGCAGCAGTATTACAGTGTACACACTCTTCCGACTTCATCATCACTGTTTAGATATTCTTTTGTTAATTTGTGTTTATCACAATAAAAATACACTATGGCTCAATTTTTAGACTTTTGCCAGAACAAGGGCTCGTTTTGGAGTCCTTCAATGTTTGGCCCTTTTCGAAGGATACTCGAACTTATGTGGGACATTAATCCACTCAGACTCAATTGATTTCAAAAATGTTTCCTTTAAAATACTCTCAAATCAAGTGCTTTATGTAAATATTTATTAAAAAATAATATTAGTGTAGAAAATACTTTGCCAATATTATTGTGAAATATTAGAAACATCCCAAAAGCCATACTTCAAGTTTGATTTTGACAATTATCGGCTATAAGTTTCACTTTCTCATACACTATGAGTATGTAAAAAAATTAGAGTGGGATCTCAATGGAATCATATTCACTGAAAAAAAAAACATATTTGATATATTACTATGTAAATCCCTAATCTTTCTTGAAAAAATATTTATTTCCATGTTCTTTTCTTCCTTCCTAGCCCTTTCAAATTAAAATATACTAGATGATGGCACTAATGTATTTTTATCATTAATCATAAAACCTTCTCTTACAAGATAAAATGTTTATTTATTCAAACAATATAGGATGATATTATTACGTTCAGTAAAAAAAGTATGAGCGTTTTCCGCTAAATGTCCTTTTTAGAGCTATACCTCACGATTAATACAATGGGTCACATACGAGAACAACAGCCTAAAAAATAACGTTGTCAAAACATGGTGAAGTGGCTCAAACTTTTGCTTCGATTAACGGCCAAGAAGGTTATGCTTTGTATTTCGTGGGAAAGGAAAGGAATCATCATCCACTATGAGCTCCTCCCATTAAATCTCAATTCAGTCAACAACTCACCAGATTGAAGCAAGCAATCTGCCAGAAGCATCCAGAATTTGCTTCTAGAAAGATGTTGTATTTCATCAAAACAACACCAAGTCAAACATATCTTTAATGATGCGTTAGTAACTCTGAGAGCTTAGATTGTAGGTTTTATCCCACCAGCCATATATGTAGGTCAGATCTGGAACCAAGGGAGTCTCACCTTTTTGATCATTAACGAAAAGTAATAAAAAATGATGAACTTTTTCACCAAAAGGGACGAAGACTTCTTTAATTGCTTAATTATGAAATTACCTTCAAAATGGATAAAAGTGATCCAATAAACCTTGCATATTTGATTTAAATCAAATAATCCTAACTATGTTCAATTTACTGTCAAAATAAAGCAAAAAAATGCTCAGAACTTTTTACATGAACCTTTTATGAGTCTAGCTTAATTCAATATCAATATGAGACTTATGATTACACCAAATAAAGTTTTGATCATATTATTTTACTAATTTTTTTTTTTAGATCACCACAGAACTTTCACTTAATTAAAATAAATTCTCACTAGTATTAAAAAAAGTTATGACCATGACTAAAAATGTTATATATATTACTAAATCCCACATTTTGAATATTTCATTGGAGTTCCAACTACTAATTTTGTAACGTATTGCACTCGATTATCAGACTACAAATTATCAGAAATATGCAAATTACATACCTATTTCCAGTTTTATTTTCGAAAATATAACTTTATACCAGACCAGGAGGCTGGAGAAAATATAAAGTGACTTAATTGTTTTATCTGTCAGATTAGTTATACAAGGAAGTCCTCATATCTCACTGTTACATAACCTGTATGTAATCCAGAGTAGGTGAATTAGTTTGGTTCAATCATCAATTCAATTCTTGAATCATCTGCATCGTTTTTTTACGAACCCTGAGTAATACATCCGTTTCCAACATAAATGGATGAAATTGCCTGGTACTCAGCAATGGTTGTAAACCCTAGCCTCCTCATTAAAAGTTTTTGTTCAGTTTGGTAGTCTGCCTGCATACAATATGATACTTCATTTTTTGCCTAAACTCTGTTTGCTGGTCCTTTATATCACTATTGGCGAAAAAAATGTCAAACTTCAGGGATATGAAAGTTCCCTTTGTGGCCTGCCAGAAATCAGTTTTGGTATTCACCAACATACTTGTCCAAAAATTAGAGGTAATTTTATAATTTTCGAAAGTGTCCTTCAAATATATAATAAATTGGTACTGGAATAAATGTACTGTGATAATATCAGGTCAGTTATAGTTGGAGATAATAGTACAAAGTCATTTTTTGTCTATTAGAAGAACAGGCGAGTGTATGTTGTTGCATCTTAAGAATCCTGAGAAACATCTTGGATAACAAAGCTGTAATTTTCAGAGAAGTATTCAATGACAATAAATTCACCTTTAGTATACTAAAAAAGTTAATCTATTTTTTATTTTTTTTTTCAACAAAAACTAAGGAATTTAATAAAATGACAAATATGATCTTTTTCAGTTATAAGTCAAAATGTACTCCTAAATTACCAATAAACTTGCATGAATTTAAAATTTAAGCCATGGTGTTCTTTTGTTGGGATAAACACCCTTACCAAAAATTATTAAAATCGGTACTGACCTTGTGTTTGCACTTTAAATGGAATCCCCCGTCCAATTCATATCATGCTGTCCATACCATGCTATATCAGTAACACCATCCAAAAAGTTTTTAAGACGTTTAGAATAGGTTGTAGGTACCTATACATAGGTTGAGTGATTATACTCACTAGTAAACCTCGATTTTTTTGTAAGATTGACCCAGACATAATTTTTCTTATACCTGATGTTACGATGTTATCCTGCTAACACAAAAATAGATAGTGTATTTTGAGGTCAAATGTATATTTTTCTGCTTCTTGTCTCCTTATGAGTGCTCTGAACGTTGATTGGTGGGATTATAATTGGTTTTTTGTGAAGCTATGAACAGTTCCTTATATTTATCAAATAATAATTCCATACTCGATTAAATTTGGGCCTGTTTTTTCATTCTTTTCAGAAGAAAAGTTGCTTGATCTGAACTGATTTTTTATTTGCTACCTGTCAAAACCAAACATCTATACCCCTTTTTATGGGTTTCAAGCCTCTTAAATGTTTCTAAAGCCGTCCCCAGTCCACAAATTATATATAAATACTTAAAAAATAAACCTATTTATATAAGTAATTATATTGCTGTGTTCATAACTTTGAAAAATAAATTTAGTAAAATCAAGCTTAAATCCTTCTCAAGGTCACTTAATAACAGAGATTGGCTGAAAATATTAAAAACTTCTTGTATCAAGAATGGTCTTCGCATCTTCTTTCCGCTTCTTTATGTTGTCCCAAGCTTTATTCACATTCCTTTTATCAAGATAAACGACGTGATATCTGGGAAAAATATCGGCAAAAGTTGAAAAAACCAATTGGGTCAATTATTTGATCTTTGGAATAGTCGCTTTAGACAAGCTCATGCTATCAATATTTTCACATTACCACCAATTAAATCACAATGTGATTTACCGTAACTTGTTGGGAATCTGGGGGTTTTGTGAACGTGGCGTGTATTGGATTATGGTCAGATTTATAAAAAGGAAAAATGGTAAATTCGTTGAGTTGTTTGTATGGTCTGAACGAAGAAAATATATAATGAGTCGACTATGTATTACTTAGATATACCTACCATGAAATGTCATCTAAAGACTTGATTCGTAGAATTTTAGTTATAGATCAAACAAGCTTAGATAACAAGTGATATTTTTGATTTCTTACATTGACCTTGTTACAGGAGCCTTTATATCCAATGGTGTCTCTAAGTTGATCCCAAGTGATATTCAAATCTCCAATCAGTATACATTCACTTTTACTCAGTGGGGAATAGGTATATGATATGGAAGGGAACCAATTTTGCAGTTCATAGTTGAGTTCATAGATTGCATACAAAGTAGTCTTTTTATCAAAGAAATAGAAGTCAACCACACAAAAATTTACCTTCTCATCTGATACTGTTAGCTGATGATTAAGATTCTTTTCTTTTAGGGTGATCACTGCTATTGAATGATGAGATGTTTTTCTTATGGTCTTGGCATAGAAGACAATATGAGACTCTTGAACACGCTGCAAATCTTGTCGGTATTTGCAAGTCTCGTATCGGTAAGGGCAACCACTTCCAGACGTATGAAGCTTTTTATATTAAGTTGGGGAAAAAGTAATTTCGTATAGCCCCCCCCTCCTTTTTTTTTTTAAACTAAGTATCTCTTATTCATTATTGGTCGCATCGGATCATACGATAAAATGTTTTAAAGGTATATATTCATAAAACAAACATTTTTTTGGACAGTTTAGTGTTGGCCGTTTTAGTCGGGAATTATTGTGTGTCGAGATGAAAGGGAAAAACAAGCCAAAAGCGACCAAGCATTCACCTTGTATACGGGGCCGATACTCTCTCGGTTAGTGTTGCACAATAGTTGTTCGAGCTTTTTCTAGCTTAATTCTGCTCTTTATTGTGAATAACTCAACTTTTTGAAGCTGGTGATCGAACAGAAGCGTCCAGTATTGGTGAATAGGAGAAAACAAGACATCATCTAGACAACACCATGGCCGCACACATCTTTGATGACGCGCCATACGGTCCAGGAGCTCGGATGAGAAGTACTTATGCATCCACCCTACAGTCGAACCTAGGACCAAGTGACTTTCGCCTGTTCTTGTCTATGGCAAAGCGCTTGGTGGTACAAATTTGGCCCCAATAAAGGCCTGTGAAAACTGGTTGTCTGAGGCTTTTTTTTTTAAATAGGGACAAGGGCTTCTCTACGAGAAGGCATTATGAAGTTGGATTCTCGATAGAAATAAGTTATCAAACAGAATGAGGCATACTTGCATTAAATTGGAGGATTGTAACACTTCTTAAAAAGCATTGAAATAATGCAAAAAATAGAAAAATTACTTTTTCTCTAACCTATTATATTTAAATAAGTTGAATAAAAAGTAATTTTGTATGATCTTATTGCTCACAAAATGATGGAGTTAAAGCTGAAACGAAAGATATTTACCGTTGAGTAAGGGTGAGATTTCAACTGGAGGTAATTTTTGAATAAAATAAAACAAAATTCACAAGCTTTCAGAATATGGTTTCATATTTTTTTAAATCTGATAACTGGTTGGAGAAAAAATTTCTTTGAAGGTTAAATCATTTTTCTACCTTGTCTATGTCATATAGGTAAGTTAATTAGTAGAAAAATATTATTTTATAAATTGTATTCATTAATGATTATTATATAAACACAACACAAGGGGTATGTGGTTTGAATGTAGCTGGAACATTTACCATTGTAATACTTTAAATATTAAATGCTCTTGGCCAATATTATGTTTGTCTTCAATCCATGAGTATTTTTCAAAATGAGTAATCCATCATGTCTAAGAATACGTAATTGATAACGTAGTAGAGATTATCACTTCTTCCAAATGAGTTGATAGAGTATTATTTCATTAATTAATTACTTTAATTTAGTGCAACAGTAAGTATTCGAACCACATTCTACCGTGTTGTGAATAGAAACAATAAAATAATTATTTTCCTTATAAAAATAACTCTAATTAATTTACTTATATGACATATACTTGTATACCATTGTACAGGCTTAAACTCTTCCAGCGATGCAATTTTTATCTCCTGAATCACTCCAAATCTCCGTCCTTTCATAGGCCTCATTAATTTGAGAACAAGAAAAAGTAACATGGAGCCAAATCTGGTGAATATGGTGACTGAGACATGATTATGTTGTTGTTTTAGGACCAAAAACCTCTCACAAGTAACTATCCAAAATAAGCAGTTTCGGAACAAACTTTGCTGACTCTCGTCTCATATCCACAACGTTCGAAAAAAAAATTATACCAAGAGTCCACCGATATGTTGATATTTTTAGAAGCTTCTCTGATAGTTTTCATCTGTTGTTGACGTCCTTGGGCGTCCAGAGTTAGGTTCACTATTGGCATCTTGGAATAGTATTCTACCCCTTGTAATCGTTTTTTTATTACTCAGAAAGGTTTCACCATATGCTACTCTTAACATTTTGAGTTTATTGGAGTAACATAATTTAATTTTATACACAAAATTTGATGCAAATTCTTTGATCTATGTTTTTCAATAGCAAAAAATTGCCGAACAGGCAAAATACTTCCTACCGTGATGCCTCTCACAAAGAAACTAAACATACAATATTTCATAAATAGTAACCATACGTTCCTTCAAGTATACTAACTTAAAAAAACAAAAGAAACACGCATACCATATTTACGTTGCCCAAAAAATTTGAAAAGTCGCCTTACTTTTTGAACTCAGCATGTATATATCTCACCTAGCCGGCAAAAGTGGTGCGTTAACATAAAAATAATCATGAACCAAAATCAAGAATTAAAGAGAATCCAAATTTATTTTTATTTTTCTTTATATACAGACCAATGTTTCATATACATATTTGAGTCCATTATTGCCGTATTGTTCAAATTACTGGGACGAGTGGACATAAAGAAGAGTCTAGTTATTGTTTATTACCTTTATATGATTTAAGACACTCTTATTGTCCCAAATATGACCCTTACAAATATTGTCGATCTGTGCCAGGTAATTTGGCCTTAAATTATTTTGCCTAAAAAGGATATTTCGCCTTGATATATAAATAAATAAAGCTTATACATCGTTAGTTTTTATTTTGGTTAAAATAAAAATATACAATACTTATTACTATAAACTGAATTAAATGTTTGTTTTTTGTTTGTGTAATTATGGACTTATGCCTTGCCTCATATTATGTTTTTTTGTGAATCCATCAGTTATTTCTAGAATTAATAATACATCCTATCTTATAAGTGAGAGAAGACTAGCAATTCTTTTGTTGCTGTTTTTTTTCTCATTATATGAATTTTATTTCGTATTTTGTCTCTGGTTCGAATTCATTACATAGTGAGATTTTGTTACTGATTGCATTGAAATTTTTGGACATGATTCCATCATTTTTGTCTCAAAATAACAAAAACAAGGTATACACTTCACTTATTTATATATATAGGAGAAAGATACTCGAGGCAAAATGGCTTTAAGACAAAATGTCCTAAGACAAAAGAGTTTAAGGCATTATTACCTACAGCCCAATTTTGAATTTTTTAATTGTAATTTGCAACACACTCAAAGGGTGAATAAGGATAATTAATTGATAGAAATTGACGAATATTGGTCGATTAATACAAATGTAATCCATGACGTGTAGTTACAGAATTTATGATGGATTATATAAAAATAATTCAAAATTCATTTATTTTCCCCAAATTTTTATATATTTTTAGTAGTGTTGATTTTGTTCTGAAAGTACTAGACCGGTCTGAGACTGTTATTTTTTAGAAGACCGATCTACGAGTAATTCGGTCCTTTAAAGAAGTTTGGTCTGAAGCAGTCTTACATAAAAATTTGATCTAGATCCCTCCTGAAGAAAAATTTAGAAAAAGTCAGTCTGGATCGGTTGATTTAAATTCGGTGTAGACCGATTTTAAAATAAAATTATGATAATGTCGGTGGTGTTTCAAAATTGTGAACAACGACTTATAGTAAATAATGTTGTATAAAGTAGAAACTGTTGTACGAATCATATTTTCACAAGATAAATCGTCGATTGATAGAGACCGAAATATCGGTCTAAAAAAGCCCCTTGAGGTCCACCCAAAAAAAAAATCGGTTGTGATCCGAAACTCTACATAAGAGGTAGCAAAGTTATCAAATAGACGACACCTCTGTTTTAATACAGTGGTTATACCACTATACATATAGGGGGTTAGGCAGCAAAACGTGGACTGTTAGTTAATGTTTATTTTCTCATTAATATGAAAAAGTATAGTGATTATTTTTTTATATTTGTTTCCTCCGTCCTTTTACATAAACAGACTACACTAATCATTTATTCCTCATGAGCAAGCAACAAGTAAAAATTCAGAGCATTTCGGATCTCCTAGATAACGGATTTGATGTGAGGAAGATTACGGACATTGATACGTGTTCAAGGAGCTTGGGTTTTAAGCTGGCCAACATGAAAAAAAATGAAGAAGACCTTTCCAGGATGTCAGGAAGTGTAGGGCATAATGAAAAGGGAAATAGAAGTTTTTATTAAGATTGGAGAAGAATATGGAGGAGGATCCCACTTCGTCAAAGAATCGCCTGGCCAACGACTTCTCTGTGGACCATTAAGAGGACTTTAAAGTAGAACTTGGAATTAGTTTCTTTCCAAAGGACCCCACGCCACCTCCTACAAGAGAGCATGAAAGCCAGGAGTCTCGATAGGTGCAAGAAAATATTGACATGGATCAAGGTGAATCATTTTTGAAAATTTTCTCGCACAAGAAGATTTTCACACTAGATCAATTCCACAATCGCTGGAACGACCGCTGGCTTGCGGAAACAAAAATAAAGATCCAAGGGGTTTACCACACTAAATATCCGGCTCAAATAATGGCCTTCGGTGGTGTAGCCTCTGATCGAAAGAAGTACACATTTTTCTACCCCACCCAGTATACAGGGTGTACAAAACCTCTTTTTTGCGAAAATGATCTTCTTTTTTTAATTTTCAAACGGAATTTTCTCTTTTACCCCCTATAAGATTAAAAAAGTAAAGTGTTTTCTGAAAACTTGATAGATTCTGATTTTTTTATCCAATAAAATCAGCTCCAGCATCCATTACAGTCTCCATACGCTGCTGAAAACGGAAGTAGGGCTTCGCTACTTTGTTCTTTGGCAAATCCTGGAGTTCCTTCTTGATCCGACTGATAAATTTGTCTTTGATGTTGCAGGGGTAAAAAAAATCCATCGAATTCAGATGAAGCGAGTTGAAAGGCCAAAAGTCTAGCGAGATAAAGTCGTCAAAACTGTCTTGGAGCCATTTGAGACTATTTTTCGAGGTGTGGCAGGGAGCCGAGTCCTGTTGCTGTAAATAGCCTTCTATTTGCAATCATGTTGTTGACCTTCCGGTCTTGACAATTATTATGTTGTCGCTCCCGGAATGCATTTCAAGGAGGGCTCCGTACATTTCAAAATATTTGGGACAAAGAATTCGTAAATTGATTCCAATTTATCCAACTGGTGTAGGTTTGAACATGCTATCTAACAAAAAAAAATCAGTTTCCTTAGTTCCTCATAGATAGAAATATTTATACATATATAGATATTTTGCCAACCGTGTATATAAAAAAGTAATGGATACACAATAGTATTGAGACTCGGCCTGAAACCGAACTTTTCTTCTGTTTTGTTCTCACACTTTAAACTGGGGAATTGTTTGTGTTTTTTTTGTTTTTTTGTGAGACTGATAAAAAAAATTTACTAATAGATCACTGACCACTCCAGAATGAACTTTGCTCGAAATAGTATTGTCTCTCAAGTATTATTATGGTCTCTAGGACTTTCAAACCGAAGCCCAACACTATTACAATGTCCGAATTAGCTTTTATTTTTTCCACATACGATTTCATATAAGAATTTATTATTAACGTGAAAAGTTCTTCTTAAATTGAAAGAATCAGAAATTTACATATGATACTACATCTGGATTTGGGGAAATGCAGTGGTAAATATTTTTTTGTCCGAGAAGAAGATAAACTATTACATTGAATGATGGAGATCAGGAGTATTTTTTTTTTTTTTTTTTTTTTTTTTTTAAGAATTTGAGCATTTTTTTGCTTTGATCTTGACAACCAGATCAATTACTTTGAAGAAGTTGGGGTCCTTATTTAGTACCGAGGACGACGGTCCCGTCCAATTCCACTTGCCAGTCCTACAAGAAAGTAAATACATCTCTCGTGACGTCATTGAGGGTGTTTTTCTTTCTTTTCATTAGTCTGTTCTATAACCAAATAAACTATAGAACAAATCTTTTTATATAGTTTTTGACTAGTGCAGAGGTGTTTTTCTTTACTCCAGTGTAAAAATATATTAGTGTTGGACATAAAGTAAATTGAAAATGATTTATCATATCGTTGGATACGTACATTATCAAATTGCTTCCATATACGAGATGAGATAAACTTTATTCCAGTTCCTACGAAGCCAATATCCTGAGGCAGAGGAGTGGGATATGGATATTGAATGATTTATTAAAAAAAAGAAAAGTCACCTTTTCTTTTTCTCGATTATTTATCTCCCTTTCTTTTACTCAGTGGGTCTTGACTCGTATGCGTATTTCTTTTTTCCTTTTTCTTCTGTCATAAATTTACCTATGCTTAGTCATCTTTTGCACATCTATTCTCTTAGTTGAATTGAATCAAATCTTACGGAACTACTAATCTCACAAAATGAAATAAGTAAATATATTTTAGACTAGAAGAAAAAGTCTCCAATTTGAATTTTATGAAGCATTCAATAAACCATTATCCGAAATCTTGGAAACAGTCTATAACAAAAAAAATTATTGGGAATGTGCCTCAGATCATGGATACTGGTATCAGTACGCTTATTCCCAAAAAGGAGAAGGATCCTCTCAATCTCGTCAATAAAAGACTTATCATACTTCTTGAAATATCGTACAAGATCCTCACTGGAATCCTTAACAGAAGAATGAACTTAGCTCTCCGTCTGATCATAATTCTAGCATAGAAGGGCTTTATGAAAGGCCGGTAAGCAGAACTCATTCCAATATCCCTTCATGAGGCTATCAAAATAACAAAGTCAAACGGAACAAACTTTGCTGTTTTGATAATCGATTTTGAAAAAAGCCCTTGATTCGATTAGTTAATAATTCATAATCAGCCAATTATACAGTAGTGGTCTTCTTCCTACATTCCCAAGTACGATATCTTGTGTCTTTAGAGGCTCTTCCTCAAGACTTGAGTTACCAAATGTGAAGGGAAAGTTTTTATTAGAAAGGAGATGCAAACAAGGTGAGCATCTCTCTCTCTTAGTTGTTTATGATTGCTTTTAACCATCTCTACTGCAGAATCGATTCGAAACATCTCATGAAAGGTCTAGAAATTAATAATAATGTATTTAAGACTCTTTTATATGAAGATGATCTCGCAATTTTTACAACAGGATCACAAAGCGATATACAAATCTCCTTGATAAATATAATAGATGAATTTGCTGAATTAGAAGGAACATCAGGATTGAAATTATAGTTATATAAAACAGAATTCGTCTCCTCTCTAAAAAGCAAGCTTGAAGCATCATTTCCTAAATTTCAGCACGCAGTGGTCTCGTCGATATCTCAAGAACATGGCATTAAACTGAATAACTAAAAAATTCTAGAGACAGTGACAAAAGAAGTCAAGAGATCAACTTCAACTTCAGATTCAACTTCGTTGAATATTTCAAAATTAGAAAAACTACGAATCCGCCACAAAATTTCCTATAATTGTCTCTTGAGATAAAAACCATTTTCCAAAAAAAAAAACGAGAAAAAAACATGTAATATTATAGACTGTTCCAAGGAATGCCTTGTCGGGGGATAGCTGGGAACCGGGTTCAGTCGACACTTATTTATTTTGGAATCTCAAGCTTAGGAGGCTAAAAACACTCATGAAAAACGAAGAGGTTTGTGCAAAAAAAAATCAAATACGCGTCCAAAGATCAAGTGGATCTTGATTCTTGGACAGAATATTTTCTTCCCCGAACGAAATTTTCAATGTAATAAATACCTTTAGTAATCTCTGGTATAGAATAGCAGTTTCTTGGGAAGGATCAGGCAGTACTCTCATTACCTTAGATCCTGATGAAACACTCAACTTTAAACCACGCCTTAGAACTGTCGTTCAGTACTATAAAATACACGGCTTAACTTCAACAGGGGAGCTGATTTTTTTCAAAAAATATGGCAAGCTTGATTCTTCATGTAGGGTTCACTTCCATGACTCATGATACTAATTTCCTACAACAAGGCCCGCCAATTCCCTTCCTTATAGGAATTGGTTCAGGGAAAGGAAAAAAATCATGACCAAAATAAAAATAAAATCACAACCAAGTTTGTTGGTGGTAAAACTCTGGAAGGAACTTAATATGGAAGAAGAAGCAATCAATCAAAGAATAATACACTCAAACCCCTTTACAATATGGTCACAGAAGTGGCTTTGATACAGTCTGGTGACATCCTCGATATACACCAGCAAGTCAAATAAAACAGAACCTGTATGTCTCTTCTGTGTAGAGGCAGTAGAATCTTCGTTCCACCTATTTTATTTCTGTGATCAGTGATACTTCTATTGTTAATGTTGGAGAGTATAATTACCACTAGGCTTAACCAAACTCTAAGGCGTCAGACTGGTTCATTACTCTTACAATGAGAGGAGAGAATTACTTTAAAGTCGAAGCAATAGTTGCAAACACACTCATGATTATTTATGCTTGTAGAACAAAATGACTCATCTTCCTACAGGTCTAAAAAAAAAAATCGCCATATAATTTGAAACAACAGACTTTTAAAGCGGACAAATTTTATACTTTTGTTTATAAAGAGGATTGTTACCCCATCTTCTTAATAAGTTTGGAATCTTTAATGTACTTTTTTTTTTTTAAATAGCTTGAGAAAACTCTTTTCTTTATTGATTAGTTTTTTAATTTAAATTATTGATATTTAGTGTGATATTATGTGAAAGGATAATAATTATAACATTTAAAAAATCATATAACTAAGTAAAAATAATATATGATCGTATTGCAGGGTGTTCTCACATAACGCAGTGTCAAACACTGCAGATTTTACATGACACGGAGATTAGAATTATTCTGACTCCGCGTGTAATTCGATAAGTTCCCCTGATATCGTCATATTTTATATCCTGATAATGATATTATACAACCTATATATTAAGGTAAGCAAGATTTTTTGTAGTTTTTAATGAGTACGTTCATATTTATCAATCATGCCTATCTGTATATATACATATAAAATAGGGCTTGTGTAAGTGTGTGCCCCACATCATTGGGCCTAACATGCTGAAATTTTGCATGTGCCTCTTTTAAACCTGGTCAAGTTAAAAAAAGGGTGCCTATTTTTGGAGAAGGTCATATAAGGGGGCTTATTCTATACCCAAAAGACAAAAGTGTTTTTTTGCAGCTCATGAGACTAGATGGGGTTTGAGTTAAAAATCAAAAAAGAGCTGGCGTCTCAAAAAAACAACGACGTTTTCTAAATTTATTCAAAATCAAAAAAGTTATGAACAAAATAATAAATCAGTGAAAACTGCACTTTTGTCTAAGGGGTGTCACTTTTGATTGAATACACCTTGATCAGAAAAAGTGTAAAGGTTAATCAACGTGTTTATCTGTACATGTTACAGTCCAAGTACTTCCCTGGATACTGAACAGTACTGGGAAGGGTATTACTGCTTTCAGCAGGACGGAGGACCTTCAGATACTGCAAAGTCTCTGTAAGAGTAATGGCAAACCACTTTCGAGAACTTTTGGAAAGAAGAAAATGTGGCCTCCTTCTTTTTTTTAAGATCTTAAGGTAATTGACTTCTCCATATAGTCAATTCTGGGGGAGGTTAATGTGACTACCTACAGCAGTGTCGACAACTTGAAGGCCTCCATAGTGTCTGCATGGAACAACTTGTCGGAGGAGACCATCTGAACAGCCCGTAAAACAGTTCTAAAGAGTTTGAGATCTGCAGTTGCCGCAAATGGTGGTCATATAAAATCAACTGTTACTCATTTTGAAGGAAATTTCACGCTAATTGCAATGAAGTAAAAATGTATTTCGAAAAATAAATAATAATGTACTTTCTTGACTATTGAAGTTGTCTTATGACTTATGGGTAACCCTGTATATTAATTAAGGCGCCATATTATATGATCACCTACACCGAAGGGGTCTTAACATTAAAAAGATATAACAAAGACTTTAATAAACAAACCGAGTAAATTTTAACTAGTATATTCATGTAATAGAAGTGTATAATTTTGCATGGTGGAGGGGGGCGGAATCTAATAAGTATTTGATTTGATACCTAGATTAAAAATATTGGTTATTACTTATAACACAAACTTGTGTTCAAAAAGACTGCTGAATAAATATTGATGAGGTCCTGACTTTTTCAATTTTACAGTTTTGAAATGACCAGATTAAAAATCATGTAAACACCCGATGAAGCAGAAATTTTACAATTATTATATATGTATCTTGTCTTACATACATTATTTTAATTAATTATAATGAATAAAACATTTTTATTCGTAATCATACTAAAAAAAAAAAAAAAAAGTAAATAATGGACTTTGAAAATTAATTTATGTAATTTTACGGTTTTCAGTACTTAGAAAGTCCAGAAAACGTGCAACACAAACTTTTCTTGTTTCCAAAGACCACGATCAGATAGGACACATTGAATACTTTATTAAACTATAATAGGACTAATATATTATAATTAGGGAAGACGTTTTTGTAATGAAAAACATTGACACCATAATCTCATATGAATTTAAATGTGTTTTATAAATTATATTTGTACAACTCAAAAATTAGGAATGCGTTGAAAATTGGTCCATATAATGAAACCGATCCGGGAAAAAAGGCCTTTGACTGAGTAAAAAAATATAGAAAAATCACGGATACCTGATAAAGTAGGAGACAAAAAAAGTTTGGGAGCCACTTTATTAAAATGTAATCAGGCGTGTATGTGCACAATAGAATAAAGCTAAGGAGTAATAAGTTGAGGTCGTTGTTGGACTCAGAGTAGTTTTGAGGATGGACATGGGAGTTCTGGATACAGAATGAAACTTCTGTTTATTTCCTTATTTTATCAGTTACTCGGAAACGTTGTGACAGCAAAGCTGCTCTCCTTTCAAATATTCTTTGAATTGTCAGGGTTACCCTGTTAATTTTTGGTTTTTTTATTATTTTTACATACCGAAAATGCTTAAAACTGACAAACCAACATGTAGAGAGCACACCTTTGATGATGCTCCCAATCCAAGGTTACACTCTTTATAGAATGAATGAACCCAATTAAGTAATTGCATTTTTGGGCTATAAAAAGACATGAATAGATATTTTTTTATGTGTGCATTTGATAACCTTTTAACTATCATTTCGTTTGCAAAGTATTACTTCAATGACAAATGAAAATAACCAAATTGTTAAACGGTACATTTTTGCTCTAATTTAAAAAATTTGAATTGTTTTAAACTATGAGTTATTCATATTTTTTTTAAATAGGGATTTTGCAAAAATTAAATACACAAAGATAAGGAAGATGTAAATAATTATTTTATTTTATCCCCAAAATTGATTATTTTTTATGATTTCGTTGACTTGTCAAAAACTTTTTACAGCATAGGTATTGTAAAATTAGTTGTAAATATAGCCAATTATCCTCTGATTATATAATATTTTAATGCATCTACAGAATAGAAGGGTGTTGAAATCATTCAAGGCCGTGACTAGAATATTTCTTTGGGGAGTGATGAGGGCCTTTTCACAAACCTTAAGCAATTTTGACAGATATTCTAATAAATCCCATATTCGACAAATAAAATTTTAGAAGGTATAAGAAAATAATTTTATAAGCATTGTATATATAGAATTTATTATATAGTCAATATGGAATGGAAATAACATCACGTTTTGATATGTGTATGATTGTTTTGTCTTTTAAATATTACTCATAGCAAATAATTTTTAACAAATACGCAAAATATAAATTTAGAAGAGATTGACCTTTTTGTGACCTTTGACCTTTTATATAAACCTCAAATTGTGTAAAATGTATTAATTTAAAATTTTATACAACTATCATTTTAACCATAAAAAAGCTTAAATGATCACGATATTTGCGAGTTTCTTTGAAAATAGATTAAAAAAATACGTATAATTGTAATTTTGACATTTTAAATTGAGGTTTGGTGAATTTAATTAATTAAAAGTGGTTCCTTTTTTTCCTTTTGATTTCTTTCATTCTTCTTTTTTTCAAGGTAGGACTAAGCAAGGGGACTATATTTAAAGGTGTGGCAACAAGGATCTTCTAAGGCAGTCTGGTTGTCGTTAGCTGACTCCTCTGACGTAGTGACATCACTGCTGCGGCAGTTCAGATAATTTCATTGAAGTGAAGTGCACTTATTTGGATCTGTTAAGCAAAATAGCCTCATCTCGAGGTTCAAAGTGGGTTTGTGTCATGCTCTACTGTCCCAATCCACGGAATGCAAAGTATTTTGCATTTCCTTAGAAAAATTTGATGCTCTAGCGTCTTTGGATCTCAGTCTGCAGGAGAAAAGCTCCAATTAATATTAAGAATGCTAAGATTTGTGATATGCATTTTACATCCAATGATTTTGAGTGGAATCTCCAGGCTGAGCTTCTTGACTTAAAGGGACAAATTAAAAGGGATGCAGTCCCTCACTCCATATTCCCTTTGCTTCTCCCTCTTCAGATGAACCCAAATCCTCCAGAGATATTCGTAAGGAAACTTGCGAATGGAAAAAGCATGTGAAACAACTATTGGAAGCAGGTAAGGTCCAGGAAACTAGTATGGACTAAGAAACAAAGACTAATAATGAAGAGCCTTTGACCAAGACGCAAAGCACTCAGATTCAAGTTTATAAATACGAAAAAGGAATCCAGTGTGAGAAAGCAAATGGGCCTTTGTTTGAGAGCGCAAATAAAAAGTAATCCAAAAATAACTTTCTTTGACAAAAGGGAATTGTGTCGGTACCAAACCAAGTGGAAGTTACTAAACTCAAAACGTTAAAACAAAATTTAATAAGGACCACCCTAGAAAAGAGCTACTCCAAAATCAGAGTAAGAAGAATTATAGATCCCTTAAAGAATTTCAATCGAGGATACTCAAAAGTGGATGTAACCACTGCCCTCATCTTACGAGGTATTAGTTCTCGAGCCTTTGAATATTTACGTTCCAGGAGCTTCTTCCATTGCCCAGTCGCCAGACTCAAGAAATCTTTTTTAAAAGATTTTAAGTGAGAACCTGGCTTCCTCGAAGATAGCATCAGAATTATCTCTGAAAAAATTAGTATTCACTTCAAAAAAAGAAAAAAAATGAGCATGATGAAGATGGAATTGAATCATAGGAAACTCTAGAAGATTCTGGACTTCTTGAAACTCTTGAACCCGAAAAAGTAATAACAGGAGAAACAGAAAAATCATCTCAAGTTTCCAATGATTGTTCAGATACGGGTCTGGGTTATATTGCAGGATATTTGACAAAAGAATTTAAAGACTTTTATCCAAATCTAGTGAAAAAGACATTTGACTTTGGATTTTATGAAGAAACGTCTAGCTCTTGCATTGAATTGGTCTCTAAAGGAGGCCTTACAAACCCCTTGTCTGAGTTATTAAAATTATGTAATTGTCCGGGAAAACATTTCAATGCTTTTAATTGTACCCATGAAGACGCAATTGACAAAACCCAAACGTATTTGAAAGGCTGCATATTCATCTAATGGAATTATACTCTAACTGGCCGGTAGCAGTCATCATATCCTTTGTGAAAACAAGAACTAGAATTAGAGTAAATAACCTTAATAAAAACGTAATATTGTAGTTACTATTTTATAAAATGAGCTCAATCTCATCAAAAATTGATGAAAAGTACAAAAAGTAATGAATGTTTCATATAAACTTATACGAGAGAATAAAATTTAATGTAACTACTATGAGCAATATAAACTATATAGTGTTGAAACTCCAAACTCAGGTTGTTAAAATTATTTTTAAATAAGAATATATTTTTTCTCAATGTTGTATATTCATACAAGTATTTATAGCATGTTAGGTGATATTTATGAGTGCAAAAGGAATGGTACAGTTAAAAAAATGAATCAAAATTCAAATTGCGTAGTTATTATCACATTTAACTCTAAATCATCTAATTAAATACGTTTTATTTTTGGGATTCTTTTTTACATAGTTCACTAACTGCGTTAAATACAGTATGTTCATTTACGGAGGGTTAAAGTAAATAGTTCTTTTCAAGCGCATTGCAAATACAACAGTTGATGATTGCCATCATTTTCACCAAGGGCGTCTACATTAATGATTAAAAGAGCTCTGACACACATCTATTTATAGATGTATTTTTGTTGAAATTCAATTGTTCCTTAATAAATTATATCTTGTTGAAGTTTCAAATTAAAAGTGTTCACTGAGCTAATAAATCACACCAAAAGTAGGCAAAAATTCAAACATAGATATGATCACCAAGACAATCTACTAAAGAATGAACAAAAAAAAAGAATACCATCAATCGTTTATCCTTTTCTAATTATAAAACTGCTGTTTTTCTCTACATTTTTTCCGTCCTAGTTATTTGATACGAATCTTTCCTGTAAATGTCAATCAATCAAAATTGAACACATGTGTCTTTGATTTATACCCTACTAAAACTAAATTCATAAGGACTTGGTCATCCCTAAGATTCCAATGTTGTTGTTTTTTTATGTGAGCGGAAAATTGGTCGAAAATATTATTGCCGAAAGAAATTGACCGAATGACCTTTTGCCAAACTGGTATTTTGTCGTAAGACAATTTGATGAATGGACATTTTACCAAATGATTTTTGGTAAATTTGGCTGCAAAATAAAAATAAATATATTAATATACCAGGTGGTCTATTGAAATCTGAACACTTACTAGTTCAATAATTAATAAAGCTTTAGTGATTGAAATTCATTCATATTTCGATATACTAAAGAATAAACAATTAGTAACCAAATAAATATGAGCTCTCTAGCTTACGTACAATACGACGAAATGACACTTGGCCGTGATCAACGAATTTCCATTAGCGTACTTCAAGCAATTGCGCGTATCCAGGTCCACGCTCTACACTTGAACAGTATGAAAGGCTCTGTCAAAAATGCCAAAATGGATCCAAAGGAGTTAAATAAAACAGCCATGGCCAATCCCCTCAAATATATTAGGACCCATGCAAGTAATATCGGGGTGTCACACTAAACTGTCAAGAGAGCTTCCAAAAAAGTGGATGGAAAGAGACTTATGAGGGGGGTGAGGCCACTTTTTATACCAGCAATGAAAAGAAACCCCTCTCCTCCGTTGCAAGAAAGACTTGTAGTGTCCCTAATCCAAGCACTGAGGTTCTCAAAGTCACTGTCATCCAGCACTGGGACGCCATCACAGAGGACTACATCCACAGCAGGTACCAGGTCAGTTTAGATACAGTTTACAGTTTAAGTATGCTAGCCAGGAGTAGCAACAAGGTTTCTTTCTTTCTCTCACTCTGAAAAGATATCCGTTTCTATTAAGCAACTATCAGTAGTGCCTTATCCATAGAGATAAAGAGTCATTGCCCCCCCCCACCTCCCACCCCTCCTGAATTGCTGATTTTTTTATATTTATCAGAAATTAAAAAAATCTCCTTTTGTCGAAAATTCTTTAAATGTCAAAATTTTGGAGAAAAAAAAGGCCTTCATTTTATTTACTATTTGTAAAAATTAAGTTCCGTTTGTAAATTTTCAACTGTATAATGCAAAAAAAAATATTTTTTCATTTTCTAAAATAATATAAATGAAATTTAGCCTCTATAAAAAAAAAACTCAAAATTGTCCAAAAGCCGAAGGATGCAGCCCCCATTCATAAATAAATTTAATGAGAACACCCCTAATGTTGTCACAATTATATAATTTGACCCTTAGGAGTGGTATCCTATTTTTCGACTCTGATATTCCATTTGAGGATATCACACCCCTTCCCCTTCTCAACCGACTAAGTGCACCTTTGTTTCCTTCACAGGGGGGATCATGCAGACGTCCCTGATGGCTTCACCATTATATCATTTGGACCTCTTCTTACAAATACATTCCGGTGAGGGTTGTCACTTTCAAATGAAAAAATATTTCCAAGTAGCATGATACAAGATAGCTCAGATATATTGGGAAAATATTTAAGGGCTTATAACGAACAGACAAGATGGGAGAGAACCACATTTTTATTTCTTATTTGAAAGCTACGTTTAATGAAATTCAATGATTTAAAATGAGATCCACCTCTCTGGATAACTTCGGCCACACGGTGCTGGAAACTATGGTAGGCCCAGGCGACTTCGTGTAATTCCAGTTTTGACATTGTAGAGGTAATTGACTTCTTCAGGACCTCCACAGACGAATGGTACTTGGCACAGGCCTCATGCTTGGCCCTTTCTCAGAGATAGAAATCCCATGGGCTGAGGTATGGGCTGTTTTCAGACCAAAAATCCAAGCTCCATAAATGAGATCATTTTGTGACCAAAATTTCGAGCACTGTCTTTTTGGAGGCTTTAATTTCTTCCTGGAGCTACTCCATCCATTCAGAGAATCTAAATTAAAAGTGCAAAACTAGAACCAGTACTAACGCAAAGCTGGATCCGCATGATTTTGCCTAAGCATGACAATGCTTAGGCAAAATTTACATAGTCACCTTAACAATTTGAATAATGTTTTGGGGAAGAGCAGTTTAACTTTTAATGATGTTTCTTTAAATTAGCTGCGAGGAGCCACGATAGCAAGGAAATAAACATTTTTTATATCGAAGAATTTTTCAGCGAGATTCGATATAGCGAATTTTTCTATATCGAACTTTATTTGGGCGGGCTTCTCTAAAGCTAGGCTCGTTTTAGCGAGGATTTAATAGGTCATACTAGAACCGAACATTATACATGTAAATCCTGGGTATTTTTTAGCTGGTTTGTTAATTTGTAATTGGTATTAGAAAGAACAAATTTTATTTTCCTTAAGAGTTGTTATTAATCGTTCGTGAGTGCTCATAAAAGACGGAGCGTAACCCTGAGGATTTGTTGCAGAGTTTGAATAGTAAGTCACTTTTGGACTTAGAGTAGAATTGGGGATTAAAATCGGAGTAATTCTAGCAAATGTCCTATTTTATATTCTTTTTCCTTCTTCTCTTGTCACAGCGGATTGTAACTGATCTGATGAAACGTCATGCAATTTAGTCTTTCTCCCCTCCCAAACATTCTTCAAATTGTTAGGGTTACCATGATAATTTTTGGTTTCTTTTTAACATGCCCATTCCACACCGGATTAACACCTTTGCCAATAAAGATTGTTGACTAATGACATCATTTCATTAGAAACTTTCAAATTATATTTGTGCATGAACATCTCAGTATTTTTAATTTTGTCGTCGATTTTATCCATACTCCTACTCGTCATCTAATTCGTGTAAAAGATTTAAGGAATTAATATTCCTGATAGTAAATTGAACTTCATTCATCTCCTGGATCACTTGTCATCCAAGAACTCCAAAAAGCCCTTCACCTCTGAGTCTCTGACTCTACATTCCAATCTAATATCACGACAATGTCTTCATTTTACTAAAAATAATTATACATTTAAACTTCTTGGTGCTCTTCGACATTGTAGTGAAGTATATGAGTCAACGTCAAAGAAGAGGATCACTTGCAGTTCCTCTCAGTGGTGAAAACTTATGTTCCATATGAGCCAAAGTCAAAGGAGAGGATCACTTGTAGTTCCTCATAGTGATAGTAGTGAGGAATGAGGGAGACTAATATTTCATGAGTTACACGAATCAAATCAAATAGTCAAATCAAAAATGGAATCCTTATTCTGTTATAGTTCTCGAAACTTTTTCAATCAATCTATCAAATATAAAATATCGTCAATTCATTTAGTATTTCATTTTCTATGAATAGAATTATCATAGGTATATATCAAAGCATAGGTCAATTAATCATGATAAAGTCTCCAAGCTCTGATATATTTCATTTCCAAAGAGTTTATTTGTCTTCTTCTTTATGCAAAATTTACACTTAAGAAAATGGTTTTGACGAAACTGGCAGTTTTTATTTAGATCCTTCAAAATTACTTTTTTAAGTCCAAAGTATCATTAAATTATGTAATTTCTGAAAATTGTTTTGATATATTGAAATGACGAATGTCAGTTCATTTTTCATTATATTAATATTTGAATTATAGCTGAAAAAGTGTAATAATGTAAGTTGTAATTTTGTACGTAATAATAGCTCTTCATATCCTCATTCTCGAAGATTAAGGATCTATATAGTCTAATAATTAATAATTCACGTTTTCTTGGCAACGTTCTTATCAAAATATAACATGTATATAGTAGAATTAGTTGATGCACACTATTTGGATTTATAAGGACTATTTTAAATTATTAAGTTTTACTTTTTAAATATTTACAAAATGGAATAAAGTTTTATAAGAATTTATAAATTTAAATATTAAAATTAATAGCACAGCCTCTTAAATAGTCCAGTAACGGCAATTGATTTATATTTTCAATTTACAAAAAATACTAATTCAATAAATTAAGAAACAAGTTCAAGATATGACGTAATTCAATTTAACACATATGAACATTTACTTTCAGCTTTGGATTTTGGTCTTTAGTGTATTGAGGGAAACAAATGTATTCAATATTACTTGAATAAAGAATAAATTGTACGATTTGCATTACTGTGATACATGCATGATAAAGTCGTAACAATAAATAACTTTGTTTTTACAAATCCATTACAAAAACGTTTATTACTTTTAATCATAGTTAGGGATACACCAAGTTGAAAAATAAACTAAATATAGATCAACATTAATTTCATCCTTTTCCAAAATCAAATTACTTTCAATTTAAATTTAAACGAAGAAGTGAAGCAATTCAATGTAGATATTGAGCTTAATACGTTACACAAATCATATTAAAGCTATTTAACTCGTGGTTGTTTTTTTTACATCTTTGATAATAATGAAACTTCATCGCTTATGATAGAATTGTTGAATTTGTGCAAGATCGAAGTCGACGCCTTAAACTTAATATAGATTAAAAAAGGCTTGTACATATATCTACTGATAATATAGATTATTTTAAAATATACTAATTAAATGTTCAATTAAAGCACTGTTGCCGTCAATTCTATATTCACATCTTAGTTTCCATCCATCCATTATCAAGGAAAATCTTTTATCACTTGACTATTCCATTTTGTTGGATGTGGTGATAGGATCAAAATGTATTTTGAATATTCAATAATAAAGGATAATTAAAGGTAAATGGATAATTAAATATGTTTATAATAATTATTATCATTTTATTGTATTCTTCTTTATTATAATTAATAACTTTTGAGAAAAATTAATGTAATACATATTATTTTTTTATAAGATTAATATTTTTCAACAATTTATCTTACAAAAAGAAAGCGAAAATAGTTAGATTCGTAAGTATTATATTCCAAATAAATATAATATCATTCCCAATTATAGCAAAAAAATAAATGATACATGTAGCAAAGTGAGTTAAATTGGGCTTCAAATATAGAGGAAGGTTGTTTGGGATTCGTAGATTCTTGGACGTGCAAATGATTTATCAAATTTCAGATTGAATTTGTTTCCATGTTGTAGGAACAATTCAAATCATGTACATACAAAGCATAAACTAGGTGTTCTAGTCTACAGGAGGGATGTATTGATATAGCGTATAACTTTTTGGGTTAGCATTGACACTTAAACACAAGCTTGTAGCTTCAACTAAACCGCATCTACAGAGGTCAGGAAGATTAGGAGAGAGTCCATTATGAAATTGAATTATGTCATCTGAGATCCAATCATCTCAACTATCTTCCTAAGATTGCAAGGCTATTTAGAAGTAGCCTCAAAAACTTGAAGAATAGTTGAACCGACATAACAGTCTCATGCTAAAGGATTTTCTTTATTCTCATTATTAAATGATTTTGGTAGTGGTTAAATAGAGCCTCAGTACTAGTAGAAAATTGCATATCATAGCCAGTCGTACATTATTTATACAAAGGAGTTAAATTAAGTAGATGGCTTGTACAACTCGTAACAGGAAGCAATATTTAACGTAAACAAACTTAAGTTGATCACTCATAACTTATGAGTACCAAACGCCATCATCCATCCAAGAAGCTCACAAAGTCAATGACTGTTAATTAAGTATCTTCTCGTAAGAATAAATATGACGTAACTGCTCACTCGACCATAGAGTATCATGATAGACCAATTATTTTCCAATTCCTACCTCTTACTTAACAACTATTTGTTAATAGAACGTTCAAGCAACTCCATAACAGAAAAGTCGCTATAAAAAGTACGCCGAAAAAATCATCGGTGAAAAAAAACACGCCCAAATAAATTTTGATAAAAAAATCGCTGTAATATACGACAGACAATCAACACACAAACCTTACTCCGTAATTAGAGATGATATACCGAGCGGGGAGAAAAACTTTACAATATGATTATCCTGTTATTTTTAATTACAATATTTCATTAAGTTCAAAAATGTCGGAGCTCTGCACCAGTGTCAGTGCAGAGAAGGCTAGAAATACCTTTTGTATATGGATCCTGAGTGCCTAAAATACATGAAGCCCATTACAGCACTTTACAATCAAGAAGTTTATAGTTATAGTTTGAGGTATTTTGATGAAAAATATCTACTGCACCTCTTATCCAAATTTGGATTTGGTCCTATCTGCCATTATGAACCCAACCTGCTCCGGCTGTAAGAGGAAGGAAAAGAACACAAATTCCACACCTTATATAGTAAAGACATATAGCCTGGAATTGCAGTGATGTGGATCCTAAATTCTACTCCGAGTCGAACATTTATAGCTCTACAAAAATCCTCAGTTACTCTTCGTCTTTCATGGACGAGTGATTAATTTTTACATATATGTTCTCTCTTCAAGAATAAAACAAATAATAATGACAGTTTTGTAAATTATGACAAAAAATTTCCTATTGCAAATGCAAAAAGATTTTAAAATACAGTAAAAATCAAAGTTTAAAATATATGTAAACTACTTTATTCAAGCACAAACTCCTATAAATTTGAATGGGGCCTATGTATATTATTTATTTGTGTATGAATGTCAGCTGTAATGAAAAATTGAGGTTAATCTTCTCCTTAACACTCTTTCATCCAATAACAATTCTTACTTTAAAAATAGAAAGCCTGCAAAAATAGAGATAACAAAATAGTTTGTGTTTTTTTTTCCTCGTGTTTTTATATATTAATTCCTCAAAGAAATAATTATTTTTTTTGGAAAAATAAAAAATAATTGTACTAAAATGCAAAAAGATATGACAAAGAAAAGATGCAAGTCAAAAATAATAGTAATAATAAGTAAAAATATGTACAAAAAGTTACATCATAATAAACAAAATAAAAATAACATTGAAACTATACATGGATGTGTTGCTTCAGTTTACTCCTTACCAAGGATTGCATGATTTTTTTTTATGCAGTAAGAGTTCATTTGAAATCCAACAAAAAAAGATGAAGTCAATTATTTCAAAATGGAGGAAAGGGAGAATAGATGACAATTCATTCTCCTGTGCATTTATATTTAATGATAAGCGTCTTCAACATCAAACTTGGTTCTCCTCAGTATTACCGGAAGCTGGGAATTGATTGAGAGATGAATCCATTTCCTCCCCACAGTTGTGGCTATATGTAACAAAAAAAAAATTGCTTAATATACATAAAAGGGAGTGATCATACTTTTTGGTTTGTCAACATCAAAAACATCTTTAATAATAATCAAGAAAATAAATATATCCCAATTTATTTCTTACAGCCCAATAGTTCATAGACATATTTGAGTCATCTATAGGCTACAAATTCAAATTTCTGGTATCAGTTAAGAAAAATAAATCTTTAGGAACATTTTTGCAACCTTTATTTGATTTAAAAAGTTTATATTGTACCCAATAAGGTCAAATAAAATCCGTTCAATTTATCATTCTTTTATTATGACGATCAATTGTGTCTACTTTAAGCGCCATTTAGGACGTATCCAATGGGGCAATAAGAATATTATGATAGAAGAAATTGACTAGGATTCGTATAAAAATACACCTATGGTGTGTCATCATAAAAAACAATCTTGAATATTTATCAAGAAAGAGAGAATCCCTATTTATTCTTCCTTGCCTCATATACGTATACATACAGCTCAATATTTTAAAGGTATTTTTGAGTCACTTATAAGCTATATACTTTAATTTCTGGAATTTCTTAAGATACCCGAAAGTTTTAGCTATTTTTTATTATTAAAGAACCTTATATTTGCTCCAATAGTTTCCCTTTCAAATAAAATCCCTCAATTTCTCTTTATTTTATTGCTACGATCAATTTTAACTAATTCAAGTACTATTTGCAACGGAGCTAAAATAATATTTTGTGCATAGCAATTGACGATAATTCGTATAAGAACACAAATATAATCCACATTCAATTTTGAGAAAAAATCCTTATAGCTTGCTTTTGTGTTGACTAGCCACATATATATACATACAGAAAGAGAAAAAGAGTTCAATCCGGAATTGACCAAAACTTACTTTTTTCTTTTCCTATAGTTTTCCACTTCTGCAACACTTTCAGGCATCTTTTTATTCAGCGTCTCTGGGAGCATGAGGGAAAAGAGACCAGCAGTGAATGAGACAATGCCAAAAATGATGACGGGGATTGCGGCATGAGCTGCACCCTATGGGAAGAATAAATATTAGGAACAATGTACTACTATTGACGAAGAAAAATAAGGAGAAAAGGATTACTAAGAGATCGACGATATATGGTACAATCATTGAGCCAATTCTTGCAAAAGTAGAGGCAGCTCCGACTGCAACGTTGCGTACTGGGGTTGGGAAAAGTTCAGCTGTGTATAAGTAGGCTATAGCAAAGGTCATAGAGATGAGAAACTTTCCAGACATTGCAAATGTGACTGGGATCCAAATTTTTTCTGAGCCAAAATAAAAAATATATAGATTAAGTTTAACATAAGTTTTGCTATAATTATTTACCTCCAGTTTCCAAGATAAAGGTAGCTAGAGCCACAAGACCACAACAAATACCGCCAGCCATAAATGTTCCACAATAACATTTGACACGCCCAAATCTTTCAAGTGCTGGAATAATGAAAGCAACTGCGGGAACCTGGGAATCATAGCGATGATGACTCTTGACTCATTGATATTTATGTATAATTACCTCTACAAATCCAGAGATGAATGTCGACACATAGCGGTTTCCTCCCAAGTTCTTAGAGTTAAAGGATAAGCCATAGTAGACCATGGCCACGACCAACCAGGAGTAAAAAATATTTATTGTTCTTTTTCTCATTTCTGGTGTTTCGAAAAGGATAATTATTTCTTTAAATATTTCATAAGCCTTTTGCTTCCATGTCTTGGGCCCCTCGATTTCCTGTGTTTTATTCTCTGCCATACTCTAACATTTTTTTTGAGGGGAGGATCAAATATATATATACTTTTTATAGAAACACAAAATACTTACCTCATTTTTAAACTGTGTGAGAATTTCATACATCTCCTCATCAGAAGGCAACTCCTTATTGTTCATTTTTGCACCATCTTTGAGTATTTTTAGAGCTTCATCCACTCGCCCCTCACCAAGTAGCCATCGAGGACTTTCTGGCATGAATATAAAGTAGACAATAAGTAAGACAGAAGGTATAGAAATAGCCAACTGAAGACTAAACCAATCACGGAGGAAGTAAGCAATAAGTGGTAGAAGGGCTGCACCGATTCCAAAGGGAAACTGTGTCAGTATACCAAAGATCGTTCGATACTTCGGACCGCAAACTTCCGTAACTAAAAAAAAGAGTAAGGCAATTTCAAGTGTTTAATGGAACTTCTAAAAAAATACCCAGAACAAATCCACACTCAAATATCCCAGAAACAGAGAAAGCCACAAAAAATCGTAGAAATATAAAGATGATGTAATTAGAGGAGAAGGCTGTGGCGATCGTGGAAAATACTTGAATGACAGAAGCTACAATAATGGACTTTCGTCTACCAAATTTATCCGATGCCCATCCAAAGACGATACATCCCACAAAGACACCCCCCATATAACTTCCTTGTACCGTGGATAAAAGAGGTAATCGAGAACAAACGAGATTCCACTGCAATGCAAAAAATGTGAGGAACATCGTTCAAATGGAAGTGAGGAAAACTTACTTCATTTACAATAGAACTGAGACCCTCAGTCTGATCATACTCAAAAAAATCATTTTCCGGGACATTTTCAGCATCTTCGCAGTGAATCCTTGGTAAAGAGTCAGGCCGTATTGACAACGCCAGATCAAAGTCACTGGGCATGCTTGGTAGGGAAGAGAGATCATACATTTCGCAAAATTCAAACTTATCCGTTGTATTATCACTGGGTGTGGAATATTAAAAAAATCTTATTTCATAACCATTGTCAGTAAAAATACAATAGATTACTCACAAAGGAATAGCAAATTGTTTCTTTTGCTCCGTCGTCCAAGAGTTCATTCCTTCCAGAGCCTTTATATGATTTGTATTGCACCAATGATCCATTGACGCTCCAAGAAAGGAGGAAGATAAATGGTGACAGCCAATAAGGATACATTCGATCCACGTGATCATAAATATCATGATTTGCCATTTCCCTTGATCCCCAATCATGGTGAGAATGTCCTCAAATTGGATTTTTTTATTGGATTGAGTCTCCATAGTGTTCTTTGTCTTTTAAAATAATATGAAATAACTCTATAGAGTTAGCCTGGGGATGAGGAGATGAAGAAGTTGAGGGAACAAAATAGGCACTGTAAAGCAAAAAAAAAGAGTTCAATCAAGCAATAAATGAATTAGGTGCTCAAATTTCATACAATAAGGATACAAAGGCTCTTGTTGAGGAGAGGGGGATTTTTTGTCTCAATTATTACTAAGTGAGTGATAAGTACTTGGTAAGATAAATTGGCTGTCAACAGGACAGCAACAAAAAGGATAAATTGTCAAACCTGTTCTCTTGTGACCAATTCGATTCGAATGACGAATTCCTTTCACAAATAAATTTTTCACTTTATTTTTTCAGAAAATCTTTCAAAAACAGGGGAAAAAAAGGATTTCACGTTTTTGTTGATCTCTTCCCTCTCATTGTTTGATTATTTCAAAAACAGAATGAGAGTCGGTGTTTATTTGTTGTTGTTGTTTTTTTCTTCAAAGAAAAAACAATTCTTCTTCTGTCAAAAACGGAGATGATTCCCCAATCTTTTTTGACAATATTTTCTCTGGAGTCCACCTCGCTCAAGCACTTACTAACCACTGACTGACTTATTTAGGTTCTTTGTCACTTCATGAACGATTTTTGAAATCTCAGTGGGTAAAACAATAATAATAAAAAATAATAATTGAGATGAGCTTGAGAGGAAATTAAATATGTGTCCAATTGAATATTATGTACTTAAGATTTTAGGAGGGAGGGGAAAGGATGAGGGAAAGAAAAAGAGAGAGAAAAAAAAAGATAGGGGGAATAACTTGCGCACTCCTAAATTGTTATATGCAGCTAGGACATGCTCAAATGTATTATTCCTTTACGACTTCTTCTTTCTCTGCTGAACTATCGCTACTCCTCCTTAAAAATGCAAAACACTTAAGTAATAGTTGTGACACAAGGCTATGGGACAAGATATCCATACATCAATGCATAGAGTGGTACATCAACATAAAAAAATCTTAAATTAAAAGCAAGAAATGGAGAAAACCTCCATTTAAAACTTAGTAAAAAACATAACTTGTCATAAAACATTGATAAATATATTTAGACCATAAAAATAATAACATAATATATTGTAAATATTAGATAGTAGAGCATTTTAAAATTTCATTCAAAGTTGCTGTAATTTGTTCTAACCACGGCCTGAAACTTATTGACTGCAAACGTACACAGCTGGGAAGCATCATATTATTCAGGATATCTATTCATAAAGGCATTAGCTGGTCCTTGAGATAGCATTGGTCTTTCTCTCCACCATCTTCTACATTCAAAAGTCCAGGGGATTCCAATCAGGTGAGGAAGGTGGCAAAAACTGAATCTGTACTTTCAAGGTCTATCGTTTTGATTTTAATGAAATTTTGTGTATGAACACAAAATTGTGTGTTGAATAATTTTTTATTTTGTTCATGTAACAGACAAAAATCCCTTTTTAATTATTAAGAGTGAATTGAATATTTGACTAATTTAGGACAAATGTACATACAACCCAATATTTCATAGACATATTTAAGTCAATAATGGACCTACTTTTTAAATTTGTGGAACAAGCTACGGTACCCAAGAGTTTTAGTTATAATCTAAAACTTTCATTTGATTTATCAGACTTATATTGCCTCCGATACGGCTTTTTTCAGATGAAATACTTTAATTTCGAATTATTTTATTGTGCCAATAAATGTTTAATATTTTAATAGTTCAATTCCAGACACATCTAAAGTGTAAATTAGAATAATTTCTTGCTATAAATAGATTTTGAGGAATTTTGAAAAAAATCATTCAAGCTTGTTTTTGTGTTGACGGGCAACATATCATCTTCTAAAAGCAATTGATAGCCTTCTTTTATCCTCTAACAAGTAGAATGTATTTTGGCAAATATTGCCAAGATTTCAATTTTCATTACAAATTGAATTGTTTCAGTAGAACTTTAATATTAGGGATGGCTTCAATTTGAAAATTATAGACCGTTAGGATTTCTAAAGGACCAAACTAATTCAGACCTTTAAAAAAATTTGATTGTAGCTGTCTCAAAAAAAAAAATTGCTGTATATCTGTCCCATAAAGAAAAAAAAAAATTGGTCTAGACAGATTCTATAAATGATGACATCAGATGTATTTCAAAATTGGGAACATGGACCCACAATAACGTCATGTGAAGTTAAAGTGTAGCATAAATTATGTTTGTACAACCCAAATATGAGGATAGGGTCCATTTATTTAAACCGTAAAAAAAGCAGTCAATGTCACGGCGTTACCTTCATTATATCAAACAATCTTTCCTCTAAAAAGAAACAGAAAAAATACCCAATATCATTTGGTAATTAGCCAATTCTTTTCAAACGTGTAAGTATTATTCAGTTATTCTTAAGAATTATTCACGGCCTGAAAGGAGCTAATTTTAAACCAACAAATCAATGTTCAGAACACCAATTAGGAGGAAAAAAGCCGATTCATTGACAACTGACAACAAAAAAACCGGTATATTTCTGATTAAGCGATTACACAATCCTAATTCTGGGCCAATTCTTCCGCCGATGGGATTATTATTCAATAATTGTTGATCATTGTTCGCAAGTTAAAAACACATTGTTCTAATATAACCAATTAACGTTAAGAACATAGATTAGGAGAAAATAAGCATACACATTGTCAGCTGACAAGACAACACACTGTACAGTTTTTGCTAAGCGATTACTTAATCATAATTCTGAACCAATTTCTTCCAAGTATGGGATTATTGTTCAATAGTTGTTGATAATTGTTTGGATGTTAACAGTAGCTTGTTCTAATTCAACTAATCAACGTTCAAAATGTTGATTAGAAGAAAAGAAACTGAAACATCGACAACAGACAACAAAATATATTGTAAATGTGTGTGTTAGGGAAACAATGCCTTAATATTTGATACCAAAAATCAGTCCTTGGATTGAGACAAAAAAAAATTGCTCCACAATTTGACAACGATTAAATTTGTTCTAAGAACGTAGTTTGAAGCAAAACATCAGTCCGAATCGGTCTAGAAAAAGTCACCTTAGAGCAAATTGAATAAAAATTTCAGTCTTGGAAGGAGTCTTAACATTATTTTAACAATTTCAATACTAGGCTTGTCTTTACTTCATTACTTATTCTTGTGTCTTCGTCCTGCAGAATTTGAACTGCGTTGAAATGAATTAAATAAATAGTTGTAGAAAAAAAAAAAGATACTTAATACAGGCATATACATCCATATATCAAGTACCTATAATCCATTTATATAATCCGTAAACAGTAAAGAAAGCTAAAACTATTTTTCTCGAAATTGAGTGCGGATTACTTTTGAATTCTTATACGAATTTTCGTCAATTTCTTTTTTAAAATACTAATATTATTGGCCGTTTGGGTGTGTCGCAAATTCCTCATAAAGTAGCCAAAATTGATCGTCTCTGTAAAGGAATGAGAAATTGATAGATTGCATAAAAAGGCCATATCGGGGTCAATATCGTTATTCACCTTAATGATGTAAATGTTTTTAACTATTACTACTGGGTATCATTAATCACTAAACTAATTTGAATAGTATGATTACAATTGACTCAAATAGGTCTTTGAAATATCGGCCTATTGGTATATATAGATTGAAACCCTATTGTTGTTTTTTTCCTTTTGTTCAAGATTTTTGTTATACTGACGCACTGCATATGAATTTGTCCTTAGTATAAAGAAATTATTATTTTATAGGTAGCCCCAACTTAAAAAATATTAATGATTGAGATCCTAATAAAGATAGATGAAGAAGTTTGACCAAATAGCTTTTAAATTCCGACCTCTCTATAACTAAAAATGAACACTCCTTTAAATTTTACGTCATGCACATATTCGTGGTTTTATTGAGTTGAAACCGGTTTATACTTCAATGCCAGGGTCTTGACTAGTTATGAACAAAAGACCAGCAAAATCTAAATAGCAACAGTGAAACAACAATAATATGGAGAGACGTTGAGTCGCAATTTTAGAACTTTCCGCGCGGGGAAAAACTCCAACTGAAATTGCGAAAGGTCTGAACTGCAGCAGAACTACCGTTTACAGCGTGGTAGCCAAAGGGACTCCTGAGGCGACCACAAGATCTAAGTCAAGGCCTCAAAGGTCGGACAAAGTGGTTGCTGCCGTGAAAAAGTCTTTCGAGGATAAGAGAGGCAAAGTCACCGTCAGCGGCCTCTCCAGGGAGTTCAACGTCGGCAAAAGGAGCCTTAAGGTCTACAAGAGAACCCCTCGTCAAGCTCTCAAGCTTGTAGACAAAGAAAAACGCCTCGCAAGGTCGTAGATTCCTCTCAACAAGCTTAAGAAAGCCGCCTCACTTCGCAGTGTTTGGGCTTTTAAAGGGGGGATGCTGTCGGGAGTCCAATACAAGTCCAAGGACCAGCTGATGTCTGCCCTCAAGAATGCCTGAGCAAACCTCCACCAGAGCTTCATCGCCAAGTCATGCAGCAAGTTCCAGTCCAGGCTGGAGTTGGTAGTGGAGAGCATGGGCGGACACTTTAAAAATTACAAAATTGTTTAACTATTTTTTAAAATTTCAAAGTGTCCAGTTTTAGACGCGCACACATGTATATCTATGAAATATTGAGTAAGAATCTAGTAAAACAGAAATAATTGGGATTTACTTCCTTTTTTTTTACTTTCTTTCCGATTTTTTTTTAAATAGACCCACCACATTTGTATTTTTTCAAAAATATTTCTACCTTTTATTAACAAATTATTCTCATTAACCTTTTATGTTGGTCACAAATAGCACTCGAAGTAGCCAAAATTGATTGTCAAAATTAAAGAATTAAAAATTCAAATATTTTATTTGAATTCGGCTATATGGGGTCCAAAATATGTATTGAAATGAAAAAAAGGTTCTAAACTACAGCTAATTAACTATTGGCTCTCTTATTAAACCCACAAATTTGAATTTAAAGTCTATAATGGACTCAAATGTACCTATAAAATATTTGGTCTCTATATTATATAGCACAAATAATAATTTGGAATTTTATCAATTTCTTGATTTTTCTTCAATAGTACATAGTAATAGTAATGTTGTCGTATCAGATATATCCTATAACCTAGAAAACTAATTTGTTATGAAAATAATACGTCCATTTGAAGCTCAAATTTCACTTTCACATGAACTAATATTTGGAATGATGTAGTCATAACCAGTTACATCTGATATTTTTATTTTTTATACATGTATTTACCGATTTAAGTTTTTAAGCAAATATAAATTTTATACTTTAGTGATTACAAAAAGATAGTAGTAAATCGGTCTAAACATTTAGAGTATCTTTCTACATGTTATCCTATAACTCCAAAAGGTAGGGTACGGCGTTATCTCACCAGCACAAAAATACCCCATATATTTTGTTGTCAGCTGTCGATTCCATTCTCTGACGTGATACATTATAGCTATTCCATAATTTACTCTTTTTCAACGCTGTCCTCAATATTATATTCAAAATTTATAGCTATTGACAAAAGTTAAATTTATTAGTGAAAATTCCATTATTTATTTTTTTTAAAAAGAGTATTAAATTTTTTTGACATTTTACGAAATGTCATGACAACTCAACAACCCTTCTTCAAATTTTCAGATTTACCATGTTAATTTCAGTGCTTTTTTATGCAAAAAATATTGAGATTCACAATCATACACAATCTGACGTGAGGAGGATCCAACTTCTTGGCATCACGCTTGATGTTTGTCTTCAAGGCCTTTACAGAGAAGTAAGACTTGGTGCATATCTTTTCTCGACTTATTTGTAAATGACTCAAAGTAGCGCTGAGGATTTATTGCAAAATTATAAATGTAAGCCCCTAGATGACTAAATGTAGAATGGGTCGACAATGGGATGATTCCTTCTTATGTCCTTGCTTGAAGCGGAATGGGACGTGTGTTTATTACCTTAATCTCAAAGCTAACTTAATGAAACGTCATAATGGCTAATCTCCTCTCATCTCAAATAATCTTTATATTTTCAAAGTTACCTTGTTAATTTTTGCATTTTTATTTTTTACAAACCAAAAGTACTTTTAATTTATAACCCTAGCTATCGCCAAATAGGATTTGATCTATCCTTTTTTAGGACAGAGGACTGCAGTCCAGTCTGGTCCCATTCAGTTGTTGGTCCTTAAAAGAAATAAAATCGATCCATTGGGATGTCAATGAGAGTGTTTTTCCTCCTTTTAATTATTCTGTTATATATTAGAATCAATGATATAACCAAGTAACCATATAGCATTTTCGTATTATATTATATATTATCATGAATAATAGAATATCATTTCCAAGATATGTGCAATAATCCTAATACATTTTTCATATATCTTATTTGGTTTAATAAACCATCTATATTTTTTATAAAAACTCCAAAGACAGATAGTTAAGGACCGGTCCCAAAGACCGACAATCCTAAGACTCGACGAGACTGAATAAATAAGGACTGGCACAACACTATCACCACTATCACCAAGATGAATTATTACACAATGAAAAAAAATTTAAAAAAACACGCACCATCAGTTTTCTCTTTTTTTTTGTAATCGCTAAACTGTGATTTTCTCGACAAAAATTCAATGGATACCCGAGAATCGGAACTCTAAGACATAGGAAATAAAGTCATAAAATCAATTTATATGACTATAGAGGAAATTGTATGGTCTGTAGTTCAAGAAAAAACTTTGCAATTTGGCCTCCAAGTCATATTGTCTATTTATATCTCGAAAGTGGATATAGTGAGTCATAATAGAAAGTGATAACATTCAGCAACTATGAAATGCAGGAAATAAAGAAATCACACTATATCTAGAAAAGTCATATCCAGAAATTACTTCGTTTTTGATCATAAGTTATACCATAAATATAACAAGGACTTAAGAAAATTAATTAAAAAAATCAAACACTTTTCAAGTTACCAACTACTACAAAACTCATGGGAAAAAATATTTTTTTCAGAAGTGTTACAATCATCCAATTTAATCTCAATTGAATCCAAACACGCCCTGTTCAGTTCGATAAATTTTTGCCAATAAGATCTGAAATTCATTGTACCTTTTTCGTGGAAGCCCTTATCCCTATTGGCAAAAAATATAGACAATCATTCTCCCAGAACTTCATTCAGACCCAATTTGTACCCCAAATGCGTTGGCCATAGACATGAGTAGGTAGTAGTCATTTGGTACCAGGTCCGGACAAAATGCCAGATGCAAAATAACTTCCTATCCGAGCACCCAGAGCTTATGTCGCGTCATTAAAAATGTGTGCGGCCTGGCGTTCAATTCTTCTGTTCGATTGCCAGCTTCATGTGGTCGAGTTGTTTATAGTAGAGGGCATAATTAAGTGCGGAGGGGGAAGGGGGTCGCTTGAACAACGGAAATAGTCAGGAGTCTGAGCACGTATACATTTGCAAATTTTACATTTTTTTGTTTGTTTTTTAATAACGTTTAAGGAGTATATTCTCAGTTCCGAGCTATATTTTGAAATGAAATAAACATATATATAAAAATTAATTATAATAAAAATGAACGAAAGAGTTTTCACCATTCAAAAAAAATTATTTATTACGTTATCTTTAATACAGTTCCTACAAAATGTGTCTAATTATACAAAAATCCACAAAAATGAAGGATCACAGTCACAAGCTAATATTTATTTTCAATTGTTTTATATTACAGCTAAAACTGATGAATTAATCTTATATTACAACTTCAAAAGATTTATCATTATTTCATTTCGAAATATGGCCCTGAATCAGAATTATAAATTAAAACGGATTTAAAAAAAAAGATTTAAAGGTCAAACCTACAGCGATTAAAAATTTCGTGTCCTATTGCTTAAAAAACAAAATACATTTTATAAATATATATATAATTCAAGCAACCTTATCAAAACTGATTGGTATTAATAAAATTTGCATGAGCTAATAAATATTTGTTAGAAATTTTTATCGAAATTTAAAAAACTAAAGTTTTTTCAATAAAAATATGAAACTCATTTTCTTAATATTATTTTAGAATAAGGATTTATGTTTCTCTCAGTTTATTATGTTCATAGAAGTATTTTTAGCATTTTACGAGTGTAAAATGGATTAAATAATTTTAAAAAATGGCCTAATTTTTATATTTTTTCAACTGCTTCTTGCGTAATTAAATACTTTTATTATTTGTGTTTCTTTTTTACACAGGTCACTAACTACGTTATAAAAATAATATTTAAACATTTTTAAATAGAGAAATAATTGATTCCTTAAATTGAGACTTCAACAAAAGTGATGACAAAAATGTTTTATATTATAGAAAAAATTTGGCAGCATGTATTGACTCGGGGGAGAAGGGGGTAAAAATAGTTATAACAAGTCTTTATTTTTTTTTAAATTGAAAATTACTTATACCCAGTAGTCTATTGAAATAATTTGACGACTTACTAATTCAATGATTAATAAAGGTTGAGTGATTGAAATTAATTTATATTTGGACGTGATTGACGAATTTTTATTCGCAAATTCCAAGCAGTCGGGAGTTAGGATCAGAGTCTACGCCGTCAGACAGTCCAAAACGTTAGAGTGGAAGCAAAAATCGGCATAAAGGCCAAACTGGATCCAAAGGAGCTAAAGAAAACAGCCTAGGTGAATGGCCTCAAGTCCATGAGAGCCCATGCCAGAGATCTCGGGGCTTCCCAATAGACTCTCCAGAGAGCTATCAAAAAAGTGATTTGAAAGGTTGGAGAGAGAACTTTTGACACCAGCAATGAAAAAAACCATCACCTCCGTTGCAAGACTCTTTTGAATCAGTCCTTTGAGTTCTTTTGAACTCTTTTTTTTACACTTTTGGCCCGCTAACAGCCCTGATGCAAACCCCATTGAATTCCCTTATTGGATAAATCTCGAGGGGAAAATTTGCATTGTTCGTCATCCGAACACGAAGCCCTTCCAAGCCACAACTAGCCAGAACTAGAACGCCATGATAGACTACTACATGCGTAGCCGGCAGCAGGCCTTCCACTTCCATCTAGAAGTTATCATTGCCGCTATGGGCAACTGCATGAATGATTAAGATAGTTCAGGCACACACCTATTCATGGTATTAATTTTGTTGAAATTCTATTGATATTAATAAATTATATCTTGTTAAAGTTTAATTTTCAAAATGTTAATATTTGAATGAACAACTAGGTAGATACTTTATTCAAAAATGTATATTCTAATACTCAATATAACAGAAACATTTGAATAAAATATCCTCAGAAATTGTAGATCATTGTCATTTATTATAGAGGAGGCTTTGTCTTGTTAAAGGGGCGCATAAATTGTTCAAGTATCTTAACCCATTACTATATTTTATATATATCTGTAATACAATATTTCACTATAATTATACAGTACGTGAGCTTGTTAAAAAGAATTGAATATATATAGGGACGTAGCTCATTCAGGGAACTTTACATATCTGGAATAAAGATAAAGATCATTTTCCCATATTAGTTAATTTTTCTGTTATGTGACCAATTATAAATAAGAGTAAAGTAATGTCTGAAAATGTTTTGTTCAACATTTATAAGATATCAATATACAAATTAAGGCAAAGGTTGGTCTTCCTCACATTTTTTGCATTAAAAATATTACTGTCTCAAGAAATACCTAGTCTGTGGAGATAAACGACAATTTATCTCTAACGACTGCTTTATTACCTCACTTCGAGGTTAAACATGAATTTCATTTTCAGTTACCGTTATTTCTCATTGCATCATGATTGCTGACAGAGATAATATGATACTAGTGTGACCGGCACGGACTTTCATTTTCCCCTTTAAACCAATTTAATACACGAATGCTTTTGTTAGTAGTTAATTATATCTCTTTAAGTTTATATAAATAATACCACAACTTTTTCCTAAAATTATCCTCCATAATTGACAATGACTACTTTCAACTTTTTTTCAAAATGACTCGCAAGAGTCCCAGAATCATTTTTATTTTTTTTGTAAGATCCCATTCTTGGACAATAGCTGCTTTTAAAGGCTCTATATTTGAATAGATTCATGAATTGATCTACCTTTGTAAAATAACTAATCAGAATTCATCGGTACATACATAATTGCGATGTCTAATCACAAACTATTCTACATGGTACAACCTTTATTCAATCACGCAACCTTTTCTGGGGGGTTAGTGATATTTATCCAATTTCTCCCAACTCCGGAATGATTACTCAATAAATGGTGATAATTATTCCAAGTTCACCTACAGTTGATTATAAGTCAAACGATTAACGATCAGAACACTGATTGGAAGAAAAGAAGCAAAAAAATCAACAGTTGATATGCATCATTTGTGAAAATTATTTTGAAAACCATCATGTAAGGCTAGGGAGGCCTGGGCGTGTTGTTGAGATCTACGAGCCTAAGTTCGGAATGACGAAGTATCATAGAGGTAAGTACCAAGTAGGGAACTGTGGTTTTTGGGGGGTTAATGACAGTGGGGATTGTTTCATAGTTGAGGTTGAAGTCCGAACAGTGGCTACTCTATTGCCACTCATTACAAAGTACGTTGAATCCGGAACTACTGTCATGTCCGACGATTGGGCGTACTATAGGCGGGTACATTCCTTAGGTATGGAACACTTTACTGGTGTGCATAAAATAAATTATGTTGACCCCCTGATAGAGCTCATACCCAAATTATTGAGTCTTTATGGAGTCGAGTCAAGGGTCTCAATGATGCGTAAGCTAGGTGTTTTTTCAACACTTCAAGAGATCTCTTTCCCACCTATCTCCCAGAGTATATGTGGCGAAATAAATTCTCAAAGGATAAAGTTTTTTATCACATTTTGGATCATTTTATTGAGCTATGATCCCTATAAGTGTATGTACGAGTAAAATGATTTAAGTAAAAACACGGATTAGTAACTACCTATTGTTTCTCTGAAACTCTGATAATCAGTCAAAAAAAATATGGAGTTGAATACTGGATAATTAAAATGTAAGAATAAATCATGTTATTCCTTTACATAGATTATATATATTTGTTTTTTATCTCATTAGTTAAAGTATATTGGATGTTTATCAGAAGTGGACTTAAGGATATTATTGAAAAAATCTGCTTGTTATTATGGATATATATTTTAAACGTTTATCTTACATAACCTATTTAATTTAAATATTATGATATCAATGAAACTTAAATATATATATCAAAAATTGTTGTTTTATTTATATCAGGGTGGTGGAAGTGGTCGTTAAAAAATATCTTGGGTAATATATTGAAAACATACAAATTAGTATTATACATTCTTAGCTACTTTATTGATCCATACTCATTCAAATTAAGATTAGAAAAATAAGAATTTGAAGTACCTAATTCATTAATTTCCTATATCAGTACTTTTCTATGTTACAGCATATTTAATTCCCCACTTGAGTCTAGGGAAAAAAAGTTATTTGTGTAAAAAGAGAGAGAAAAAAAAAGGAAGAATAATTAGAAAGAGAAAGTGGTGATGGTAGATTTTAGTAAACGTGCCCACGGATTCTATACATAAATTTTTATGATGAGTTTCGAAATTGTGAATATCGACCTACAATCACCTATACTGAACTTAAATGTCTAGAACACTTATTAGAGGAAAAGAAGCAAAAAAATCTTGATGTATTACAAAATCAATTAACAATTATTTACTATATTATCTATAGGTATAAAAATCGAGTGAATATTTTTACTACCCCATTTTTTTTTTTTAAATCGAACACCTGAAGAGTTAACTTCCTTTTCTTGAGTTACTATCATTATTGTTTAATATTTACATCACCGGATTGAACATTTGCATGTGCTCATAAAAGACAGAGAGTAATCCATAGGATTTGTTTCTGAGTTTTATTTGTAAGTCCTTGTTGGACTCAGATAAAATTGGAGGATTGACGTCGGAGTAATTATTACTGATGTCCATGTATATTTCCTTCTAAAGCTGATTATTGCTCATCACTGAAACGTCATGACAACTTTGTCGTTTTCCTCTCAAACATTTTCAAATTGTCAAGGTAACCATAATGATATTTGTGTGTGTGTGTTTTGTTTTTTTGACGTTCCCAAAATACTACCGATTAGTATATCACAGCTTTTATAATGAGTAGATACACAATCTAAAACCTTGGTATGAGGTATTTTTAGAGTTAAAATTATTGTAGCTAAACAATAAAACTTTTAAGTTTCATTTCAGAACATAAAATTGTTCAAAACGACTATTTTAGATCTTAATTTTGAGACAAACTTCTATATAAAATTTTACTGAATTTGAATGAGAAGAATAATAAATTGAATGTCTTTAATAATTAAAATAACTTTATTCATATTGTTTTCAAACTATTAAGTAAGTAGTGATCATAGGCGACGGCATCACATCTGGCCTTTATAATTGATTTACTCGAGTTGACCAATATTATATAGCAGTAAATAAAAAAAAGTCTAAACAGAAGAAGATAATAAAAAAAGGATTTGTGACAGAAGTGACGAGGGAACACCAGATAACTTCCCCAATTATTAGAGTTCCACTTGATATATTTACAAAATTATAAGCCCATAAATTATTTTAGTATAAAACTATACTCATTCTTAAAAAGCCCATTAATCAGATGGTTTGTGTAAAATAATTATAAAAAACTTAATTGACAGCCTGTTTATACTGGAAGATCATATGTTATTGTTGGCTTTTTCTGATTTGCTGTCACTAATCAACTTACAACGAATACGAAAATTAAAATATTTTTTAAGCAAATTGTTTTGCTGAGAGGGTGTTATTATCTTTAGAGTATCATACAACTTATTATCCGAAAAAAAAACAGATCAAGGGCTCAAAATCAGTTGGTAGTTAGTCAACTCTTCCTAACTATCAAATTACAATTCAATAATTTTTGGAAATTGTTAAAAGCTTAATTTTAATTCAACTAATCAATGTTAAGAACATTGATTAGGAAAAAAGAAGCTGAAACATCAATATTTGACAACAAAAAGAATGGAATTTTTAGAGTTAGTGAGGTATCGCTATGTAAGAAGAACTTGGCATTTAATAAATACTAGAGTAAGTTTTCCCGGTGCTGCACAGGACATCAAGAAGTAAAAAATAATTCTGAACTTTTCTACTTCATTTAGATAATTATTCTAGCTTCCTGTTTTTATTTATCTTGCCACATTTAAAAAAAAAGGAGATTATAAGCTTTAGAGAAGAAAAAATGTTCAATCGCCCTCATGCGCTCAACTTTCATATTATTAGAGGGGTGTAAAG
Organism: Lepeophtheirus salmonis; assembly: GCF_016086655.4. Taxonomy (NCBI): domain Eukaryota; kingdom Metazoa; phylum Arthropoda; class Copepoda; order Siphonostomatoida; family Caligidae; genus Lepeophtheirus; species Lepeophtheirus salmonis. Next base: position 16,374,999 of record NC_052139.2, read on the forward strand.
ATCAAATTCAATTTTTGCCCTACATTTCGGATGCAAGAGTGTATTTTAAGCACTCCAGACAAATATCTTTTAACTTCCGGCCAATCTAGACTGTTCAACATGACTCAGTGCCGTTTCATGTTTCAAGCAATTAGCTGAAATGGCTGAATGAGCACTGCTGAAGAAATTATGCCCCAAGCAGCTCGGACGTTAACCCGATGGATTATTTTGTCTGAGGCTACGTTTAATCTAAAACAAATTGAACCTCGTATGCCATCAAGGCTCTCTGATTGCCCTTGATTAAGAAAACAATGACCAAAATGCCAACGAGCTACCTTGTCAACGCCTGCTCCTCCGCCCTGGCCTGGATATGGGTCCTAAATCATTCTTGAGGCCAATACATGAAATGAGCACTTTGTAAATATGTTTCATATGTCAAATGCAAGCTAATTTACAGGTAAACATGCCGAAAAATGTGATCTGAGTGAGGGTTGAAAGATTTTTGAAAAAGGTACCGATTTGATCTTAATAACCTGGAGATAATTTTCTACTAATAATAATTTTCCTATGGAGAATTTACAAGTGACCAGATTTCAAATAACTCTACTAAAATCAGGATAACTAATTATTCTTACTGATTTATATATTATTTTTAATGAACTCTAAAATTTCAACTCATCATTTATTATGTTTTTCTGTTCAACTCATCCTCAAATATGTGTACCGTATATAGATGTGTGTGTTATATTACTCAAACTAGGTCATGGTGTCAAACAAATGCATACAATTATGTTTGTCGTTCGTCGGGATAATATTACAAATGAAAAAGTAATCATTCGTAATCTTCAATTTCCTATTAAAATAGCGGAATTCAAATTGTATTTAGGGACATGTCAATTGATATTTTATGAAAATCTTACTCTACGATATAGTAGGCAAAGTGTCATAAAGGCTGTAAGTTATCCCTGAGTCTCAAGGAGAGCAACTTTTTGTAAGGAATTAAATCTGCTAATAAAATTATTGTTCGGACATAATTCCATACGATTTTCCCTATAAAGTTGAACAGTGTTGTAATGAAAATCGTATGTATTTTTGGCATGTTAAAAAAATAATAATAATACGGTAACCTGGACAATTTGAAAAATGTATTGAAGAAGATCAGCTAAAATTAGCTGTGACATGGGAGGAGGGAGAAATATGAAATAAAGAAGCACTCCGATATTGATCCTCAGTTCTACTCCGAGTCCAACAAGGACATAAAATTATAATTCTGAAATTAATCATCAACGTTACTCTCCGTCTTTTATGAGTTCAACCGAATGTACAGTCAGGTTTTACATATAACTTAAAGGCGTAGTGTTCCTGCAAGCATACTACTCAGGATATAAATAATTATAGATGAAAATTGTATTTATTTCCCGTATAATAAAAGAAAATAATCCAAAATGAACATGGTAACCCAAAAAAAAATTGAGGAATGTTTTGAAGTAGAGCAGTTTCACTGTCATGACGTTTCATTAAATCAGCTTGGAATAAGCAAGACCAATGGTAAGAATGTTACCGATGTTGATCCTCAATACTACTATGATTCCAACAAGGACCTATAATTATAACTCTGCAACAAATCCTCAAGGTGACACTCCGTCTTTTCAGTAGCACACATGAACGTTCAATCAGCTTTTGAATATAACTGAATCTATTTAGGAAAGGAAGTTGACTACTCAAAAATTAAGAAAATAATAACAAGTGCTTAGGAAAAGAAAAATTTATTCTTCAGGTACCAATTCCAAAAAAAACGGTCCTGCTAAAAAATACACACGATATATATCACTTGTGATAAGAAGATTTAGGATTTCTAAGCCATTTTTTTTTTCCCCAAAATTATCATAAAGAGCACTCCTTTTTTGAAGAAAATCTCCGAAATATAATAATTGAACAATTTGTATTGAAATAGAAATACAATTTTATAAGCATAATTTCAAGTAATTAGTGTTGTTTTATATTTATCATGATTCATTGACAAATTTTGCTCCATTATATCGAAGAATCAAGATTTCACAAAGATTTTGTTTTGTATAATTTTTAATTTAATCAATATTGTTATTTTTAAATTTACGAAAAGACCTTCCTACGTCCACATTAGTAGTTGGAGCAAATTTGAAGTCAGTGAGCGCTGCATTATTTCTATAATGTTTCCTCCAAAACGAGGAAAAGGCTATTTTCTAATAAAAGAGGGGGTTGCGGATGAATTTTCCCTCCACAAATATCATCAAACCTGTTGTGTAATCTCACTAGAATCAAAATAATCTTTATTTATTTCATACCAGTGTAAAAAATGAGCAATTTTGTACACAAAAAAAAAAAAAAAAAAAAAAAAATGAATAAATAATTTTTTTATTTGTGCATTGAAAAGAGTAGGTTGATGATTTTCCAACCCCAAGTGGATGTTTATTATTTTTAGGTTTCCTTCAGATAATCATATAGCAGTCTGTAACTGTTATGATTTTTAGCGGACCCAAATATTTTAGTTATTTATGGAAGTTAGGAATAGATGGTTCTCAAGAAAAAATTGATCTATGTGCATTTCATCAGGACTCAGCCTCTGTCCACACAGCCACGAAGACGTTGGATTTGCTGTAGTCTAATGTCCCCATTGTTGGAAGCCATCAAACAGTGTCCAATGGTTGTTCTAAGCCTCACATCAATCTGGACTCTCGAAGGGGGAGCTTTCAAAAGGTTGCAGCCAGTATGGACAAGGATGATGTGGCCTCAGCTTGCAGAAGGTTTAGAAACAAGATTGGAGAATACACCTGAATTAAATGTATTTGATCTTGTCTCTTCTTTAATAGTTACCTAGTGATACAAAATTGTATGAAAAACTCCAACTTCTTTGAATATAATCTTATTGAAGTAAAGACATTATCTCAATTTATTGCACCGACCATGTCAAAAAAATCAATCCTATTTAAAATTAGGTAGAAATGGGCTCTACAGATGAATGATTGATCACGTTGGCTGTGTTTCAAAAATTGAGAACATCCACCAAATGTCAAATGAAGTTAAATATATAGCACAGCTCATATTTTTAAAAACTCATAGGCATGAGAATCGGTCCCTAGATAGAGACAAAAAAATAGTTTATATAGTCTATATTGAGACTGAAAAAGGAGTCTGAGATCGTGATCTGTACGGAATATTGGTCCAAATCGGTCTATAAAAGTTCACTGAAGATGGATCTTAAAAAATTTGTACCCTCTATCCTTTTACTTTTCCTCCATAATTCCAATTTAGCTTTAGAGGCTTGTAGCTCTCATATTAGTCATCTAATTGAACTTGAATTGAAACCATTGGACATAATAGAGTCTACCATTTTTACATTTTTTTTTTTTTTTTTTTTTTTTTCAAATCGACTGAAAAGTATAAACAGTTTTTAATGACACCTACAACAAGTGTTCTCCATTCGCGACCAGCACCTTCCCAATCCTTACCCTGACTTTAACTTACTCCACTTTGATCTTGAATATCTCCCAACAGTGTCCTATATCCAGCTTATATTCTCCTTTACTCTGAAAGATAGTGTGCCTATTTGCTTCTGAGGCCCCCACCCATCTTGCCCTCGGTTATAGCGCCATTAGACTTGAGGGCTTTGATGACCTTCCCAATACTCTTGATATATGAATATTGATTTTTTTTTAGTTTAAAGTTTTCGTAAATGGTACTTCTTGGGCCTTAAAGATATGAAAAGTTTCTATACTTGAAGTGTGTCCAAAGTTTTGAATAAAAACAATTGTTTACTGACATCATTATGGATTAATTACTCAACATTTAGCCTAAACATAGCAATCAACTTGCATATTGTTACCATACCAATATAATAAAATAAATTAATAGTAATTCCTCCATTTAGTTGAAAAGAAAAACAATCTATTACCTTCAATATTTAAATGTGATACATCATGATTGAAGAGATAGAAGGATAGAAATGGAGCTTTGAATCGTATAGTTAAAGATTTATTCATTAAGAAGTCCTTAAATAATGGTGCGCCTAAGGGAATTAGCGATAATAATCAATTATAAATTAATTTGATGGAAGTATGTTATCATTCCTGTATCAGATTTCAAAAAAGTATTTAATATCATATATTCTATATTCTTGAGCATAAAGAAAAGTTTCCATGAAGAATGTAATTAAATATCTATCTGTGGTATCAAGCTGTCAATTCCTTAATCCGACATATTTTCAATTGAATTCGAGAAGAGAGCCTCTTGATGAAATTATTATCATCGTTTGAAAAACTGATAAATGAACAGATCAGCTCTATTTCTAAAAAGTCAAAATATTAAAAATTGTCTTTCTAATTGGAATTCTAAAATTTTTTAAAGTCTGTTATTAATTCTTTCAAAATGCAATATCAGGGACTTTTTACGTTTGAAGTGTTCGTATGAAGTTTGACTTTTACTGGACCTAGTAGCATTAATTTCAATAAATTTGGATAATAGTATCGAATACGAAACTACAATTAGTACATCCTTGTATAATGCACTACCTTCTAATGTTGTCTTTATTGGCACCTAGGCGTCGATATAGAACTGTCAAGTTTCTAGAGAATGGGTACCCAAAACTTCCAGTAACATTTAAACTACAAGAAGAACCAAAACTTTAAAAAGCAATAATATGGTTGACTTATGGCCTGTCTCCATGGTGCCCTCCTCCAGGCCAGACCTCAACCTCCTGGACTTTTCAGTTTGGTACGTCTTGGAAAAGAATATCTACTCCACCTTTTATTCAAATTGTGATTCGCTCCAATCTACCATCTTGACAGTGCAGTACACTATGAGCACGGCTTTCATCCTCAAGAGCTGCCAATCTCTTTCCGGCGCGTCAAGGCTGTTATTGCCTGTGAAGGAGGACTTATTATATCAATAATATAGCTAAATATAGTATTTTAACAAATCACAGATCAGTTACTATTTCTAATAAGTCAAAGTTTTAGAAATTGATTTTCTGATTGGAATTCCAAAATGTATTTAAGTAATTAGATTATTTAACTGTGAATTCATAATCTAAAATAGCAATGGTAAGAAATGATATTTAATTTTTTAGACTGTAGAGATTAAATTATTTATTTCTAAATTATTATTAAACAATACATGTTCTATACAGAATAAAACATTTCCTTCTGTCCTTCTATTTCTCTTTTTGATATATAACGCTAAATTAAATAAATAATAAGTAGAGATTATAAATATTTTTTAAAACTTCCATAATTCATTTCCAAATTTGTAAATAACTTAGCTAATAATGACAAAAAAATGGAGAAAGGAAGAGTACAAAAGTTTATTTCAGGTCCAAGATGCGTCTTTTTGTGGCAGTTTTTCTTAAAAATTGAAAATTGACGTTTGATCCCAAAAAGAGCAAAAAGATCAAAAAAAAAATATTCAGAAAAGAGAAGATATTTCAATTACACGTCAAATTGTATATGTTATATTTACATGCAAACGAATCTACAAACAAATTTCTACAAACTTTATTTACTACGAATCCAATATTTCTATAGATTTATTTTTTCCAACTAAAAACACGTAACTGCAATTTTCACTGATTACTTTTTTGAACATAACTTTTATGATTTTCAATAAAATGTTTTTATTCGTAGAGTTGTTTTTTGAGACGCTAGTCAATTTTCATATTATAACTTAACACTCTATCTCGTTTACTTAAGATCCAAAAAATTGTTTTTGTGTTTTGGGTATAAAATAAGGCCCCTTATGTCACCCCCTAAAAAATAACACCTCGTCTTATCCTGACCAAATCAAAAGAGGTATCCATGCAAAACTTCCGTCTCCTAGTTTCAACGGTGTGTGCACCCATAAAAGACAAAACCTCTTTTTACGAGTATATGCAGATTATTAGTTAAAATGATGTTTTTAAAGAGAATTTGGAAAGACTTTTAAAAACTGGTAACACATATGAAACTGATTATAATTGTCTTTTTAGGTATTGACGAAACTTTAATAAGTAGTATTGGGTTTATAAACGCTACAAATGTTCATAGAGAAAAGTATACAAGTTTTTAGTTATGACATACCTATATTTTTCACTAAAATTTATTCATCAACATATAAAAAGATTATAAGAAGCATCTGATGGTGGGATAATTATAACAGTGATGTTTTGATGATGAACATACCACCATAAACGGTCAACCCATTAGATGAAATTGAAGAAACAAATAACATGTTATATAAACAAAGCAATATAAGAAGCTCTAATGAAGAACATAAGGAAAAGTTCAGAAATTTGAAGTTTATTTGAAAGGGGTCATATCGGCGTCCTTATATGTCTCTTAAATCAAGTAAAGATAAGGAAAATATAACTAAAATTACATAAATATCTAAACTCATCCCATACATTTGAGTGAAATGCCGATAAGTCACTCAAATATTGGGATTTATTTATATAAAAAGTGACAAAATAAACTGAGATTCTCTCTTTATCTTAATTTTTTGTTAAATATTGTTTTGATGTTGGCATACCTTATTTTTTCCTTTTTAATACTATTTAATTCAATATCCAATTTAAATACTTATCATTGAGCCATTTAGCCTTTAAAAAATGAAAAATTGTAAAATCATTATTGTTGCTGAACTAAACATAAAAAAATAATTTGTTTGTATATAAATGTAAGGCTTATTAATTATTTACTCTTGAAATGAAAACTTTGAACTTCAAAGTCAAAGCGTTATTTCTTTTCAAAGAAACCCTTGAAATCCTGTAGTTTGTTTATATATAAAATAGTATTTTTTTACAATTGAATTACCCTTGAAAAGCCTACGTATATTTGAAATTGAAATCAAATGGGGGAGGTTGATTTTCATCTTCATTTTCTTTTCAACTTTCTCATCTTTATCTTACTCAATAGTTGCCTCAAACCATGGAATTCTAAAGACCTGGAATAATCAAGCATAATTTTTATTCCTACATGTGGGGAATATAAAAGAAGGATTGGTTGAAAAAAGAGTCATTGTCATTTTTTACGCAATTCCTTCCAGAGGGGAATTAAATAATAACAAGATCAGCTATATGTGCAATCATTCTATTTATCGAAAATTACATACCTTTAACCAGTAATAATTTTTCTTTTTCAGGACCAAAGCAAGTTGGAATGATTTGTATCAAAATTGAGTGTGGATTACATTTTTACTATTTTTAATCACAAATCATTCTTATTTACCCTTTCGGTGTGTCGAAAAACTCCACATAAAATAGACAAACTGTATTATATAATGATCCATATTGGGAATTATATGGAGTATATGTATATTAAGTATCTTAAATCAAATAAAGATTATGAACCACATTTAAAAATTTTCATCCCACAAATTTAAATAATAAGGGCATAAGCAAACTAAAAATATATACATTATCCGTACTCTCTAGCTTGTTGTTCAAATTAATTTTTTAAATAAATGCTGCCTGCTATGAAGAATTTTGACAGCGGCCTCTATGTGAATAACATACAGTAACATTTTACATTAAACAATATTATCATTCAGACAGTTGTATATTTTCGAAACAAGGCAGGGCCAAAATCTGTCACTTTGCTTATATAAAAACTAATGAGAAACCACGCTGATGCCTCATTGACTAAAAAAATTCTATTAAATATTGGGAGTTATGTACAAAGTTGGGACCCCAAACTTCCAGTAGAATTGTATTACCATAATTCATTCAACCCACCAAACGACACGTTGGAATAATATTAAACAAGTATTGTTTATTTCCCATGTTCCTAATTGTAAAATGTTAGTACAACAACCAAAAAGGCAACGCGGCGACCTCCTTCGTGATGATGTTAGCCTGCCGAGACCATTATTATCTCCATTTAGACTGCCTACAACATCAAAAGTCTATTACAGCTCCAAACAACTAAGAAGAACCAAAAGTTTAGCAGCAACTATATATCATATTTCTGGCCTGCCTCTGTGTAGACCTCCTCCAACCTTAAACTCCACCCCCACGGACGTTGCTGTTAGAGCTGATTTGGAAAAAACTGTCTACCGCACCTCTCATCCAAATTTGGATTCTCCCCTAGGTGGCATCATGGTACGCCATAGAAAATGGACACAGCTTCCATCGTTAAAAACTGCCTGGCGTCTTTAAAGATGTTATTGTGAAGGAGGACATATTAAATAAAACTCTAGCTAAATATAGCATTTAAACATATCACAAATTGGTTTTGAGTTGTTTTTGTTTTTTATATTCTATATGTATATGAAGTAAAGAAATAAAATAAACTATTGTATAAATTAACGGAATTTTTATTAACAAAACATTCTTATTTAACAGATTATTTTGATGTTAACGCACTAAATATATCCATAACTCAATTAATCCAGCCTCATTTTTGTATTTGTTGAAACAACTCATGAATTTATAGTATACATATAAGCCTTTCCTTCATTCATTAGCCTATTAAATCTCTCTCTCACTCGTTCCTAACATACCGAAAAGGATGTCATTAAAATCTATATAAACAGTAAATATTAAATGGAGCGGAAACGAGTAAAGCAACACTGAGTGTGCTGTACAGGCAATGTTACAATTTAAAAGTAATAACATAAAAATAAAAACAAAAGACGAGGGATCTTTTTATTTTTATTCTTCTATTATTAAGACTAAATTGTATGTTACAATAATATATGTGGATTTGACAGAAGAAGCTCTAGAGCAGTAGCTCCCAACTTTTGGCTCTCAACCACGAATGGAGTTGCAATACCAATGGCAAAGGGTTGTTAATTAATTATAGATATATATAAATATTATATAAAACACTGTGAAAAACATATTAAAACATTATATAAGTTCAAATAATAAAACTAAATGCAAGCGTGTCTTCAGGGGTGGGTTGAAGGGGCTGTAGCCCCCTCCCCCTCACAAAATAAATAATTTTTGATTCTTTATTGTGATTTTTTTCGTCATTTGGATAAATTATAACGCAGAGTAACAAATTTTATATTTGATATTTTTTTTCTAAAAAATTTATATTTTTATTATAGCTATGGATTTTTGAAAAAAAAAAAATCCTACAAATTTAATGTTTGAAATTATTTTCCAAAAATTAAAAACTTGAAATGTAATTATTGAAATTTGATTCTTAAATTTTTTCCCGAAAAATGTTATTTTTAAAATTGAAACAATTAAACTTTCTGTGAACATCTATTAAATTAAAATTTCTTTCTCAGAAATTTAACATTTAAATTTAATTCTTAAACTTTTTTTCTAAACAAATGAATTTTCTGTGAATAGCTAAGAAATTTTTGAACTTTTTTCGAAAATGCTTGTAATTTTTTTCCAAAAAATCAATATTTGAACTGTAATTTCAAAAAAAAAAAAAATCCAACAAATTAATTTTCCTTAAAAACGTATAGATTTTTGAAATGTTTTTCAAAAAGATTTAACTTTTGAAATTTGTGTCCAAAAAAAATGAACAACCTATTAAAATCTATTGTTTTCAGAAAAAATTAAATATTTGAAATTTTTTTCCACAAATTTAAAAATTAATTTTTTTTCCAAAAAAAATTAACTTTTTGTGAATAACTATGGATTTTTGATTATTTCTGAAAAAAAAAAATGAACAAACCAAACCTTCTCCTAAAAAAAAAATTTTGTCCTGAGGACGCTCCCAAAATGTGCAATAAGTCAATGGTTCCCAAAGTGTGGGATGTAGCCCCTAGTGGGATACAACCTCGGGATGCAAGAGGATTTTCAAAACAAGAAGAATATAATTTATTTTTACATATCTTTGAGTGGCATCAAAACTTAAATACTGATGAATTCTGTTTGAAAAGTGTCTCCCAGAAGATAGTGTTCTACAAAAACATAACTAAATACGCCCCTTTTCCCGCCACAGCTAATCATCTTTTCTTTGATATAGAAGATGTATTTATCTAACTTTCATGTGAACAAACACTAAAAACAGATTTTCATTCTCAAATATTAGACAATTTCTGTAATGAATGAGTATCCACTGCTGGTAGAAACAGCTTAAGGATAACTTATACCAATTTATTTATGTGAGAAGACTTTTTCCGTATTCATTTATATCAAAAATATATACTAATCGGGGCATAATGTAGAGGATGATCTTTTAGTTGATCCGTCCAAAATTAAATTAGGAATAGTCCTACTTGGCTCCGTTACATTAAAACCTTGATTCGTTTGTAAACCTATCTGCACATCACAGCATGTAATGTTATTCGATTGTGAGTCTATATTTTGACTTTATTTACTTCAAAATAAGAGAATTTATAGTTTAGAAATTATTCAAAGTAGTACGTATATCATTGATTTATATTTAGATAATATTCAATTTATTTATAATATTTTTCAATATATGTAGAATTAAAATCTTTTTTATGGGTCAATATAACACATCGGTCAATAAGTCTCTGGCCTAGATAGGAAAACAACATTTTTTGACAAAATTCATTAATCTATATATTATAATTTCCTTTTAGAACAATAAAATCATTCCAACGTTTCTGTAGCTTTTCTATACCACGTGTGTACAACAATTTATCGAGAACTTCCAAATATTCGTCAGTTTCGACAATCACTTCCTCATCTGAGCCAAATCTCTTTCCACGGAGCATTTTTTTTATAGCTCTGTGAAGAGCTAATAGTCGCTATTGGACAGATACGGAGAATACGGTGGGTGCAGTAGCAATTCAAAACCCACTTCGACCAATTTTGCGGCTGTTTTTATTGACTTGTCACAAGGTGCATTGTCATGGTGAAAGAGCACCTTGTTTTTCTTCAAACATGGTCTTTTGTGGGTAATTTCGGACTTCAAACGATCAAACAAACCAATTTAATAGTCGTTGTTGATTGTGTTTCCATGTTCCAAGTAATCAATGAATAAACTCAATGCTATTCCCAAAATACAGAGGGCATCCTACATTTTGGTATGAACTTCACTTCGCGATTACCCTAGATGATTTTCAGGTTTTTTTTAATTTTTTCTGTAATAGCAGCCACATTTGGCCTACCACGGCGTTCAGCATCATCGGTGTATGTACGATCACGTTTGATAGTTGTTTTCGATGGGGCAGAGTCCAAATAACATTTTTCAAGCCAAGCTGGGGATTGAACGGTGTTTCTTCCCATCTAAAAGCAATGATAAATCAACACACGAAATTGCTTTGAATCCATTGTTTTTAAGAATAACAAAAGTAGCATCACTTAACACATTTTAACTCGATAAGATTTAAACCAAATGTATTCGAAATTTTGACAATAACCTTTTGAATGTGGGTACTACCGAATAATTTTTGTTAGTAGCGCCACGTGGTAGATCGAAAGGAACTTATTGACCGATGTGTTAGTCAAATAACTTATATTTTTCACCTCTGGATTTAACTGCATTTAACAGTTTGGTCCACTCCTTCTTGATGGAAGCCCCATGAGACTGGAAACTCCAGCATACTTTCTCCTCCAGACGTGCCAAGATCGAGTAGTACAATGCTTCGCGTCTGGGGAGAAGGGCGACCACATGTTGAGTTTGGAACAGTTGTCTCTCAGGAAGGGCTAGGTGTTAGAGGAGGAAGGACATGGTGATCCGTCTTGAGTGAAAACAAAGTTGTTCCTAAACTTTTATGTGTCCCAAGTAGTACTTTCTTATATAGAAGTTTGATGAAAGTATTTGAATTGAGCCGCTCCTCCTCTTCACAAAAAGAGGAAGGCAGACTAGCCCTGTGCGAGTCACAACACCCAAGACCATGGTGGTGGCTAATATGATCATGCAATCTAAACAGTGCTACAGCTGCACTTGAGCTCTTTGGATATGACAATGGGGACATGATGCGAGAGAGATCAAAATTACATTCCTTTGTTGCTCCATTTTACTCAAACCCGTTATATTTGTTTTTAATTGAGTCGAAACTTTAGATTAGAAATTTTGAGTCACAAAACCTATCTTTCCCCGTGTTTGAAGACAATTGACAGATAGATTTCCAGTTTTTGAAAATTTAAATTAATTGTAATACTCGATAAAATCAACCCCTTTATTATATATAGTGAATAATTTTTCTCGAGGTACAATAATAATTATTCATTCGTAGACGTATATGTTATATACATATATATATATAACATTAAAGGTTCTTACTTATATGTTTGACTGTTGATTCACTAAAATAACCCCAAAACCTCTTTATTATATTCATACATTTATAAGGCATTAATACTGATGTCATAAACTGTATCACTATTGAAGAGACATCATTTTGAAGACTCACAGCTGATATTTTTATTATATAAAAGGTACAAATTTCTATTACATAATGATTAAACTCTATCAAATCATGCATTGAATATTATATAAATACTATATTTGAATTTAATATATGCACTAAAAATCCTTACAAATGGCCAAATTTGTAAAATTAATATTTTTGTTGGATCGATTAGGCATAACAAAAGTGGAGAAATAGAGAAAAATATTATATTCTTTCCATTGCAATAGTTAATTTTATCTACAACTTGGATATAATATTGTATAACAAAATGTAATAACATATTTCTTATACAGTTTAGAATCATATATATAATAAAAATAGGCATTAAACAAGAGGGATAGATTTTCTGTATTCAAACTTGTTTAAACATTAAATGTATCCATGAATATTTATATATTTTGAATTACTTTTTCTCCGACGACACTCATGATAATGTAAATATATGATATTTTATATGAAATACTTTTCAATTTAATGTTCAAAACTATATTTATGGGATTTAATATAACAAATGGCGTTTCGTAAAGCTTAAGGATACTTTTTATTCTATTTTTTTTTTAAACATAATTTTATTTACTTAACACACTATATATTGGACTTGTCATGTATACAAAAAAAAAGACATATAGTTCAATTTTTTATGTTTTTTTTTTTTTTAAATATCCTTTCAATACAGCGTTCATATTATTATTATGTGAAACAAACTATGTTATTTTCAATCCGGAATGACAGTGATACAAGTTCCCGAAGGAAGACCATAATTCATGTTATCTTTTAACTGAGCAAGCTAAGACAGTTGGAAATAGCAATAGGATTCTAAATTTTCGCAAGGTCAACAAAAATTATTTATTAAAAATTTAAAAAAATTATTGTAAAGGAAGGAGTGGCTCAATGCAGATGTAATTGTGGACCATTAGATCGAAACATTATTATTAAGTTCCGTTAACGAAGTTGGAAAGAGGGTTTATAGTTACCCCTGTTATTTTTTTATTTAAAGCAGGATTACGGAAACAGTTAAACATCGATTTTGGTAAAACTTTGTAAGGTGATTATATCACAGTAAGAGGAATTAAATTTTGAGAGGACAACGTTTCACAAAAACGTTAAAAATGCTGAATGGTAGTTGTCCAAAATGACTGAAACAGCTAGTTATATCTATCCAGTATCTGTTGACAGTTACTCAACAAAGTTTTTACCATTTTGGACAGCTCGATACTCGATTTTGTCCATTTTCACAGTAACACTCACATCAACTCACTCAAACAACTGTTACTTAACAAATACGTGTTTAAAATGAATGAAAACTTTGGTGATTAATTGTCAACGGTTGCTCGATAGATAGCACTAGCTTATATTTACAAGTGCTTTCATCTTTATTTTGAGGTCCACAACTTTTCAAAACACCCTGATATATTTTTTTTTTAGTTTGCTCATGCCCTAATTATAAGAATACTAAAGAAAAATTTATTTATATCTCAATATCTTCTCTTTTTGCTGTGGTTCTTGTATGTATTTACTTAATTCCCTTTTTTCATGTGTACTGAGTCTGGGATCCCGGATTCAAGATATGTTCACCCAATTTTCATTAGAACAATGGGTACAATTTCGATTATGAATCGAAATTACACCCAAAAAATATATAAATTTATAATTTAACTGTAACCTATATATTAAATTTGAATATCTATGTTTGGATGGGTGTCTGAGAATCACAGGTTAACCAATGCATAGATCTCGCTGAAAATTTTCACGTAACCTCCAAAAACGCTTCTGGGTACAATTTTTTTAGGCATTTAAGACCATGGTGGCTTTCAAAACGAACTTTTTGACTAAAAAATGACTACATTATATACGACAAAAAATTAAGGACCGTAAAATTTTAAGAATTATTATCGCTGCATGTTGGTATGAACCTTTGATTTTTTACCATAACATGACAGTTGAGCGTACTTACGGTCCACCGTACATGCTTGAATATTTTTTTCTCTCTATGCCTTATAATCTCCTTTAAAAAAAGTTTGCTAGAGTACAAAAAAAAACATGAAATGAGAACTATTCTTAGAATTGAACTTTGTTTATTTTGGTTTTATAGGTAAGAAGCAGAAGAGTTCAGAATTACTTTTAATTTCTTAATGTCCTTGGCAACACCGGGCAAACCTACTCTTGCATATATTGATATTTTGATAGTTTATTTAGTCAACTAGTCTTGTCGAAAGTGCAATTATATGATAAATTAAGAAGATGCATTAAGCGTGGAACAAAAATATGATAGACTTAAGATATTACAACGGTACTGCAGTATCTGGGTTAGATAAATGCCCAGCACAATAAAAGTTGATTAAGAATGCAGTACACAAAGGATGTTTTTTGGTGAGTCAAAAAAAGAAAAGGAAATTAACCCAATTTCAGCTTTTTATATCATACCGGTTTGTCAAAAAAAAAAAATCCCCACAACTTCGTGGACTTCCATCTCCAGTTCTAGATTAAGGAAAGAGGTTTTGTGAATTTCTAAAGAAAGTTCGAAGGATTCATGATTTTTTTTTGTCCAATATGTTGGTACGAGTTGTTTTCAGAGTCCCAACGAGAAAAGATGCTACCACAAGACCGTCTACACCGTTAAAAAGCGTATGGAAGCTGGCCAGGACCTTAAACGACGCAGTGGAAGTTGGAGAAAACAAAAAGTAGATCCGTCGAGATACAAGGAAGCCGCGATCCCCACCCTAACTCCACGATTACATCCGTTGCAGTGGATCCGGTGTTTAACCGAGAAAATGACCAGGTATTGGCATTCCCTGATTTACCCTTGGATGCCTCCTACAGGTATATAACCACCACAAAGCATGCCGCATCCGTGATGATGATGGGTCTTGTTGCATCCAATGGGGAAAAGATGAAACCAATCTGGTTCTGTAAAGTTCGCCACCCCCACGTGAACTCTTTCATCGGCGCGGTGAACAAGACCTGGGCCTCAATGTCTGCCACGTACCTATGGAAAAAATACACCGCCTTCTGACCTCGCGTTGAGCGCAGCATAGGCGCTGATGGCGGCTATTTTGATTAAAAATGGTAATCATTGGAATATAATTATATTCCATAAAATATATTTAAATATATGATGCATATAGGCAATAAACATAGATGCGCCATATGGAATAAGTCGAATTTTTTCAGACGACCATCTATATAGATACAGCCCAATATTTCAAAGACATTGTTGGGTTTAGGAAATACTTATTATTCAAATTTCTGGAAAATGTTAAATTCAAAAAATAAAAAAAAATAAAAAGGGATTGTGTAGAAGCTTTATTTGATTTTAGCCTTATAATGGCCCCAATATGGCAAATTTCAAAATTAATCCATAAATTTCTTATTCCTTTGTTATGGCGATTGAACTTCTCGAATTTAAGTGCAATTTGCGGAACAATCAAAAGATTATTAAGAATAGTTTGTAGATAGAAATTGATAATAATTTGATGAAGAATACGAAATCATTTTAGATTGCTTCTTAGTTGATGAACCACATATACAAAATGGATATACTCAATCAAGCATCTATCGTAAAACTCTTAAATAGATTGTACTCATTGCTCATTTTTCAGGCATGAATTCAAATATTACATTGTACAAATAAACTATTTTTACATTTACGTAGTTATTTTTCTTGTTCAATTTATATGAATTTAATTCATAAAGTGCTCCCTTATGTAAATCTTTTAAACTTTTTTGATAGAAGAAAAAATTATGTAGTCATGTAGTCGTATAAAGGAAATATTGCAGGCGTGTCCATTTATACCGTGATCACTGTTTTATTTGCTTTTGTTGTTGGTATCTAATGTATTAGGTTAAGTAAAAAGTTCTCCATATTTTCTGCTTGATATAGGTTTAGTAAGCTATATTTCACGATTAATACATTACATTAAAAAAAATGTCAAGTATTCTTAGAGGTTAAGTGTGCACTTGAAAAAAATGTATTTCCAGTTTTGTGTTTGGTGAAGTCAGTTGTGTCTTACTGAGGTCCAACAATTATGTTCGGATAATATGGACCTCGAAAATGTCAGTAAAATAATGGAAATTATCAAATTGAACCGACATGTGAGTACTTATTCCATTGCCCAGGACTGAAGATTACCCAGAAGACCGTTTGGAACCATATAAATTGGACAATCCTAACTATGATAATTTTATTGGTAAAATAAAGCGAAAAACGCTCAGAACTTTTGTCTTCAACTAATATATTAATACAATTCATGAGCCTTTTAAGGATATGTTCAGTTTTGAATTAAATATAAACGGGGGTGTATTCAATTGAATTTTGTTTGTCTTTATTACTGAAGGCTCTTAAGGTTAAAATACTCATCAATCATCCCAAGTTATTACTTTTTTTTTCTCAAATCCCTTATTGTTATTCATTCTTTCATTCTTGGGGCGAGAATACATATGAATGGATATAAGTATTGAGTAGTTACGTCATCGGCCTATACCCCTTGGAATGGTACTTCTCTCTTATATAATGTCTGCTACGTATATTACTAATTTTATACAACGTCGCGACAGCTAAGCAGCTCATCTCGGAAACATTCTTCAAATTTCAACTGGCAAAAATACTTTGATTAAAAAAAAAAAGGGGTGGACTGTACCACATTACTTTTTTCTTCCTCTCCGCCACTGCAAATAATGAATTACATTTGCAAAAAATGAATGTGCAATTTGTCAACGTTTCCTTCTGTCATTCTGCAAACATCTAGCTCATGGTAAAGGGAAGTTATCAATACTAATGAGTGTACATATATATTTCAAATGTTGTCGGATTGATTAAGTCTGAGTGGCTACTAACAGTTGTTTGTAGATATTTGAAGGCACAATGTTTTTAAATTAATATTTATTTCAAATAAAATTGTATGAGTACAAAAATCTGTTCACTATTGATTTCAAAATAAAACTATATCGTTGAATCGTTCCCTATTTAAATCAATATATGTTCAGAGTAAAATCTTTGTTTATATGTTGTATGTAGAACCTTAACATTCAAAAAGGACAAGTTCTTAAAATTTTGAAAAAGACCAGACGGAAAGTAAAAATTTAGTGACCTGTAGATCCCTACTTTTTTTTATTGTCTAAGGAATAGCTCATTCTTATCAAGTATCTTGTAAAGTTGAAAAACAAGTATTGAAAGTTATTCCACTTATGAGGATTTCCTATGGGATTAAGGTCCGGAGACTTATTAGGCTACTTCATTGCCTTTATGTGATTCTTCTGGTGTTGGCCGTATGTTTTGTGCCATTGTTGTGCTGGAAGATGATATTACAAAACCATCTACTGTGTATTTGTCCTGATGGAAGGAGATTTCTCCTCAGATTACCCATCTTCCCCCATGCATTGAAGCCGTAATTTACCCATAGGAGAGAAATCCCCCAAAATATAATGTTTTCACTCGGATACTTGATGTGTGGGGATGTTGTTGAAGTTCAACAATAAAAAATGTTTCGGAAAAAAAAGGTTTTAACTGTTGACCAGCATCACAGCCCCTAAATTAACCGATGGCCTTCAAGATCAAGAAAAGAAGTCCCAGTGGTGCCCTCCCCAAAATAATGTCTCTTAGATTAATAGCGTCTAATGAGAAAGTTATTTTCTCATACTTCATTCAACCGGAAGCTAAATTGGTGTGAGGGAGTACATACTACATATGGGTCCTTGTTTAACCTGGATTCGGTCCAATTACCATAACATTAGCTTTGTATAGTAAAGAGACAGTGACTCTTGTCATACCGCTGTTAAAATCAAGACTTTAAAAGAGTCGGGGTTTTTGTTTTTTAAATAAACCCAACCCAGGTAGTTTTTTATAAATAAAAAACGGGGGTTTACGGTTTTTAATGGGTTTAAACAATTTTTATTTGGTTTTAACAGGTTATAATGATTTTTAATTCTTTTAAACATAGAAACTTATCATAATGTGCATAGTTTACTTTAAAATATATAAATACTGAGTAAAATTAAGTTCTTTTAATTGTTGAAATAATCTTTGTTTAATGTTTAATCTAACAAATTTTCCTCTAAAAGAGCACCCGAGCATATTAGAATGCAATCTTCAAAGCAAACATCAGCCACTCAAAACTCTTCTGTAGCTCAATCAGTTGCCAAATATGTCCGTAAAACTACAAACAAAGAAAAGAAACAATGCTAAAGTGTTTTATGCCTGTAATATTCTATTAAGTATTGCGAAAAATGAGCAAATGGAAAATCTTACTAATATGTTAAGACCATTTTATAAACCACCTTCATGGCTAGCTATTATTGATACTTCAAAGATATTTAAAACTGATTTCAACTCTTCTTGCATCAGCCAAACCCCTCCTTTGGTTTTATTTGTAGGTATCCAGGTTATACTAATATCTTCTATTCTCCTACGGGTTCGACATTGAGCAAGATTTCCGTAGCTCTAGTTGGTGTAGATCTCATCACACTACAAAACAATACGCATGCTAATTCATTTATTCTTGTAACCCTCTCAATCTGGAACTCCTTCGTGATTACATACGGTACCATTATTCCTGCTCTTTAAGTCAAGATCGATTCTACACAGGCATTGCGTATTCATTGAGCATATAGTCATTTTGAACCCAACTGCGTTCCAATCATTTTTACGGGTAGAGAATAAAACCTTGTTAGCTTTTCAATTCAATATTCTGTCGATAACTAAACCAAGATACTTGTACCGACGTACTCATTCTATAATTGTTCCGTTCATATGTAATATCGGTGTATTATTCACTTTGAGAGTCCAAGTACATAACATTGTTTTCGTTTTATTCTAACTAAACTCTAACCTCCTGCACAGATCTGCTCATTTCATTCACCCATTTTTGTATGATAGACCCCATAGTTGACATATCTATTCTAGTCATTATCACAACTTTATCATCTGCAAATCCAACTGTCAACAATGGTCCAGGCTGAGGTAGAATTATTTGTTGCAAAGAACAGTTCCACAAAAATGGGGATAAAATTCCACCTTCCAGACATCCTTTTGTTGGAGTAACTGAGACTTAATATACTTGCTGAGAACATTAAATCCTTCAATTTTTCAAAAAAGTACTTGTACTCAAGGTTAATAGAAATACAAGGTTAGACCATCATGTAATTGGCCCTGCTAGAATGTTCAATCGGATGTATTCCATGTATTTCCATTTTTCTTATCAATATATTCCTATTCAATATACGTTGAGTCACACAAAGAGAGATAATTTTTTTTGCGATCTTTGAACTTCGGAATCTTCTTAAGCTGTTTCCATGTTATTTAGAGAAATATGCTCTTTTTGAATGTGTTTTTGGTCTGTTATTGATTTCTACTACATCTTCCTTCCGAAAAAGTCTCGTCTTCCTCTGTTATTTTTGGTTATGAGGTTAATTACTCCATATCTTCGACACTATCATCTCTTTTTTCTCTGGTAGTTTCTTCTTGAATTTGAGGACCATTGTTCTCAACCATACAGGGGTCAGGGGTAAAACAATCAGCAATTGTAGTTTTAGGAGCCTGTTTATACTTGTAAGTTTTCAATCTTTTTTCAGTTCAATATTGGTTCATATGCACAGAATTGAAGGATTTTTGACACTGAAGTTAGATTCCAGAAAACTTGGTTTGTATTAGGTATCCTTGAATGGGTACAAGCTTCGGTATGGTTGAGGGATCAACAATTAGCTTCACAGTATTGTCCGTGTCAACCCATAGTTCCTTGCTTCATCCACTAAACCCTTTTTTCCTCATTGACCCTCTTGAATGTATAGATCAGTGTCACTGCTATTTTTTTCTTTTCATCCACGTTGATTTTATCAATTCCTTTAAGCTTGAAGATAACAATTCCAAATGTACCATTTAAATTATTTACATTTAAATTTTTGCTTTCTCTTAATCATGGATCCTTCCCCTGACATCCCCACGGATTCTAGTACGGAAGCAGGCTTGACTTTGGCCAAATCTCAGATTAGCTCCTGTTGGCTGGTGTTCAATTACACCATATTTAACAGCAATATCATAGACATAAATTATCTTAATATTATTCTCTTGATAGGGTAACCCTTCTTCATTTTCCATTACGAGAGCGAATTACTTCTATTTAAAACTATTTCTTCAGTCCACTCGAACTGTAAAATACTTATAAAAGGAATTATTTTTTAAAGAGCACTTGCATATCCTTTGCCATTTTTCCTTAACTTTGTAACCTCGTCCGGGTTTGTTTGTGTTTTTGTTTTTTTGGAAGGATTCAGAGATTCTACCATTCCAAATGTTCCGTTTACTTTTTCTCAAATCCTACTCCTTTACAACTCTTCAGATGAAGAGAGGAATGAGGGAAAGAGAAGAAGAAGAAAAAAGAGAACAATCCCCTCTATGAATTGAATTCTAAGAGGATGACAAAGACATGACCAGAGATGACCAGTAGATAAAATTATACATAAACATACGTCATCTATTTTTCTTTTTATCGATAATATTTACATGTAAGGCCGGTACTTCAAAATAATTATATATGGTTCTAATTTATTGATAGTTTTTGTACACTTGTAATAGTAAATATTTACTTGATGGAAAAAATATATAACCTTGCCTATAACTATGTACTTGTTGATTCAATTTGATATGTTGATTAAGGATATATTGGTATAAAAATAAAATACAAAATAATTTAAATACCCAATATTGAATATTTCAGTTTTACACTTATATTTTATAAAAGTAAGTATTACCTCATGAAGTATTAAGTCCAATAGAATGAGGACACTTATATGTATAGGTGTTTATTTCTTGATTTTTTCTGCTAATCCCTTGATATTTTTCTTGTTCAGTATAAGGTTAAATCAAATACTAGATTATACACAAAAACATATTTTACTACAGAACTTCAACACGTAGTACGATAGTGTGTATTTTACAAGAACTACGTGCTATTCATTTTCCTATTAGTAGTTAGTACTAACAGAGATGTTCAAAAAGCTATTATAAAAGAGGGCCCAATTTCTTTCAGTTGTCACCTTACCCAGGGGGAGTGCTTCCTGCCTTAATTAATGTTTTTATTTACACAAGCTGTTATCATTATTTTATATTTCTTTTTTTATGATGGTCTCGCCATCACAAAGTCAATGAACTCACCCAGTAAATTAGTGTTGTCGAAGATTACGGAATAACTTTAGGGAAAGGATATCTTAACGAAGTCGAGACTACAGGTAGATCCAAACATTATTTATTTTTCCATGGACTTGGAGCATGAGGAATTGTACTTGGAACCAGAAAACCCCAGAGCATGAGGACTTGGACTTGATCTGAAGACTGAATACGTGGGTTCAAATACAGCTCTGAGAATAGGATCTTTACCATTTTCTTTAGTTATATTTAGAATTAGTTATTAAAATTTTCGATGGAATATGAAGAGGATCTAGAAGAAGATGCAAAATAATTAATGGGAATAATGAATAAAGGTAGATACGAGCATAATATTAGAAATATATCTTATTATTTGGTATTTATAATTATTGAACTATGTAGGTTTTATTGATGATAACCTCGACGAGAATTGTAGAGGCCTCATTCATCAGTAAATATTTTTCTTCTATTAGACGTGGCTACATGTCGATCCAGAATTATTTATTTTCCACCTACCCAGAGTATCATAACTTGGACTCATAATTCATTTGTCGCTAAATGGGAACGCAAGAAAGGCTACTACGGAATTAAAAGATGAAGAAATAGACTGTGACAATGGTGTTGAAAATATATTATCCAAACTGGACAAGTTATTTTTACTTGAAGAAGGCATATGTCAGTACTTGTCATTCCAAGAACTGTATTACCTAAGTAGAAGCCAGGGTAGTAACATCAATGATTTTATCAGCTAATTTGAAACTGTCAATTAAAAATAAATTAAAGAGAAGATCAAGCTTCCAGATCCTGTACTTGCGTTTATGCTTCTTATAGAATACAATTTAGATCGTAATCAAAAGCATCTAGTACTTTTTGGAGTGAAGGAAATGAGGTTTGAGGAAATTATATCGACGCTAAAAGAATATTCAATGAAAACCGTGGAAAGAAGAATGTGTTAGAGATTTTAGTAACCCTGATCAAGATGAGAACCCCACAAAGATTTACGAGGATGAAGAAGAGTCCAGTAAATGAACAAGGCCAAGTCACAAGATGCAACATTGCAAGAAAGAAAGGCTGTGGAAACATGGTGGTAATGGAGGAAGACGGTAGAATGGTTTTACCTCATTTTTAACCGCATACGCTGAACAAGATACTGATAATAAGTTAGAAGGATTGGTACAAAATTTGAAGGGCAAAGCTATATTATATTCTGGTTGTACATCTACTGTTTGTGGCCAGCAATGGTTGGATTGAAAATATGAGCTAATCTGATTGTATGAAGATAGTAGAGTTATCGACAAAATCAATATATACTTTCGTCAATTATCAGAAAACATAGTCAAAAAGGAAGATCAAGCTGCCGAGTCCAATTGGGGCAACGCATGCTTACATAACCACTGAGGATATAGATAAGGACATACCGTTATTTTGGAGCAACGAATCAATACGGAAGTCAAAAATGGTACCCAATTTTTCAAATGATACTTTATTCTTTAGTGGCAATAAGATCTACCTTTGTAATTTATCATAGGGGCACTATGCTATCAACATAAGCAACAGCAGCAGATGACTAGATCTCGATAAATGGGTGTATACGGATCTAAAAAATGGACAAGGATTTTGGAAAAATGGTTATAAAGCTACACAGACAATTTGGTCACCCACTGTCTAATCGATTAGTCGAATTTATGAAGAATTCTAAATTCTATAGTAAAAGTTGGAACAAGAAATAATGCACATTTCCAATAAAAGTGAGATAAGTATGAAAACGAAGTAATAAAAACCAAGACATGTTGTTGCTTTGCCGATGGTCAAAAGCTTCAATGATGTTGTATCTATGAATCTCAAGGACTGGAAGAAAAACTGTTATTTTATGGTAATGGTGGATGCAGCTACAAGATTTTATGCCGCATTTACTATCAGTAACAAGATACTATCATTAAAGGTATTTTTTTAAATGAATATCAAACTTTGGGGGATCTAAGAAGCTCCTTATTGACAATGGCCGAGAATTTAGCAATAATAAGATGATTGAACTGGAAGAAAAATTTAACATTGAAATAATGAACACAGCTGCATATTATCATTTTGGAATGGTCTATGTGAGAGGAGAAATGGCATTTTGGGTATTATAGTTTCAAGGTTGGTTGAAGATGGCATCACAGATGTGGATATGGCACTTGATTGGGCTGTTACAGCAAGGAATTGTTTACAGAATTTTGGAGGATTTTCTCTCTACTATTTAGTTTTTGGTTTTAACCAATTATCCATCATTGGATGTTAATATGCTGGCTGCAATGGAGCCAACAACTCAATCAGAAACAGTGAGAAGAAATTTGAATACATTACATTAAGATATATGTGAATACTTAGAAAATGAATCAAATGTCAAAATTCAAAGTGATCTTCGCATGGAGTTACAAAAGATCTCAATATTGGTGATATGGTATTTTACAAACAAAATGATGACTCGAAATGGTAAAGTCCTGGTAAAGTTATTGGAAAAGATGGTTATGTGTATTTAGTACGTCATGGTGGTTATGTTTGTTTGCTACAAAAAGATGTGAAGATGCGAAAAAATATTGTAATAGAAGATGTTCCAATGGTTAAAACAAATGTTGAAGCCCGTGTTAATGGCATCGATCATGGTTATGGTCAAATATAAACAAACGTTGAAGAAGCTTGTAATGATGATGATAAAGATTATCATTATGGTCGAAGACAAAGAAATGTTGTTGAAGCTCGTATTGAAGATGAAAATGTCATTGTTAGTCATGTTGAAGATGAATATGTTTGAAATAGCAATGAAGAAGATGTTTCCAAAAGTTATGAAGAGGATGTTTCCAATAGTTATGAAGAAGATGTTTCTTGTAAACATAGTGAAAATCCGAATGTACAGGTTAAAAGAAGAAAAGGTCGTCCACGTAAAGAAGAAAAAGTTTTTTTTGAAAAGGATTAAAACTGTCCAAAGTTTCGATGAAATTTTGAAGCCATTGATCCTTATTCTGGCAAGTGGTTCCAAGCAAAATTTATTGGCAAACCAATGGAAGATATAGGAGCTTCTATAATATGAGAAACAATGGTACTGGTGAAGAATATTGTGTTGATATAAATGCCTGGAAGGAGTGGGAAGGTGATGAAGATGATCATGAAAGATTGTTTAATATTAACTCTGGAGAGGTGAAGAATGAAAAAAAAAAAAAAATGAAATTAATAATTGGAAAGAAAACAAAGTTTTTGAAGAAGTGGGAGATCATGGTTAAATAACTATTTTAAAGAGATGGGTGGTGACAAAAAGATGTTAAAAGACAAATCAATGATAAAATCATGACTGGTAGCAAGAGGATTTGAAAAACATGACAATAAAATTAGAACAAACTCACCTACCTGTAGCAAAGAAGGATTAAGAATGACAGTGATGTTGATGAACTCAAATGGTTGGACTTGGAACTCCATAGATATAATAAATGTTTTTTGCAAAGAGGTCCAATAACAAGTGATGTCTTTTTGAAACCACCTAAGGATTATTATAGTGGAAAATTATGGAAACTCAACAAAGTAGTATATGGTCTGGTTGATGCAGCAAGAATTCGTTATAAATTTTTAGTCCAAGTTCCTTGTTAGAAATTGGACTAACTGTGTCAAAGTTAGACAATGTTCTTTTTTATTGTAAAGAAGATAGAAAACTCAATGGAATTATCTGTATTAATGATGTTGATGATTTGTTGTGGACTGGATCTAGTTTATTTAAAGAAAAGATTGGGAAGATTCTTCTAACAAAAGTGGAGGAGATTGGAAATTTCAAGTATCTTGGAGTCAATGTCAGGAGCCAAAAGGGATGGAATTATTCAAATGAATCAATTTCGGTAAAATTCATCTCTGGATGCCATCAGTTTGAGTGACAAAGAAGAAATGAAAATGGCAACCATTGAGAGAAGATGAAATCAAAGAATACAGATCTATAATTGATCAGCTTAAGTGGCTTGCGACCCAAACTCGACCAGATATTTCTTTTTGAGTCAGTGTGGGAGGATCAAAGATGAAGGAACCAGTGCTCCAAGCTATTATTGAAGCAAATAAAATGGTACAGAATGTCACAACAGGTAATGTCAGAATAGCTTTCCCAGGGTTGGAAAACTTGAAAATGTGCAATATTACATGTTATACCGATGCATCCATTGCAAACGTCGAAAATAGTGGATCACAAATTGGAATTTGTGTCAATATAGAAGACAAAAACGCAAAGATATGTCCCATTGCATGGGTATCTAAAAGAATAAAAAGAGTGGTGAAGTCAACCTTGGTAGTTGAAACTCTGGCAATGTTGGAAGGAGCTGAACTGTGTTTCTACATCAATAGTCTTATGTATGAAATTTGTATTTAATTTTTAATTAAACTTCAGAAATGTTCATCACAATTAAATATTTAAGGAGTTTAGGCTGTCTTTTTTTGGTCTTGATGATGCCGAAGGAATTTTTCTTTGACTTCCTAAATAAAACTGAATGTCATTCATGGCAATGACAATTTTGGAATTAAGAAGCTAATATGATTTCAAATTTGAACATTTGGTAAGTCATTCAACCTTGATAAAAACTGAGTAAGATAATGTATTAATAGTGTAGCCATTCTTTACTATACAATATTGATAGAAAAAGTTTTGATTATGGTAGGAAAAATTAGGGACGGAGGAAAAAATTTACAATTATATATCATTTATTTTCAATAAAATATAAAATAAAGAAGATGATATTAAAGGAAAAATAACTTTTATAGTTGAACAATATATTAACACCAAAGCTGAGGAGAAGGTATTCATTAAAGTTTTTAGTAACATGTATACTATGGGAAAACTGTATTCCTTATCTTTATAGAAGAATTGTACATGATAGCTCTTTTTGTATGCCAAGCTTGTAATACTCAATAAAATTGCCTGGAGTTTTAAATTTCAATACAAGCATGTATCTCAATTCCTAGTCATAATCACTTATTTTAGAACATTGAAAAGTAACAATAATTTTTGATAAAGTTTTTCTTCTAGACGCATCGAATTTATTGGTGTAAATGAATTTAAATTTCGAAATTTATTCAATGAAGCCAACAGCATCATAGATATTGCAAGATAAAGATACTGATTGCATGGTCCACTTGTTAAATTAAATTATTAATATTATATTTGTTATCAATTATATTTCAATATCAATAAAGTATTAGTTTTAAGATACTTGATTTTAATTAAATAATTACATACTAAGAAAGTTTTGAACTGCATTTAATTCTAAAAGCTGTTTTCTTCAAGCAATCCTTACATATAATCTGTATTTGAATTTATTTGTGTCTACTTATCACTTAAAAGGTTCACTATATGTTAAGAGTGGAATGAAACTGAAATAATGTTTACGATTAATTATTCATTATCATAAAAGTTATGTAGTTACGTTCCACTTTATCACAGTGATTGGTTCTTTAACTGCCAGGAGTGACGAAGTTACACGATTTTTGTAATATTCAATTCCACACATTCTCCAAGGAGTCCCTATCTAGAATCTTCAAATTGATGAAGAAGGCTTATGATCATTGATAGACATTCGAAAAAATGACAGTCAATATAAATTGCTAACTACCAAAGCATTATTATGCCCCCTCTTTAGAGCGCTGCTCCGAGCACCGCTCAAAATTCTCGAAAGGGAGCACGCTCATTTTTTTTTAATAACAAGCGGGAGCGCGCTCACCATTTTAGAAGAGCGAAAAAATCGCTCAAATTTTCGCTCATTTCTATAAATTTGTACTACTTTTTCAGTTTTCTACATCTTATGAGATGACATTCAAAAAATTCAGAGTTAAAGAATCATTTTAAAGATTACATGAAAAGAGGGTTAAAGTAATGTCTCAAGAAAAGCTAGAATATTTTTTCAATTGCAAGTATTTAAAAATATCATCTCTTGTGCAGTACTGTATTCTGTAATTCATGGAAATTTCATAAAATTCTCTTGATGTTTAAGAAACTTGTGTTGTTTTATTGAAATATCATTTTTTTATTATATCACGGATTTTAATGTAGATTAAAACATTAACAAATTTAACACTACGAAAAAATGGCGTGAAATTCCGATAATAAATTGGTCATTACTTCCTTAATATTGAAGATAGAGACATGATTTTGGTATCAAAATGTATTTTTTACCATTATCTATTATTAAAAGGGAAAAAATTGAATTGATTTTTTTTTTTGTAACATACATACATAAAGAGTTGTCGTGTTCAAATACGAGCGAAAAAATGAGCGCCTTTCATTTTTCATTGTTGGAGCGGGAGCATGCAACTCGTTTACAAAACCAGTTAAATTAGTAACTGAGATGGAGTGCGCTCGGGATTTCTTGAGCGGACTAACACTTTGGTAATTACAATACATATGGATTGAATGGTAGAATTAATGACTACAAGGCTAAAGAGTTAATAAAGAGGATCAAATAAAACTTCAACTTCGACCGAAAAGTCTCCCGGCATAATACAAAATAACTTAATAAACCTCTAATTTAATTTTCCTACTGGATTTGTATGAAATCAGATACAGTCTCCTTCGTTTTCATGGTAGTGCGCTATGGAAATTGGTCTTCTCTAAAAAGTGAACTTAGCTTCATATACTTCACTACGAAGTTTAAGTTGATCTATTTTTACAATACACTACACAACACGTTACCAATATGAAAAATATACTGCAATTAATAATTATTGCCTAATTTCCATGCTTAGTTAAATGAAGCATACAATGAAGTACATAAATTGCCTTTAAGACCTTTAAAATAGACGAAATAACAGCTGACAATTTAAGTCAATCAGCAAAGAGAAGGAAAAAACATAATCTTCTTCTACTAATTCTCCACTCATTCCCTTGAGTCCTTTACTTACTTTGATTTATAATTTATATCTGTTATATATTACTATATGTCCTCATATTCTATTCATTAATTATCATAATTATAAATTCACTGTTCATAAAACACAATTTTACTTTGGATTAATTGGGTATTAATTTTACTGTTGTAAAATTCTTAGTTACTATTTTTTGTAATATGGTCATAATACTATTTGCTTAAAATCAAAGAAACAATATTATATTAACAGTATGTTTAGAAACTTTCTGAGAATAGTTTATATGGATAAGTTTTCGTAGACAAATCATGATTTTTAAACTCATTAATTAAATTAGTAAAAATATGACAAAGTTACAAAGTAAAAATATATTAGTATGCTATTATGGTAACATTTATAAGATTTTTTAATTTTAATTTCGACTTCATGCAAAGAACTATACGATTATAGAATGATCTCCCCATACAAAAACCTAGTTTTATTAAAGAAGATAACATAATTTTAGTTTATACATAATATTTTTATTTTAAAACAGTTTCCGAACGTATAAAAAAATATTAATTAGATAATTGTCATTAATGATGCACCATTATTTCCGTTGGTGTTTAGATTTTTATATTATTATTGAGATCCATTTTTTATATATCCATTTCTTAACATGCTACAGCGGATTGCTAAAAAAAAGAAACCGAAAATTAACGTGGTAGCCCTGAAAATTTGAAGAATGTTTTGGAGGAGAGCAGCTTAGCATGCTGGCATGACGTTATACTCAAGCTTGTGAGCAATGTGGCAAAAATTGCGATCCGATCAGAAATTTACTACGATATAGCGATATAACGATCAGGGCTATTAGCCATGAACGATTTGATCAATTTAATTGCAATGATATTTGAATGTACAATTTATTTAAGCCTATAATTTAACCTTCTTAACATAAATAAACAATTTATATACACTTTTTCAAATGTATTTGTTTACAATATTTTACAATAATAAAAAAATAAAATATATAAAGAAAATAACTAAAATATAGTCTGACGGCCAATAATAAAATATTTAAATAAATCGTTTCTCATTCTAGCTCTTTATTTGACATTAACAGCAGCTGCTAATTAAATTTGTCGTCTCTCAGCATCTGTTTGGCCTTGGAGAATAAACACTCGCGTTGGGACTACTGGGAAGCAAGGCATTGTATATTTGAAATACCTTTTTGACTCTCCGATAACCCAAGATCATCTCCAGACCTTCAGACTCATCACTTTACTTACACATAGGTCTTGTATTCTTTTAAGAATTGAAATTTTAAGTGAATCTATTAGCCTCTTCAGTAATTGCAAAAACTCTAACTCATAAATATTTGCCGAAATTAGTTCCCACGGCATATATAAGGATCGAGACAAAGTCAAGACCGAGGTTATAAAGTTTGAGATGAAAATCAAGACCGACACCAGTATTTCTAGCTCGAGATTAAGACAAAGACTTTGATGTGTCGAGACCGAGGCAA
Organism: Lepeophtheirus salmonis; assembly: GCF_016086655.4. Taxonomy (NCBI): domain Eukaryota; kingdom Metazoa; phylum Arthropoda; class Copepoda; order Siphonostomatoida; family Caligidae; genus Lepeophtheirus; species Lepeophtheirus salmonis. Next base: position 16,404,782 of record NC_052139.2, read on the forward strand.
GACCAAAGCCATATAAAAAACAGTTTCAAGACAAAGACCGGTCTAGAGAACCACATAACTATTATATGACATGTAATTTTGTACAAATTGATCGGATCACATTTTTTTATATATTTCTGTTTCGATATAGTGATATAAAGATCAGGACGAATTGCTATACTTCGATCAGCGATATAATACCACCAAATTGCAATAGGTCACCGATCAGAAAAAAATCGGATTAGCTATGAGCAGCCCTGAAAGGATTGAAAAGAAAGTAAACACAAATTCTACCCCGTATAAAGAGGGTTCGGAAGCAAAATGTGAACGGAATAACTGATTTTAGAAAAAAGCTAATAATTTTACTTTTTGATAAATAATTTTAAAAATTTTTGAACAAAACTTTGAGACACGACTTTTGTGAGCATGTTCACTCAATATGGCCGCTCTCAGCAGCAATCACATTCTCCACACTGAGGTGGAAAGCCTTGCAGGATTTGATGATGAACTTCTTGGACAAGTTGTTCCACTCTTTCAGAATGGCGCCCTTCAAGGAGTCTACGATGAGGTGAGTTGTCCCGTTAGTCTCCCTCTCCAAAGTTATCCACACAGCAAAGTCCAATGGGTTCAAATCTGGCGAAGATGATGGCCACATATCCTTGGGCCAAAAATCAGCCATGTTGTCGGCGCAGAACTTCTGGCATTTGGACGAAGAACCCTGTAGTAAAAACTTTCTGGTACACACGGTGTCCCAGAATGTCCAATGCAGTCTTGGTCCACTTGCATTTTTATTCCGAGATACGGGTCTCAGCCTCTTGCAGTCTTGACAAAACTTTAAACAACATATTCTTACATTCTTCCAGAGACTTGGACGCAACCAGTATATCATCGAGATACACGAATATTCTGTTAAAGTTCTGGGATATGGAGTCAATGAATCTTTGGAATAATAGGGCGGTATTTTTTAGCCCAAATGGCATTCGAGTGTATTCGACGAGACCTATTGGAGTTAATATTGGGGTTTTATGTATGTCCTCACCCTCCAGTGGAATCTGGTGATAGGCCTTGCATAAGTCCAATTTACAGAAAATCTTAGAGCCTCCCAGGTCTTGGGAAAGGGTGTCTATCCAATTCTATCATTTGATTAAATTTTTGAAAGTCTCCACATCATCGATAGTTTCCGGAGGACATTCTGTATTATATGAATCCCAGACATAAACGAAGAAGAAAATGGACGAATTACTGCGAATTTAAATAGCTCAACAATCTCTTCTTCTTCTTTTGAAACTCTAACTTAGGGCTGCTCAATCTCCTGGATTTAGCAAAACACGGCATTCGGCTTTTGTTATCCCTCATTATAATTATAATATGATATGATTTATTATTTATGTACCAGGCAACGACCCTCATTGGTAGATAATTTTTATTTTTATCGGTATTATTACATGTAAGGCTGGTACTTTATAAAAAAAATGATGTGACACTATTTACTTTTTTTTATTTTTTTTGTGCCCTTGAAATATTAAATATTTACTTGTATTTTATATGTATATAACTATGCATTATTGAGTCAAAAGATATATTGACATTTAAAAAAAAGAGTTTTGACCCCATTAAAAATAATTTCAATATCCCATACTATACACCACGTATATTTTATAACACATAAGTGTTACGTCATGGAGTATTATGACCAATAGAAATTGGACACATAATAGTGTTTATTTTTTGATATTTTTTTTTTCTACAAATCCGTTGATATTTTTCTCCTTCAGTCCATTTTTTTATATTTAAATTTAAAAAAAAATTGCAAACACTTGTTTGGAGTACTATATCAAATAATTTAATATACAAGATACCGCAAATTGAATAAAAAAAGACGCCCTTGTTAAGCTAAGTCCCAGTTTGGGCTGGAAGGGGGGCTTCTTGCATTAAGTACTTGTTGTGCAGATGGCTTTGTTTTTGAATTATACCCTTCAAAAATGAAGCAAAACATACTTACATATGTATTTTATTTTTTGCATATAATTAATTAAAGAATTCTGATATAACTATAATAAGATATACCAACTATTGATAGGTTAGTATTGTAAATTAAAAATATATTCAATTCAATGTAAATGCGCTCTCATTCTCTGAAATCCCTCTTCAGATTCTTGCTTTGTCTACATATGAAATTCATTTTAGCATTCTTATGAAGATAAGTTTGTTTATAAATTAATAAAGACTCATAATTAGTTATGTACAAATTATGCAAATAAGAGTTATTTTTTTCGACATTCCTGCCATTTTAAGGTAAAAAAATATTCAGTTATCAGTTATAAAGGGAGGATTGGATGAGGAAAATGAGAAGATGGCGTCATGAATTATACAGGGAAAAGTACAAGGATATTCAAAAATATATTCTATTTATTTTGCAACCAAAGCTATTTAGATTTTTTCGTTTTATTCTCTATAAATATAAACGGGCATCCAGTAAAATTTATTTTGAATATATTTAAATTCATTCAAAGTGAAAGAACATATTTTTAAATTGACCATGCCTAAGATAGTGGATCCCACTGTGCTCATTAAGAAGGTCAGTGGCATCCAGATTTGGACTTATATGCAAAAAACAAAGAATTTGTTATGCAAGCATTGTAACTTTAGCGCTAAAGCCAACAGGAAGTGGGTCCTAGAAAAGGATGGATAGTGGGTCAGGCCAAAAAGAATGTAGATTTAAACAATAAGTCAAATGTATTTATAGTGTTATCCTTATATTCCAAGGTTATTAATTCTTAATTCTTTTTGTAATAACAAGGACGTCCACGGGTGGTGGGCTAGAGGGTTGTAGCCCCCCTCCAAAAAAAAAAGATTTTTTTTTTCTCTCTACTAGACTTTTTTTCGTCATTTAGGTAAATTATGCCATAATGAAAAATTACCTATTTGATTTTTTTACAATAAATTTAATTTTTTCGATGAAGCTGTGGATTCTTTCATTTTTTTCCAATAAATTGAATATTTAAAAGAATTAAGTTTTCTGTGTATACATCTGAATTTTTGAAATTTTTTCAACATAAATTTAATATTTCAAATTATTTTTGAAAAATGTAATATTTCAAATTATTTTTGAAAAATCTAATATTTCAAATTAAATTTTGTTATTTTTTCCAAAAAATTTATTATTTGAACTTAATATTTTTAATTTTGTTTTCCAAAAATCTATTATTTGAAATTTAAATTAAAACTTTTTTTTCCAAAAAAATAATTTTCTGTGAATAACTAGTGATTTTTAAAAATGTTGTCCAAAAAATTTTATTTTTTGTGAGTAGCTATTATTTTTCAAGTTTTTTGAATAAACTTGAGTTTTGGTATTTTTTTTTAAAAAAGTCAAAAAACAAATCACTCCCCTCCAAATATAATCCTGTGGATTCACCTGCATAACACTACTGAAATGATAAGAAATTTTGAACTATCTTTACAATGTAAAATGCCAACTAAGTGTTGTATAAAAAAATGTCTCTACTTTAATCTCAGATATTGGTGCGGTAGTTAACTTGATAGATTCCCCGATGAACAAAATGGCTAGTGTTATTATTTTTTATAAAATTAATTTAATAGTGTCTTAGGTAGTGGCTTATTGTATTCCAATAAACAAGCTCGTCTGGATCTGCTTCTGATATTTAATTCATCCTCTTGTTCCACAGTTTTTTTGTCGGAATTGGAAGATTTGTTAACATATCTGAAGCTGAGTGATAGAAAGGGTTCCTATGTAATATATGATGTAAAATTTATGCTTACTTCATTGATATCAAGGTATATATAATCAAGTATGTTCTTCTGAACTTTTCTAGCGAGCCCACTGGAAATAGGGCCCGGCAAAGATTGTGACGTCATTGTTTTTTAAATATAAATTGCAGTATACTACATACTAGTAGGTTGACGTATTGAAAGAATTAGGGGATTAAGGTTTTATATAACAATCTATAGATGCGTAATCAATTTATAATTATCATAATTTACGATATTGGCGACCAGGGCTTATATACCTTTAACCAGACTTAATAACGAGTCCGATCATTCCTTAGCAGAAACAGTTTTTCTTTTCGTAAGATTATTGAGAGCTCTGAGGATCTCCAATCCTCAATTATCAAAGTCAATATTGCTAATTGGCCAATTTATGAGCTTTTATCTCCTCTATAAATTTATACTCAGTTGTTTGTGGATATTAGTTATTGTAATTTTTGGAGGAAAAAAAAGGATCAAGGTAAATTAAAGTAGTTTTGTTAATTTAATTTCTTAACAAAGAGAGTCATACAGAGTTTTACTAATTTAAGGGTGTTTTTTTTTTTAAATGGATAATTTCTTTAATTTTCTACAAATTTCATTATTTTTTGATAATATACACTTATATTCATGGGCTTAATTCTTAAAAAGGTTCTTAGACGAGCGTACCTTCTAATAATATCTTGATGGAAATCTAGAGCTGAACTTTTAAGAATTGATATTAAAGTCTCAATAACACTAGGTTTGCTCGATATTTCCTGTCCATGATATGCTTCAAAGATTGCATCATTTTTTTATTTTTTTTTATCTGAGTAAGGAAGGAGTTTGAAGGTTTTGTCAGTCCTTCTCTTGATAATGCTGATATCCCCGGTGTTATATATAAATCACAAAAAGGATTATTTCTAGTCTTTAAACCAATTCCAGGATATTTCAATCAAGACTTCTTGGCCAAGTATCCACTAATATAACCCAATTCTTAAAGTCTACAGGAATAAGCAGTCATTATACATATCTATATGTTTTGTTGGGGATTTACATTCTCTTCAATAGTCCCTGAGGAGACACCCAAAAAAGGTTTTAACTATTCAAATGATACTTCCATAGCACCAAAGCATTCTTCAGGGGGCTTATCAACCTTCAGATGTCCATTTTTCAGAGTAGTGATAATTCAATTGACAACTTTTTTTGTGTTCCTGGAGGAGAGGAGCCTAGGATAAATATAGGGGGATATGAATATGTATAAAATAGATCTGCTTAATTTTTTATGAATATAACTATTTATTTCATCAATTACCTTTTTGTCCTTTTAATATTTGATTTTCCTGTATTTAATAAAATAAAGTTTTCAGGAACCAAATAGAAACAAGGAAAAGCATAGGATCTGAAAGTTTTCCAAACCTTGCTACTGGAAGTCCTTCCGTAGTTAGACATGAGTTCGGCCTTTAGATATCTCTGAAAGCAGTCTTCCTCAAAATGTCTAGAACAAACTCTGGCAGTTTCGGGATTGAATGGGTCTTGTCTATGACAAGCTTGGATCCATTTTGCACGAATTCTATGGTAATATATGGTAAGACCGTAGTTCACATGAGGGGAGTAGCAGATTAACACAGCAGAAGGTAAAAGATTTCTCTTTGGAGTTTTCATTTCGAAAGTATTAGGAAAATCGTAGTGACTAGACTTTTAATGTAAATGATGATTCTATTTTGAAATTTTTTACTTATTATTTTAAATCAAATGACGTCAGATGGCACGTCCTCTTTTCAATAACAGATCAAAAATCAGATTTCAGAAGAATATGCCTGATTATATATACCTTGACTGATATTATGGTATAAGGAAAACAAAGTTAGCTAGTATTCTATTCACTCGGAAAGTATGACAGCGCTTCCACTAGATAAACTGCCTGATGTGAGTGATGAGGGTGCCTGTGTGAAGAAGGTCAATGTAGGAAAGAAAAAAAGTTTTAATGAAGACAGATCGTGGATTGAAAAGGGACTAAGTATTAAAAAAAACTTAGTCACATATTCATTTTTATCGTCTTCGTACGCCACCATCCTGTGGCGTATGTTTTCTATATCACATACCATCTCTCCAAATTTACTCAATAGTTCCTTTATTATACTCATATTTATTTCGGAGCTATTCTTTACAGAAATTTAATCGGGGGATTGAATTGTCCTTATTTCCTCTAATCCCCAAATCTTAAAACCAATATATTGGTCAATTGTCATTAAGCCGGTAAAATGTTGAAATTTTGCAATGATATTTACAAAGGACTTTGTAGTGATGACTATGAATCCTGCTCTACTTTTACAATCATTTAACCTAAGAATCTCGTCCTCTTTTAATCCGAGAATGACAAAGATTTTCTCATATTGTTCCATATTTGGGGTAAACTCTCTTAGTTTTAATCTTAGGGTATCTTTCCAATCCAAATAAAACTTATTCTAAAAAGGGTTGTTGTTTATTTTTTTGTTCAAAAAACAAATGATGAGGGGGTGAAAATGTTAGGGACAAAATTACCTTCTTACCAAAACCCCAGTAAAGATGATTATACACATCCAAAAGTATACAGACCAATTACCCTAATTAACATAATAGTCAAAGGACTAGAAAGAGTGGTGTATTCGCATATCGAATCGTTGAAACTAAAAGTACAATTAACCAATCAGTTTGGTTTCAAAGGGTCTACAGATTCGATATTCGGTATAATGGTTGATAAGGTAGAAAGCGCCGTTTTGAATAAGAGATGTTTTTATAGAAACTTGTGATTTTGAAAGTAGTCGCTAACTGTCGTGAAAAAATATTATCTATGTAGACTTTTACTTTAAGAGAGGATCTTATTTTCATTGCGGTGTGTTTATATTTATGATGAATTTATTTTTAGTTTATACTTTGGGTTGGAAGTGGTGTTTTTATAAAGTCTTTTCCATAAGTGTTCTCCTTGGGATTTTATTTTATTTGTAACAAGGTGTTGATTGCCTTTTCATATAAAATATACCTCAACTTCTGGGTTATATACTATACGCCCGGGTTGTTGTATTAAATTGGAGTTTTTGTGACCTTGGGGCGGCTGTATTATCGCATATGCTCCAGGGGTAAAAATAGAAAAAAAACTGTTTGTCTTTTATTCATCTATTTTCCGGGGAAAAAAAAAGTTTTGTGAAGCGTATTTTCATACCTTTTAGAATAAAAATATATATTACAAGCACATCCTACCTGCAAAGGATATACCTACTTTTAAACCTTTCTACGCATATTTAGAAGGACGCAGCATTACAAAATGTATCAAAAAAGTTACAAATAGAGCAAGTTACAAATTAATTCATCTTATAGAAGTTATATTGAGATTTTTTTTTTTTTTTGCAAGATCAAAACGTATGCAACAATTGTCACCCATTTCCAAGCTACTTTTAATGTTCAACCCTGATTTTGTTTAGATAGAACAAAAACGAATTACGAATGTTTCTGCAGGATTATATTTTGGGAAAAAACATTCTAAAATCCATAGCCTGTCACAAAAAAAAAAAAAAAAATAATTTATATATAAATCTTTTTCCCAAAAGATTTTAAAATATTCTCAAAAAGAACTTTTTTTTTGAAAAAAATTAATTATCAAATATTACATTTTTGTTAAACAATTTCAAAAATCTACAGGAATTCACAACAAAATAATTTTTTTGGAAAAAAATTTTGAAAGTCATTTATTTTCCTACATAAAAATTCAAAGATTCACAGCTACTAACAGAAAATTATTTTTCCACGAAAGTACTAATACTCAACTCAACGAAAAATGTTAGAAATGGCAGAAAAATAACTTGTCCCGTTTGTACAACGAGCCCAATTCTCCTCTAACAAAGATACAACTCTCTTAAAACGTATAAAAATGATTCATAATTAATACAATATTGCTAATAATTCAAGATGTTACAAAGAGTGTTCTGAAACTAATACACTTGTTTGCAAATATATTTTTGTATATAAAAAATGGAAAAAATATAGTATAATATATTTGGTGTGCTAATAACAGGCAAATCAGATCCAAAATGAATATGCAAAAACTTTATGTTCTTAAACTCTTGTTTTGTGTATCTCTTTTTAAGGAGTCAATGGTAACTATGATACTGTTCTAATTTGTTTTTTGTTTATATATATATTTCCGTAAGATGACTGTTTATATTTTCCTTGTTTATATTTTCATATAGTCTAAAGAGTTTCGTCTACCTAAATATGTAGAGCCAAAACATTACGACTTAACCATAATTCCGGATTTTGATTCTGCCGAATTTTCTTTCAAAGGACATGTTGTAATTCAATTTAGGTGTCTAGAAGACAGTAATAAGATCATATTGCATTCAAAAGGTCTCGAAATGATAAATTCTACATTAGTCAACGGATCTACAGCAATATCGATAGAAAATGAAGAAGTTGAAGAAAAATTTGAGACAAAACCTGTTGTAGTACCAAATGTATTGATTATCAAAACGAAGGAAGTATTAAACAAAGGTTCTATGTATAATTTATCAATTGAATATGATTCCAAAAATGACTTCAAAGGAAATCGTTTTTATGCCGGAGAATATGATAATGAGTAAAATTTAGAATAAAACGACTTTTGTAGTCTTATTAAATATTTTATTTCTCCTTGTAGGAAATTTTACTCTACCATGATTCCTTTAATGTATGCTAAAACCGTCTTCCCTTGTTTTGATGAACCTGAATTCAAAGCAATATTTAGTCTAACATTAGGACGGAAACCTGAAATGAATTCTGTTTCAAATATGCCAATCGAAACCAAGGGCATTCATATGTAATTGAAGAACAATCAATTCATGCGTTGTATTTTTATATTTATTTGTTTTAATTAGATCCAAGTACAATGAGTTGGTATTTGACAAATTTTATGAAACCCCAAATATGAGTACGTACTCAATGGCATTTTATGTATCTGAATTATCAAGCAAAGGACCAGTTCAAAAGCCCTCTGCTAATTTCACAATGTGGGGACAAGAAAAAATTTTAGGCGACGACAACAAGATGTTAGAGAAAGCTGCAGATACCTATGAAAAATTGCAACAATATCTAAATGTTTCATTGCCAATTAAAAAACAGGTAATAATTAAATTGACTGGAACAATTTTCTCTAATTTTTTTGTCACTATAAATAAGCAAATTCTTCAATGTAATCATTTAATCAACGTTTTCTTCAAAAAGATATCTTTTATCATGAATACATAATATGGTTGAAAGGGTTAAGTAATTAAGAAAAGGTTCATTGATCAATTTTACGTAAGGTTTTTTTTTCTTCAAAATTATAATACATATAACTAATAAATTATTATTTTAAACTTTGTTATATTATAAAATTTTTTTACAAAATGTGTTTGTATATTAATAGGATTTGGTAGTGGCTGATTTTGATTATTTTCAATATACTTGGGGACAAATCAATTTTGTATATCATGAAATGTATATTGGGAAGAGTATTTCACCATATTTTAATGAGAGGAATATAATTAATATGGGAGTTAAGTTAGGTCATCAATGGTTTGGTGAGTAGACATGAATCATTTTAATTGTTGTCATATGAAGATATAGTGAATAAAAACAATGTCATAATTTATCATCCCAGGAAATCTTGTAACTCCGTCTTGGTGGTCTGATCTATGGCTGAATGAGGGGACATCGACATTATTTTCTTACTTTGTTCTCGAGAATGAAATTGAAAATATATGGCAAAAATTTAGCTATGATGTATTTCAGGATATGTTACAGAAAGATTCAAATGTAAAAGATAGTTCTCCGTTGAGAAATAAAAACAGTGATGTGGTAATCTCTCCTCCTTATTTCCCTATTTTAACCAAAAAAGGTGCATGCCTAGTCAGAATGATAAATAAGACCTTTGGCGAACATGTGTTTAAGAAAGGATTCCAGGAATACTTAAATAATTTGTAAGTTTTGTCAGGAGACCAATAAACTACTAGTATTGAGGGCGTATCATTTTCAGTTCGCTTAAAAATGTTCAACAAGAGGATTTATGGAATTCTCTTCAAAAATTTGTGAAGGATATAGATGTAAAAAGTGTTATGGATGAATGGACAACCCAAGCTGGTTATCCTCTTGTTACAGTGAGAGTCCACGAAAAAGGCAGGTGCATGGCCATCATACAGGTATATGTTAAAGACTTCTTTCCTATTTTAATGCATTCTTAAACATAATGTCCATGTAGAAACAATTCCTTGATACTAAAGAATATAACTCTACACAACTCTGGAAGATTCCTTTAAGCTACAAACTGATAAATATCACGGACCAAACATTTGTAGGCTCCAATCTAACGCATATTGACAATGTTACAACTACAAAGATCCATGATCATTTAATTGGACAAAGCACTATTGTTATCGCCAATTATGAGATCTTAGGTAATCTATACAATTAATTAGATAACTTTATAATTTGTATAATACTATTGATTTTTTAGAACCTATAACCACTAAATCAATATTATTAACAAGTATATCTAGGTTTATTCTTAACCTTATTTAATTATTTTAAAATTATTTCTTATCGTTTAGCTCATTATTTTATTATGTTGTGATTGATTGGTTCTTTAATAAATAAATAAAATGAAAACTTATATAAGCTACAAGCTAATAATTTACCTTTTTTTGACTTTCAATAGGATTTTTTCGTGTTAATTATGACAAAAAAAATTGGGATAAAATCATAAAGCAACTTCACTACGATCATGAAATAATTGATGTACTTAATCGAGCACAGTTGATAGATGATAGTTTCAGCTTGGTTGGACCTGCTATTGAAGAATATACATTACCTATGAGAATTAGCTCTTATTTAGTAAAGGAGGAGCAGCCACTTCCCTGGGAAACATTTTTTAAACATTTACCCCTATTTTATGAAAATATTATTCGCTACAACCGAGAATCTTCCTTTATGGTATTTTATAGACTATAATACTTAATAACTCTGCTAATTTTTATTAATTTTGGAAGCTATTTTTGCGTAATTGGACGAGCCCAATATACAAATCAATTGACTATAGCCAATTGGAAAATATTACTTCAAGTATGAAGCTTGAGTTTAACGTAAATGTAGCTAAATGGGCTTGTTTATCTGGAAATCCTGCATGTAACCAATGGGCAATAGAAACTTTTGATAAATGGAGAAATGCCATTGAATCCGACAAACCACCAAGACAAATGTAAAGACAATTTAATATTTTTTTTCCTTAATATATATATTTTTTTTCAGAATCGTAGATAGGTTTCTCCCTATTGTCGCTTGTTCTGCTGTAGCAGCAGCAGATAATGATACCTTAGATTTCTTCCTGGAACAAGAAGAAACAATTTATGAAATTGAGGATGCAATTTCGTGCGTTCAAAATGAGGGGCAAGTCTATAGGTAGGGAGATACATTAAATACTTTTAAGTATAATATATATCTGTTTTTCAGGATTTTGGAGCATAGAAAAGATCAATTATACTCTGTCTTTCAACTTTTACCACTAAACTATGTCGGAAGGGAAGTGATGCGCAAAGTACTTCGTAATATCACCACTGATAGGGGAACATTGTACGTAAATCTTATCTTAATTATTTATTCGAAACTGGTTTACTAATTTTTATTATAATATCTTTTATTAGATTAGATAAAAATGAAATCCACCAATATTTATCATTTACCTTGGAAAATTCAAAAAATGAACAAGAATTTAATAAGGTATATAATAATATCATAGATTTTTATGTATTTATAACCTTTGTTTTTCATATTAGACTGAAAGTTTATTTTTGAGCATTGTTGATTGGCCTCAGATTAAAAATGGTACAAATGATACCATGTTTGAAGATGATGCTATTCGGAAAAGTATAGAAAATATAAAAATTAATTGGAAAACGAATAAAGAAATTGAGGAAAAAGTGATTAATGCTCTTCAAAGAATGAATAAATAAAATTTTGTTGCATAATATTATATTAATCTATAAACATCTTTAATCTATATATTAAATGCGAATGTGTGTGAGTGTTTTTTTGGGAATTACAACCAAACCAATGAATGGATTTTGCTAAAAAATTTCATGTAGGTTCTTAAGCTTTAAAAAATGGTTCTGGTGATTTTTGGCGGCCTTTAAATAGTATTTTTCTAAAAAAAAGCACTATTTCATAAAAAACAAAAAATAAAGAGATTATAAGGTTTAGAGAAGATAAAAAAGAAAAGATAATATGATACAGGATTTTTGACAATAATGTAAAAGTGGAGGGAACTATAGCTCAACGTGAATATTTTTTCTTCTGTAAGCCTTAAAAAAAGTAAAAGAGTTTATAATTAATCTTAATTTCTTTATGTATAGGGCAAACCTACCCTATTTCCTTTTAAAAAAAAGGATGCAAAAAAACATTTCCATGTGCCAACATGCAGCGATAATCAGTCTTAAAATTTTAAGGTCTTTATTTTTTGTTTTATAATAGGGATATGAGTTCTTGGTTTATTTTAATTACTTAATATCCCGGGTAACACCGGAAACCCCTACTCTAGTTTAAATGAAAAATTCATTGGTTAATTAACTTCAAATTGTGATAATAAATAAATATACTTATTTTAACTGCAAATTCATTTATTTCTTATTAAAAACCTATATATTTTTAAATATGAAAATAGGGAGATAGACTCGAGGTGTTAATTTCATGACCAGTGATTTAACTAAAAGGTAATACGGAATTGAGAAGGCCTGCAATAAATGTATGTAATTTATTTTATTTCTTGTATCAATATAGTTTTTTGTATATTTTTTACAGTTTTGAGATCAAAAGACAGTTTAAATAAGGAATGGAAAAAAGTTTTCCTGATCCACTGAAAGCTTACGTCTATGTTATCCAGTGCAATACGTTATTCAATAGCATAAGTTTATTTGTACTAAGGAGCACCAATTTGAATTTTAATCATACTTGTCTTGTAATGATTCCCTAATCCTTAACTCACGTTGTGATTAATTGTTTCTATGTATACTTAATAAATGAAGGATATTTCAAACTATAAAATTATGTTTATCTGACTTCTAATAGGAAAATATTCAATGTATAATTTGAAAAAAAAAAGATTTATTCAAAAATAATGTATCTGCAAGGATTTTTGTAATTTTTAAGTGATCCACTTTTGAAATATTAAAATTCTCTGCTCATTGTAAATGGTTAACTTTTTTCTTTCGATCATAGTATCTCATTCCCCAGGAAGGAGTTCTCTCTACTCCCTTATGAGGTCTGGTAGTCTTCCTCGATTAATTATCTTCCCGTCGTGCCACGTGGAATTTGAAATCTGAATTCAAACACCTCTTGAGATGAATGATCAAGCTAGAAGAATCTTACTTCGATTCCCTCGATCTTTCTTTTACGGGGAATGGCGTCATGAAAATTGGTATTGACATTGGAGAAAATATAGGGATAATGTTGACTATTTGCTTGTACACCCCCATAAAAATGGGATCACTACAAAATGTAACAAAAATCCTTTCTAACTACAGCTTTTTCTTTAAATTATACATTGAATATTTTTTAATAATATAAGCCATGATATTCCACCTCACTATGTATTATGAATTAGTTTTTTAATTATCTTACATTTAAATTGTGGATTGCTTTAAGGGTAAAATATGACTTTGAACGATAATAGCCACGAGTTGCTATAATCCCGGATATTTTAGAGTTCATATTGTCTTCGATTCCTTTGTTCAAAATTCATCCACCCCCTAATTTTTCCCCTCTGTAATTTATATATATTCCAAAATATAAAATTATCTTTGATATTTTTATTTTAAATTAATAGGATTTTTCTGTAAATTATGAGAAACATAGTTGGACTATAAGAATCCAGCAACTTTACGTTGATCATAAACTCATTTATGGACGAAATAGAGCACAGCTCATAGATTATGGCTTATGTTTCGTTGGTCCTGCCATGGAAAATATACATTGCCCATTAGAATTAACTCAAAAAGAGAGAGTCACTTCCTTGCAACACATGTTTTTAACATTTAAAACCATTATGGGATAAACTTTTTCACAACACTACAAATCAATTTACATGGAATTTTATAGGATTGTATATTTATTAACCCTACTAAGTGTTCATGGCATTAATGGACTCGTCCAATTTACAATACAGTTGACTATAACCAAATAGAATCTATTACTGCAAAGGTGAAAGTTTAGTTAAGCATAAAGGTAGTTAGATATATTTGTTTATTAGGAAATTATCTATGAGTTATTTTTGAGCAATATCCACACTGAAACCGTTGGAACTATAATGTCGAAGACGAATAGCTCTGAGCCTCTAACCATACCATTAAAAAATATCGCGTTTAGAAGGACTCGACTCCTACTCCACTGTACATCGGGATCTCATATCCATGAAATAATCCCTTAATATGAGCATTATTATGTCTCGGGTCAGCATATTCAGTCTGGATTATGTAAGATTGTCACTTGCTATTCCTGAACTTCTCTTCCCACTTCAGAGGACAATCTACCTTGACAAATATTACAATTTGGTTTTACCTTTTCAACAATATAATATTTATTAATAAAGAAAAAATGTATTTAATTTTTCTACGACTTCCATTTCCTGTGTACTTCCGAATCGTTTAAGACGAATGTCATCCTTCATTTCTGAAGCTCAGGTTATGAGGCAAAATATATTTTATAAATGTAAAATCGGATGAACATACAAGACCACCTCGATCTATTAAATTGATAAATGCAGCTCCCTGTCTAATATGGTTCAGATTATTATCATCAATTTGGAAATTAACTTTAGGAACACTTGTCAACTTAATGAGGAAATTAATGCAATGTTCGCAATTGAGGCTTTATGATATATTTCTAGCAATATATCCAGCCACAAAGTAAAGTAAAGCGTCGTCTTTATCAATTGGTTCTAATAAATTTTCAGCGATAACTCCAAGAACCTTTACAAATTGGCTTTGCTCAAGTATAGTATGTCGTTCAATACATTCGTTTATGCACATAAAATTCATTTTTGAGAACTTTACCAATGATTTTCATCTAATAATCTGTTCAACCACTAAAAACTGGTGGACACTTAGGTTATAATTAATTTCCATCATTTTTCTTTTACTAAGTATTCTACAATTTTAGGCGAACAATCCGTTGTTTTCCTTACACAAAGCATCGTTTCTCTAGAAACGCATTTGTTTTTACCCATAGCCTCCCATTCATTTACCCAATTTGAAATATCATACAAAAAGGTCCTATTTTCATCATGAAGTCTTATAATCTTGCTTTTTAATCCCTACGTAAGGTTTTTCTAGCATTCATAATATTCCACAATCATCTTTATATATACATATTTATTTACTTTTTTTTTTTTTACATATATTTACATTAAACAGATCTAATTTTAATATTCTATAATTTTATAATAAAAAACAATTCCCACTTATTAATTTAAAGTTGTAAAAATATATTTTTTATAGTACTAATGTACATACATATTTTAAACATTTAGAAGAATTTAAACAGGAAGAAGCTGGCAGAAAAAAATAAGAAAGCGTACAAAAATAAGCCTTGATATCAAATACTTCACGTATTCCATCTTTTGCTCGCTCCTGCATACTATTCAAGAGAGTTTAAAGTATAATATTTACCTCTGTGAGTAAAGATCACGGTTAGAGATCTTCCGTAGAGTTGGAAAAAGTACAACAGATGTAGATAAACAATCACGGCCAATCGGCAAATCACTCCTCTCGGTCGACTGTTTAAACAAGCGATTTATTACTTCTAGCATTCACTCAAATTAAGCAATTTTGGCTACTTTAAAAACACTTAACAGATAATCCATTCTCAATTGGATGAGTGATAAGGAGGGGGAGGAAACTCCCCCATCTTTTTCCTCGGTCGTTGCTAAAAACATCTCCATCATGTTTCATGGAGAAATAATAAATACCCCCAGATCGAAGAAATTTCAGAACGCCCTTCGATTCCGTACTTGCCAAAAGCTTCCTTATGGTCTTTATATAAAACTAACAAACTACAAAATGTCTCAAATGTGTAAATATGTAGAATTAGGAATTTTTTTAAATAGGATTACTTCATGCTTTGAAAAATAATATAAAAGCCTTCTTCTTTGAATATTTTAGTTTCCCCCTGCGAAATGTCGCTATGTATATTTATAATGTTCCATAAATATTAAATTGGTTATTTGTACGTACCTACATACAATATGAAAAGCTATAACTCAAGAGGCAAAACAAAGACCGCATGATCAATATTTGTACTAGGCACGTAGAATATTTCCATTGTTGTATATTAAAACGGTTTGATTTTCAACTTTTTTAGAATTTCGATTACGGTTAATGCAAAAAAGTTGTGATATGGTATAAGAATTACTATTGCAAAATTGCATTGTCCTAGTAGGTCATCTTTGGGTTGCAGATCTCGATCAAAAGTTGAAAAAGTTAAAAACTTATTGTAATATTTTGATTCAGGATTGTTCAAAATTCATATAATTGTTTAGAAATTTTTATTGGTATTTCCTTTTTTTTAAATACATCATTAATTATTATGAAAAGGTACGGAATTTCAGCTATAAGTCTTATTCAAATTCTACATAAACAAAATAAAAACAAGATTTTTGCTCAGCTAATACAACTAGAAACAAATGATATTAATTTTGAATAAGATATTAATTATTCAAGTCAATAACAAAAACGTATGTAAAAACTTATATTTATTTTTTTGTTTTAGTAGTATATCGTAAGCTGATTACGTGTCTGTAATTGTTTACTTTGTATCAAATAGGGTATTTAAAATTTGAAATTTTTGAATATTTTTACCCTTTTTTTTTATGTTTGAGGCAACATTTCAATGTGGAAAAGATCTATCATTCACATAATGCTTAATTTGATTGTAAATATGTACTGATATTTTATAAACAATCTTACAGTCCAGAGAAAATGTATTTTCAAGGTTAAAAGACACCATATTTCAATTGTTTGTTAGAAAAGGAATATTGCCTTGATTTTTTCATTGGTTTTACAGCAAATGAACATTTTTGAAGTGTAAATATTTAAGGTTTCATTTTTTTAAATGGTTCTGCAAGATCTAGTTCAACTCTAATATTTATAAGTTTTTACTAATAGGAATTGAATATGCAATTTAAAAGATTTTTGAAAAAGTAAAATTTTTGTTAACTTGTGTTATTTACGTATAAAAAAATATATTTTGCTTAAATCAAATTAAATAGAGATAGGTTAGTTTTTTCGAACCAAATCCATACAACAATGTGGGTTTTGTATCTTTAGATTGCATTTTCTCAGGATTGGAGGATCATAGATAAAATATAATTTCTTATTTAAAATTAACAGAACATTTAGCAGAAAAACAATTTACTTTTATCAATATAAATGACAAAACACTATCAAGCACTTCAAGAATTGGATATAGAACTCAAAATATCTCATTTCTTGTCCAGTGTTGTTAATGTATAATAGTGATTTAAAATAAGTCTAAAATAGAACTTTAAATTCTAAAAATTTATTTGTTTGTAGAAAGTGCTTTAATTTGCAATTCAAAAGTTGTTCTTATTTTATTTTCCCAGAATGACATAATTATTCTTTAATTCTTGAATAAGGCACATCTATATTTCAGGCAAAATTCGTTTCCATCCAAATAAGTAGAGTTGAGTAGTTTTTAATAAATAAAAAAAGACTGCGATGAGAAGGCGAGAGTGAGACGTATGTTACCCTAGAATTAAGAACCTTTCTAATATGAGCTGCTTCTATGTGGTTTTAGATGGAGAAATTGAATTAATACAAAAAAAGAAGAACCTTCAACTGTTAAAATAACATTTGTGCATGGAAAATATTATGATAAAATTTAAATTCATAAATATTCTTATTTTATTATTCATTTTTAAATCAATTAACAGCAAAGATATGTGAGAATTCTTAGCTCAGAGGGAGATGTTAACATCACCACGACCTATTAAATAATGAAAAAAGAAAAGAAGAAAAAGCAGATGCTCTATTTTCAGTCGACAACAGTTGAGGAAATGAAATTTCATTCTTCAGATTACCAATTCCAAACAAACGGGCGAACTAAAAAATGTACCCGATTTTTATCAATAACAATATCCTTTTAAATATTTATCTAAACATGTACGTGTGCTGAGAGTAGAATTGAAGATCAACATCAGAGTAAATCTTGCGAATGTTTTATATATTTCCTTCTCCCCCTCCCTCCTTTGTCACAGCTGATTTTAGCTGATCTAAATAGAACCATTGTCGGGAGGTTAATGTGGTTGGTTATTGATAGTCGTTGTTGGATGCAGAGTAAAATTAAGGAACGACATTGGAGACATTCATGCCCATGACATTGCTAGATGCAAAGTGAGATTAATGTAGATTTTAAATGTCATTTTATTTCGTATCATGGCCGTTGCTAGAATTTTTCTTTGGATGGGAGTACTTTTTGAAATTTTGTTGACAATTTTAGCAAAAATAAGTTCTAAATTAATAACAAATTTGACAAAGTATAAAATTAAAAAAGTTACAAATTGGCAATACAAAAATTTTACAGTAATTTTTTTAGAACAAACAAAATTTGGTCGAAAAAACATATAGTCATAACAGTTTTTTTTCTCAATTTAACTTTTTTATTTTTTTTAGGGATACAAATCTGGATATTAAAAAATCTAGATTTCAAATTTCACAACTTCGTTACCTACATTTTTTTTAATCAAAAAAGTATTTTATTATAAAATAATAACAAAACGCGTTAGGCTTTATAGGTAGATCCAGACATTACTTATTTTTCCATGAACTTGGAACCATAAAAATCCAGAGCATGAGGACTTGAACTGGATCTGAACACGGAAAAGTTGGACTCAAATACAGCTTTGAGTATTGTATATTTAATTATAATAAGCATTTACTATTTAGAATGAGTAATTACTAATTAATAATTGTTTATGGAATATGAAAATGAAGATGCAAAATAATTAATGGGAATTATAAATATATATAAAAACGAGTATAATATTAAAAATTTATCTTAATACTTGGTTTCTTATATTGGTTCTATTGATGATATTTTCTACTAAAATTGTAGTGTCCTAATTCATCTGTACACATTTAAGTTGTGCATTCAAATTTCCCTATAACAGACGTTTTATATGCCATGAACGGATAACATTATCCTTTTTGATTTATTGATTGCATCAATTTTTCAACCATACCATTGAGACTAAATTGAAGTGTTTGGCGCATTTATCAATCGTTATCGATCTTCAGAATTAAGAAACAAAATCAGAGATTTGAGTGTTGGTTACTTTGAGACTCCATTGACTTTGTGATGTGGTAACGAGAAGGAATGGCTTTACCAGTATAAAGTTATATTACTTTTACAACATTTGGATGACTATTAGTGTATTTGCTAGTTTTTAAAGTTGACCAAATTCAAAATTATCATGGATCATGAGATGTGTTTAGGTGTTGGTAATGATTTCCTAAATTATTTTTTTCTGTGCCATCAAAAACCGTTACTCTCCATACGGTCAAAGTTACAGTGTTCCCGAAGTACTTCAAAATGAAATCAATTTTAAAAAAGAAAAAATATTATTATGCTTAGGGCATAATAAAAGAAAAACTTATAAAATATTTTTTTTGTATTTGCTAGTAATTTTTTTTGACTTTATAATGTAGTCGGTTTTGTAAGTAAAAACTCATGAAGTATCTTTTGACGGCATACAAATATAATTAAATAATTATGGATTTTCCATTTATTTAGCTATTTATATGATTAAATTTTTTCAAAAACAAGATGCAAATGGTAATAAATATACATCGTTTTTAAACCTTTTAATAATCAGTAAATTAACTTATGAAATAAGACTTTTGAAAATTTTCATTCAACTTTGATGTTGAGTGATTTGTGACAATTAAATTTTTTGTGTCTTATCTCTTTATCATATTTTTTCTAGGATTCCCTCGTCGTCAAATTTAAAAAATAGTGAACCCTCTAATGACTATCAATATAAAGTGGGACATTGTAGGACTCATGCATCTTGTGCATATCCGATATAACATTATAAGCATCAGGAGTTGATTCAATTCTTTTAATGAAGCTTCCAATTATTATTTTCAATACGAAATTTTTAACATGCTGTTGAAAATCGAATTTTCTCAAATCTGTTCTCCCAAAATCAAAAACGCCACAAAACAAAATTCTGGAAGCCTTGCCCTAAATCTAAACTTTCTATCTTTCATTATTGGTAAAAAAAGAATTAAAATTAATATTTATATATCACAATCATATAATAAAATTGAATATTTTTTAACGTTAAATAATTAAATATAATTGTTAGATAAATTACATAGATAATATTTCGTATAAAATATGTTCAAATTTTCTGTAAGATAATTTTTGAATTTTACGTAAAAAAAATTCTTAGAATCAATATAAGTTTATTCATAATTTAACTTACTGAATATAGTTTGTTTTTTTTTTGTTGTTTTTTTTGGTCTTGATGATGACGAAGGAATTGTTCTTTGATGTACAACATAACATTGAATGCAATTTATGGTAATGACAATTTTATAATTATGAGGCTAATATGTTTTTAACAATTAGAGGAAAAGGAAATTTGATATTGTAATATCAAAGAGCCATATTGTCAACTATTCCCATGCCTTTATTTGAAAGCAATACCATTTTAGGACACTAATAATCTAGGACTGGATAATTTACTTATCAGAATAGGAAGAGGGAAAAGGGAAGAAGAAGATTCAGTGAAAACAAAAGCTAGTGTTCTTTAGTTTTCTGTAAGAATTGGTGTCTCCACATTCTAGTTTATTGACAATAAGAGCTGCTTTGGCGCTAAAAAGAGCAAAAAGTATTGTCCGATTTTCAGAGCTTTTTCGTTTTATTTTGCAGGAAATCCAGCAAAAAATATTGATCTAAGGTATTTACGTTTTCCTCCTCCACATTAATAGAAAAAAGTTTTAGTAAAAAGGAAACCAATGGGCACTTGACAAAAGTATGCAAGATATTGTTAAAAAAACTTTCACAATATTTAGCAGGATCGTAGAAAACAATACAGTTTATCAAAATCTAGAATCTCATATCATTCTTTATAGAACTGCCCAAATTTGAGAGATAGACTCGGGTTTTATTCTGTATTACAGCTATTCTAATTATGGCAAATCTAATTATGTCTTTCATTCCACTTTCTAATTCTTTTTCTTCTCTTTCAGGATCATCTACTGGAGCTTGTGACAAAGCATCTACAATAATATGGTTTTTTCTTTTCTTCCATGATACTTTGAACTCGTAATGTTGAAGGCACATTCTAAACTTTTGTACTTTGGCGTTTCCGACTTGGTTTAAAGATTAGTTATTGAATATAGTAGAAAGAAAAGGATGATTGGCTATTACTTCAAAGTGCGGTAGTCCACTAAGGTAAATTTGACATTTATTTAATGGCCCACTTGATGGCAAGGGCTTCTAACTCAATCATCGCATATCTTGATTCTGTTTCAGTGATCAATCTCGAACTACATTCAATTACTTTCCATATTTCTCCATGCCGGTATATTAAAATGAATCCAAGACCTTTGGTTCTTGATGTGTCTGTCTCTAAACGTGTTTCTCTCAAGGGATCAAACTGTGCAAACAAGTAAGGAGAACAGTTTTGAAACAAACTAGGAATGGCGTCATTTTTTAATCTTCTAATTGTCAATTTTAAACCTTTCCCCTTCTACATTCGGGAACTATCGGAATCTATCTATTCTGTCAAGAAATCTTAATCGTGAAAATGTAAATAACAAATTATAATTGTATAAAATGTTTCAGAGAAATTTGTCTAATCTCCAGGAACTGAGCATCTACTCGGCATGTTCGTTAGCTCCACCAAAAAAGCTTCTTTAACACTCAAAAGATGGGGACTTATTAAAAGACACCTTGCAATTTGTAGCTTTAGCTACATAGATTTTTAGTAGTGTTCTTCTTTTATAAGTTATATGATGGTCTTCATTAATGTTCTAAATATGTACTTTTATTATTAGTCAAGTTTTTAACAATTTATTTCTGCATTTGTCCACCTTTAATATGATTAGCGTTTACCGTATTTTTTAGTCGTTATGATTAGTCAGAGGTCTTATTTGTGTAATGTAACTACTCATTGAATCTATTTGACCAACGACATACTCCTATTATTCAAATATATTCCTCATCATACATTGGGGATCTTATTACAATTATGATTTTTTATTTTTAAAAATACATTCATACTGTGTATATTTGTGTTAATGTCTTCGCTATGTAAAAACGTGTAATCATTCAAGTATGATTACCCATTAGTTCATTATTTTATTTTTATAATTATTATATAATTGACTTTAAATGTTTTTAATTAAAATTGAAAGGAGTTACTTTATCAGATTGCATTGAAAAGATTATAATTTATTTGTCAAACAAACTTGAAAAACTATAATTAAACACTCAATAAATTATTTAAAATCTGTTATCACTGTTCATTCTCTAATTCATTTATGGGGGGGATGCTTTAGATTGGTCGTCTCTCGTCCAGGATTACAAATCCGTCTTTTATTATCGATTTGTGAAGACCCATTTAAATTACCTGGAGGTCCAGCTAAGAAAACAAATTGATCTTTATCTTTTACATCAGTTTTATTACGTGTAATGTATTCGTGATTCCTCCCCCCTTCTTCTCTTCTTTTATTTTCTTGTATATATATATGTGTTTAAAGTACAGTGTTTTACCTAGTATAAATAGTCTTGTATTTTATGTATTTATTAAAATAGGTTTTTGTATTGATGAGAATACAGATGTTCCTTTAAACAAGTATTGTATTATTCCTCCACGCCTTTCCATCTCCTCACTTCTCTTGGGCGTCCTGGATCTCTTCACCTTTAAACAGTTTGTGTCTCCTCAACCTCGTCAAGACACAACATTACGTGACATCAGCATTGTTGATGACGGTCATTTGGGGTGGGGTTCTTAACAACCAATTTTCATAACGAAGAATTTCTTTTTTCACAAATAATATAACTTCTTACTTTTATATTTTTTTTGGTCAAACACGCAATTGAAAAGGATAAAATCTAATTTTCTCTCACTCCATATAAATAACGTACTCCTTAAATAAGTGTGTGTACATATATTTGGGGCCTCTAATCTTTATTAATTTTTCATGGTTGTGAGCGATCAGGAAAAAAAATTGCAATCAGAAATATTAGGCGATATAACGATAAGGACCATTTGCAATCAGCGATCTGATGAATTTAATTGCGATCATATTCAAATATACAATTTCTTTAAACCTATATGTAAATTTTTTAATTAAATAAACAATTTATAAACATTTTTCAAATGTATTTATTTCATGTATTCTTTTTCATAAATACACAAACTAATAAGTTATTCTATACTGATGCTCCGTTTCGAAAAAAAAAAAAAACAGGAATACAATCACTTGTAGATCCCTCGTCGTTTATATTATTATATATGTAGGCTTTTTATTATTTATATGAATAATAAAATATTACTAAGCAATACTATAACAATCTAACGAATAAAATACAATGTAGACTTAGATATTACAAATATATTTTAAAAATGGAGAAGAAATAGTATATGACGATGAAAGTTTAAGAATACATACGAGATATAAAGCAATTGTTATGATTGACTTATTTTACAAACTAACAGAATATTTCGGGTCTTTTTCCCCGTTTCTATTCGGATGAAAGGTTGCGTGATACAATAAATATAACGACGTGTAGGATTTATGAGCTCTTATTTTTTTGACCGAAATGAGCAACAAAAAGTGCTAAAATTTTGGAAAATGAGGACCGTAAAAATCAAAATTGAGCAATTTGTATTTAAAGAAAAATGCAAATTTTAAAAGAAAAGTATAAAGTAACAAGTGTTGTTTGCTATAATTTTTGACAAATTTATAGCTATTATATATTTAAATCAAGATTTTATAAATATTTTCTTCTCTTAATTTTTTGCATTTGATCCCTAACGGTAGTTTTGAAGATGCATAAATGCCGTTCAACGTCCATATTTTTAGTTGGGGTCAATTTGAAGTTGGCAAAATCTTCCAGAGTCTTGTTAGACGGAGGCATCTCATCATCACAACCACTGATTGTACATCCAAACTTTTAACTAAATGGCAGATCAGGATTTCTGTGAATGAAAGAAGTTATTTTTCTCTAAAGTAGTTTCCATTTTTTTTTTTTTTTTTTTTTTGTGAAATGGTTCTAATCCTTTTTTCGGATTCAGAAAACATATTCAGAATCTCTTACTTGAGTTTTTCTTCTTTTTCAAGATTTGTAATAGTTTACGGTAAACATGACAAATTAGCTTTGATGAATAGCTTCGAAGGGTGAATCTTCAAGAAATTTTTGGCAATTCACTCAATTGACATACAATTTTCTCTAATTCTTCAAAGTAGGTTGGGTCGTAGATGGTAGAATATACCGATGACTCATACCAGATTCAAGTTAAATTGCGTAATATTCAATCAGAGTTAAGAAAAATTTGGGGCAACAGTATGTTTGAGGGGGATTATACAAATGTCCTTTTCAGGCAAATTTCCTTCTTCTCATTAGATATTGTCGGTATCTCGCTCCTCACATTTCCGATCATCATGTAATCACAAACCGGTATCACTCTGGTTGATACGACTAAAAGTTTATTTAATGGACATGGATTTTTTCCACGTTATTGGCTCGTTTATATTTAAATAGTTCCGAATACAAACTTGCAAAAATATTTAATAGTTTTGTTAAAAAGGAACTTTTTAGTATATTGAGAAAATTTACTTTTACTCTAAGTTCATAAAAAGACTGTTAGAGCCCAATAATTGGAAATTCATAATGAGATTTGAAATAGATATTTTTATAAAAATATATACAACATTTATGTAACAGTGGTCCCTTCAAGCATTGTATATTATCCTCTCTGCCCCTTGATAGCCCACTAGTATCTATGTATTTGATCAAAGAAAATTAAGACCATGCATCCTTTTTTGCACCTCCTAGCCTGTTTGATCAAGGACATCGACAAACTCAAAAAAAAATGTTGTGCTAAAGTTATAATTTAAATATTCTTGTTGTTGTGTATTGACGAGATTGAGGAGACACAAACTATTTATACAAAGGAATCCAGGAGGACCGAGAGAATTGAGGAAAGGAAAGCCTTGGAGGATAACACAACACTTGTTTAATAGGAACAATTATATTCTTATTAATGTAAAACACTCCTCTGATGTATACAAATAATACATAGTTATTTATACATAAAAAGAGGTAAAGACAGTACTTTACAAAGATATGTATATATATACAAGACAATACGAGAAATAAGAGAATAAGAGGAAAGGAGACACGAATACATTACACTTGTAAAAAAATTAATCTTTTTACTGGAATATTAACCATTATATATATTTGTGATGAGGGAAAGAGGATTTGAAAGGAAGGATCTCGTGAGTGTACTAAAAAGGTCAGTATGTAATTATTAAAGATTGAACATTACACATACTGAGACATTGTCCTATAAGTGTATACGGAACATTTTTAAAATCACATAACCTACTCATATGAAAAAAGACTACAGTCCTATTAGTCCGGTCCTAATCAATTTGTCAGTCCGAGCAAGGTTAATAGAAATACAATGTTATACCATAAGGCATATACGACTGATGTTTGACTTCTACCACACTTTTTAATATTGACATCATAGTGACTAAGTGCTTGCATGTTTTGTCAAAATCTTTCTTTCCTTCACAGCAGTCGGTACGATACATCAAATTGAAAAATCTAGCTATAGTGACGTCCTAGAGAATCATAGGTTGCATGTTTTGTCAGAAACTGCCTGTCTTGCACAGCAGTTGGTACAATACATCAAATTGAAAATTCTAGCTAGCACAATTACATGATGGTCAAGCCTAAAGCATTAAGCCAAGTAGCGCTTCGAGGGCCAAAGTCATGAATAGCTCTGAAAAATGTCTTGGTCAAAATTTACTTTTATGTACAATGGGGGTATTATTATTTCTAGGATTTCGAAGAATCATTTCCTGTTCTCTCGTCAATGATTCAATTCGTTTATTGTTAGTTCAGTATTTGTTGTAAACTTTTTATGTAAACACGGAACAATTAAGGAGAAAGAATTGGCATTATACAACGAAGAAAGATCGTCCAGTGTTTGGTATAATGTCGAAGAGGAATAGCTCTGACCCTCTAACCATACCATTAAAAAATATCGCGTTTAGAAGGACTCGACTCCTACTCCACTGTACATCGGGATCTCATATCAATGAAATAATCCCTTAATATGAGCATTATTATGTCTTGGGTCAGCATATTCAGTCTGGATTATGTAAGATTGTCACTTGCTATTCCTGAACTTCTCTCCCCACTTCAGAGGACAATCTACCTTGACAAATATTACAATTTGGTTTTACCTTTTCAACAATATAATATTTATTAATAAAGAAAAAATGTATTTAATTTTTCTAAGACTTCCATTTCCTGTGTACTTCCGAATCGTTTAAGACGAATGTCATCCTTCATTTCTGAAGCTCAGGTTATGAGGCAAACTACATTTTATAAATGTAAAATCGGATGGACATACAAGACCACCTCGATCTATTCAATTGATAAATGCATCTCCCCTGTCTAATATGGTTCAGATTATTATCATCAATTTGGAAATTAACTTTAGGAACACTTATCAACTTAATGAGGAAATTAATGCAATGTTCGCAATTGAGGCTTTGTGATATATTTCTAGCAATATATCCAGCCACAAAGTAAAGTAAAGCGTCGTCTTTATCAATTGGTTCTAATAAATTTTCAGCGATAACTCCAAGAACCTTTACAAATTGGCTTTGCTCAAGTATAGTATGTCGTTCAATGCATTCGTTTATGCACATAAAATTCATTTTTGAGAACTTTACCAATGATTTTCATCTAATAATCTGTTCAACCACTAAAAACTGGTGGACACTTAGGTTATAATTAATTTCCATCATTTTTCTTTTACTAAGTATTCTACAATTTTAGGCAAACAATCCGTTGTTTTCCTTACACAAAGCATCGTTTCTCTAGAAACGCATTTGTCGCATGAGTTGTCTACGAGTGTAATAGAGTGAGTCCTTTAGTAAGAGTGATTGAAGTGAAATTTAAAGAATAACTATAACTCTGGATGTCAGAAACTGATTGGGTAGTGTCCACCGATCCGAATCTTCCCAGGGATTTTAAGGTGGAGGTCATCATCAGTAAAGTGCCGGTTATAATGTATTCTTGCAAATGTAACATGAAATCCATATCAACATATTTTGGAAGGTGTTATCGAGAAGGAACTCCACGTTTTAGCTAATTTTTCCAACAATGGTCCTTAGTAAAGACTTTCAGGTACTTGTATAAAAAAAATGAAAAAAGCTTTGATTTTTATTCTTGTATTTACTATTATTGCTTTTTCTTTAGCCCATATCAGATATGTGTAAGGACTGTGTTATTTTCAGTCAGAATATTTGTTTGTTTTTGTTCGTCATAATTATAAATAAAAGGCTTTCAAAAAAAAAAAAGGAATTCTTCTGCTTTATATAAAACAAAAATTAAGACCTTAAAATTTAAAAAAATATTCTCGCTGCATGTTGATATTTGCATGTATCTTTGCACATTTTTTTATAAGGAGATAGAGTAGGTTTACCCGGTGTTACTGAGGACATTCAGATATTAAAATTAATTCTGAACTCTTCTGCTTTTTTAACGGAGAATATTATGTATAGTGAAGAAAATACTCTCCTTTCTTCATCTTTCATATTACTGTCAGAAATCCTTTGTCAAAATTTCTCAATTTATTTTTTCTTCTCTAAATCTTATAATCTCCTTTTAAAAAAAGTGTTCAAAGATACATTTAAAAAAAAAATCATTCTTAAAATTTCACGTTCTTTATTTATATTTATATGAGCTAGTCGTTTGTTACCAAAAAAATGTTTTTGTTAAAGAAATCCTACTTTAACGCCACCATGGCCGTAAAGATTTTAAATTTAATTTCTTTTTTGCTGATATTGAATTGTAAAAAGTCTAAATTTATGCAAGGATTCCGGATTTATGGCATGTGGCCTTTATAGTTTTTGGGATCCAAGCCTTTAGAAGAATCCAAATTTTAACAGCATAAGAAATATAAGAAACAAAGAATAGAATTGAATCAAGTCCTGATGCTTCTAAGGTTATGTCGAATATTAACAAGATGCATGCTCCTGCAATCTCCCACTCCATATTGATAGTAATCCAAATATTATCAGATTCATGGGACTTTGTACTGGCAATGTAATTCTTCCTCACTACGCCATCACATAGTCAATGGAGTCCCAAAGTAATGAATTTTTTTCAAAGATTAAGAAAGAACTTGCAGGAAATTATAATCTTCTTGTCTGAGATGAAACTACGATCATTGACCGCAGTGTTGATCGGTTGGTCTTATTCAATAAATTCGGAAGATTTTTAGAAGACTGACAAAATTAAAAATTACAATTATTCAAGTCAAAAGTCTGAACAACGTTTTGGGATCCGATTTCTGTGGTGAAAGACAAAAGGTTTTCATTATCATTGGTAACAACTTATTGTATAAGAACACATTTCAAAAACCTTAATCAAGTTTTTGATGTTGCATGTCACCAGTTTCGCTCATGGTATGAACAGAACAGCAACGCTCTGTCCTAATTACTTCGAAAATACGAGCACTAATATCTCAAAAGTAAAGATTTTGTTTCTTAATTCTGATGATAGAAAGTGGTTGATTTCTACGCCAAGCACTTCAATTCAGTCTCAATGGTATGAATGATAACAGTGATGCAATCAATTAATCAACCACGTATAGGGAAATATAGGGAAACTGGTATGCACAGCATAAATGTGTACTAATGCATGAGCCTGCTGCACATTTTCGTCGGGGGTTTCCTCAATAAAACCTACATAGCACAATCAATATATGAAACCAAATATTAAGATATAATACTATATTCGTATGTTATCTTACTAAATTCATAATTATACTCAGTAATTTTGTATCTTGATTACAAATCCTCTTCATATTCCATAAATAATTATTAATAACTCATTCTGAACAGTAAATACTAAATATATATTTTTTTTTAAAGAGTAAAGATCCAATACTTAGAGCTGTATTTGACTCCACTTTTTCAGTGTTAAGGTAATTCTGAGTAATCATACTCTGGGTCTTTCTGGTTCCGAGTCTTCAAGCTCCTGTTTTTGTTTTTTGGTTCCGAGTACATGTCATCATGCTCCAGTTCGATGGAAAAATCAGCAATGTCTTGATCTATGTATAGTCCCGTCTAATACAATATATCCTTTCCCACAAATTATTCCCTAGTCTTTCACAACATTTATTTATTTTTGGACTCCAATAACTTTAAGTTGGCGTAGTGAGGATAAAGATCAAAGGAAAAAAAGACTAATGATTACAGCCTCAGAGTAGTGAAAAGGTCATTATACTGCAAGTCCACGTCGAATCTCAAGTAATGTACAAGTTTTTGAATATTTTTATCGAGTCTTCAGATTACATTCAAGCCAATTTAAAACCCATAACTATAAAATAGGTTCCAGAGTGGTACAGCTTTTTCTGAATCCACAATATGATAGCTTTGGAATCCAAGATAAGATTCAAAACTTAGCCATGGATTCCAAGTCAAGTCTCGAGTCTTTGATTGTAAGATCTTCTTTTTTATTTATTTTTTTGTATCATTGTAATCGTGAATATTTACTTGATATTTATATAACTATGTATTATTGAGTCAATTTATTGTGAAAAATAAAGATATATTGACATAAAAAAAGAGTTATTGACCCCATAAAAAATAATTTCAATATCCCATGATGTACTCCACGTATATCTTATAAAACATAAGTGTTGCGTCATGGAGTATTATGACCAATAGAAATTGGACACATAATATATATGTATAGGTGTTTCTTTCTTGATTTTTTTTTCTGCAAATCCATTGATATTTTTCTCCTTCAGTCCTTTTTTCTATATTTATACAAAAAAAAATACAAAAAAAAATAGAAAGCACTTGTTTAGAGTACTATATCCAATAATTAAATATACAAAATACAAATACATAAAGTATTCGGACGAAAATGTATGCCTTCTAAGAAGAAGTATCCACTGGGAATGGGCTGGAGGGGCTGTCGACCTCCCCCCCTCCCAAAAAAAAATCCAAATTTCCAACAAATTTATTTCTAAAGAATTTAATTTTCTATGATTAGCAATAGGTTTTTGAAAAGACACATCAAAAAATTTAATTTTTGAAATGTTATTTGAAAAGCTGTGGATTTTTGGAAATTTTTTTCAGAAAATTTTATATTTGAAATTTTTCCCCGCATAATTTAATTTTTGTAAATAGCTATGGATTTTTAAACGTTTAAAAAAAATGCAAGGAAATTGTATCGAAGTAATATTACTCACACTTTAAAGTACTCCCTTGGGGGATGGAACAAAAAAAAGTGTTTAGATATTTGTCATAGATAATATTAAGCACATTTATAATGTATTATCATTCATCATGAAGTTTGTACAAAATACGTTTAATTTTCCTCCAGTGCTGTTTTCCTAGTACCGAAAAAAATATAATTTTACTAACATATTCATTAGAGGATTTTATTAATGTACTCATTCTTTTACACTACAGACTCTTGTTGAATCTAAAATTGTCTGAACAGATGTGGAAATCGATTTTGCCAATGTCTTTAATATTATGTTAGACGAATATTTCATAAAAATTCTGTATGAAAAAGATTTGGAGATTTTAACGTTTGAATGATTCAACTGGTATATTGATTAAATATACAATCACCAATTCGAATAGTTTCTTGGAAATAAGGGTGTTTGTCAGGGAGATCCTCTAATTCCAATAATTATTAATTTTTGACTTGATGGACTAATACAAGACATGGATCACAATGAAAGACTTTTAGTTGACACATTCCAATGCTTAGGTTATGAGTACAACTTGACAGTGATATTTTGTCGGACTCCGTAAAAACAATTAAAAACACTTTTGGGATATTAAATTCATGCTTAAAAATATCTGGTCTGATGTTGAATCAAGATATAGTTGAAATTATCAGTCCTTATAAATAGTTACCACCTGGAAAAACTTGGACTCATTTTACATATAAATCAACGTTATTCAGCTTGGGATCCTGGGTAGGGGAAGATAATTGCCAAAAAAATGGGGAAGAGTATTAAAAGAGAATTAGGGTAACTACTTTTAATTTTTCTTCTTTCAATAAAAGTATTTCAATTATAGTATTGCTAAAGAAATTACATAACTCGAAAATTCCTACTTGAAACTTCATACAAAAAAAATATATAAACAACCAATTCCTTGAACTCCTGGGTATGGATTCTGTTAATCTATATAAATTTGTGAATTTCTATCGGGTAAGATAGCTATGGCAATACAACAACTTTTGGACAGTTCATCTGAATGAATTTTCCAAACTAACCCAATTGGAATTTTAGCCAAGCAAATGTATGTATACTATTAATGTTATATTCCAAGGGTATTCAAAAGGGACGTCCACAGGGGGTGAGTTGGAGAATGGTAACCTCCTCCCCCTCCCCCCAAAAAAAAATTAAGGAATCTTTGCTTTTTTACTAGAGTTTTTTCGTGATGAATGTAAATTATGCCGCAGAGGAAAAAATTTAATATTTGAACTTTTTTGTGAAAAGCTATAGATTTTTGAAATTTTTTTCCAATAAATTTAATAATTATCTTTTTTCCAAACAATTTTATTTTCTGTGTATGGCTGTGGATTTTGAAATTTTTTTACCATGAATTTAATTTTTGAAATTTTTTTCTTAGAAATATAATATTTGATATTAAATTTTATATTTTTTTTTACTTAAAAATTTATTATTTGAACTTAATATTTTAAAATTTTTTTTACTACAAATCTATTATTTGAAATCAAAAAAATTTTTCGAAAAAAAAAATTTTCTGTTTAGAACTATGGATTTTTTTTTTTTTAAAAATTTTTTTACTACAAATCTATTATTTGAAATCAAAAAAAAATTTTTCAAAAAAAATAATTTTCTGTTTAGAACTATGGATTTTTAAAATTTTTTTTACTACAAATCTATTATTTGAAATCAAAAAAATTTTTCAAAAAAAATAATTTTCTGTTTAGAACTATGGATTTTTAAAATTTTTGTCAAAATATTTTTATTTTTTGTGACTAGTTACTCATGTTTGAAAGTTTTTCAACAAATTTTAATTACGGAAAATTTTTTCAAAAAAATTCAAAAACCAAATCCCTGCACACAAATATAACCCTGTGGATTTACCTAGATAATGCTACTGAACTTGACAGATTCCCAATGGATAAAATGGCTAGTGTATTTTATTTGTCTATATAATCGTCTAATAATTTTCTGTTAGTAGCTATGAATATTTGAATTTCGTAAATTATATTTTTTTAAACCAAAATTCAAATATTTATAGCTACTAACAGAAAATTATTTTTCCACGAAAGTACTAATACACAACTCAACGAAAAATGTTAGAAATGGGAGAAGACTAAATTGCCACGGGTGTACAACTAGCCCAATTATTCTCTAACAAAGAGTTCCACGCCACTTAAAACTTATAAAAATGATTCATAATTAATACAATATCGCTAATAATTCAATATGTTACAAAGAGTGTTTTGAAACTAATACACTTGTTTGAAAATATATTTTTGTATATAAAAAATGGAAATATATACAGTATAATATATTTGGTCTGCTAATAAGGGGCAAAATGAATATGTACAAACTTTATTTTCTTAAACTCTTGTTTTTTGGAGCTCTTTTTAAGGAGTCAATGGTAACTATGATCTTATCTCATTTGTTTTTGTTTGTATGCATATTTCCATAAGATGACTGTTTGTATTTACTGTTTTTTACTCTTCATATAGTCCGAAGTAGTTCGTCTACCTAAACATTTGGAGCCAAAACATTACGACTTAACCATAATTCCAGATTTTGATTCTGCTGAATTTTCTTTCAAAGGACATGTTGTAATTCAATTTAGATGTCTAGAAGACAGTAATAACATCACATTGCATTCAAAAGGACTCAAAATTACAAATTCTACATTAGTCAACGGATCTATAGGAATATCGATAGAAGATGAAGAAGTTGTAAAAAAAACTGAGGACAAGTCTATTGAAGTATCAAGTATATTGGTTTTCAAAACGAAAGAAGTATTAATGAAAGGCTCGATGTATAATTTATCTATTGAATATGATTCCGACAACGAAGAAAATCGTTTTTATGCCGGAGAATATGATAATGAGTAAAATTTAGAATAAAACGACTTTTGTAGTCTTATTAAATATTTTATTTCTCTTTGTAGGAAATTTTACTATACCATGATCAAATTAATGTATGCTAGAACCGTCTTCCCTTGTTTTGATGAACCTGAATTCAAAGCAATATTTAGTCTTACATTAGGACGGAAACCTGAAATGAATTCTGTTTCAAATATGCCAATCGAAACCAAGGGCATTCATATGTAATTGAAGAACAATCAATTCATGCGTTGTATTTTTATATTTATTTGTTTTAATTAGATCCAAGTACAATGAGTTGGTATTTGACAAATTTTATGAAACCCCAAATATGAGTACGTACTCAATGGCATTTTATGTATCTGAATTATCAAGCAAAGGACCAGTTCAAAAGCCCTCTGCTAATTTCACAATGTGGGGACAAGAAAAAATTTTAGGCGACGACAACAAGATGTTAGAGAAAGCTGCAGATACCTATGAAAAATTACAACAATACCTAAATGTTTCATTGCCAATTAAAAAAACAGGTAATAATTAAATTGACTGAAACAATTTTCTCTAATTTTTTTGTCACTATAAATAAGCAAATCTTCAATGTAATCATTTAATTAGTGTTTTCTTCAAAAAGATATCTTTTATCATGAATAGATAATATGGTTGAAAGGGTTAAGTAATTAAGAAAAAATTCATTGATCAATTTTACGTAAGGTTTTTTTTTTCTTTAAAATTGTAATACATATACCTAATAAATTATTATTTTAAACTTTGTTATATTATTAAATTTTTTTACAAAATGTGTTTGTATATTAATAGGATTTGGTTGTGGCTGGTTTTGATTATTTTGAATATACATGGGGACAAATCAATTTTCACGATGACGAAATGTATATTGGGAAGAAAATTTCACCATACTCCAATGAGCTGAATATAATTAATATGGGACTTAGGTTAGGTCATCAATGGTTCGGTGAGTCGCCATGAATCATTTTAATTGTTTGTCATATGAAGATATAGTGTATAAAAACAATGTCATATAATTTATCATCCCAGGAAATCTTGTAACTCCGTCTTGGTGGTCTGATCTATGGCTGAATGAGGGGACATCGACATTATTTTCTTACTTTGTTCTCGAGAATGAAATTGAAAACATATGGCAAAAATTTAGCTATGATGTATTTCAAAATATGTTGAGGAGAGATTCAAATGTAAAAGATCCGTTGAGAAATAAAAACAGTGATGTGGTAATCTCTCGTCATTATTTCCCTATTTTAACCAAAAAAGGTGCATGCCTAGTCAGAATGATAAATAAGACCTTTGGTGAACATGTGTTTAAGAAAGGATTCCAGGAATACTTAAATAATTTGTAAGTTTTGTTAGGAGACCAATAAACTACTAGTATTGAGGGCGTATCATTTTCAGTTCGCTTAAAAATGTTCAACAAGAGGATTTATGGAATTCTCTTCAAAAATTTGTGAAGGATATAGATGTAAAAAGTGTTATGGATGAATGGACAACCCAAGCTGGTTATCCTCTTGTTACAGTGAGAGTCCACGAAAAAGGCAGGTGCATGGCCATCATACAGGTATATGTTAAAGACTTCTTTCCTATTTTAATGCATTCTTAAACATAATGTCCATGTAGAAACAATTCCTTGATACTAAAGAATATAACTCTACACAACTCTGGAAGATTCCTTTAAGCTACAAACTGATAAATATCACGGACCAAACATTTGTAGGCTCCAATCTAACGCATATTGACAATGTTACAACTACAAAGATCCATGATCATTTAATTGGACAAAACACTATTGTTATCGCCAATTATGAGATCTTAGGTAATCTATACAACTAATTAGATAACTTTATAATTTGTGTAAAACTATTGATTTTTTAGAGCCTATAACCACTAAATCAATATTATTAACAAGTTTATTTAGGTTTATTATTAATCTTATTTATTTATTTTAAAATTATTTCTTATTGATTGGTTCTTTAATAAATAAATAAAATGAAAATTTATATAAATTTCAAGCTAATAATTTACCTTTTTTTTTACTTTCAATAGGATTTTTTCGTGTTAATTATGACAAAAAAAATTGGGATAAAATCATAAAGCAACTTCACTTCGGGCATGAAATAATTGATGTACTTAATCGAGCACAGTTGATAGATGATAGCTTCAGCTTAGTTGGACCTGCTATTGAAGAATATACATTAACTATGAGAATTAGCTCTTATTTAGTAAAGGAGGAGCAGCCACTTCCCTGGGAAACATTTTTTAAACATTTACTCCTATTTTATGGAAATATTATTCGCTACAACCAAGAATCTTCCTTTATGGTATTTTATAGACTTTAATACTTAATAACTCTGCTAATTTTTATTAATTTTGGAAGCTATTTTTGGGTAATTTGACGAGCCCAATATACAAATCAGTTGACTATAGCCAATTGGAAAATATTACTTCAAGTATGAAGTTTGACCTTAACGTAAATGTAGCTACATGGGCTTGTTTATCTGGAAATCCTGCATGTAACCAATGGGCAATAGAAACTTTTAATCAATGGAGAAATGCCATTGAATCTGGCAAACCACCAAGACAAATGTAAAGACAATTAATTTTTTTTTCTTTAATATTTTTTTTTTTTTTCAGAATCGTAGATTCGTTTCTCCCTATTGTCGCTTGTTCTGCAATAGCAGCAGCAGATAATGATACATTAGATTTTTTACTGCAACATGAAGACACAATTTATGTAATTGAGGATGCAATTTCATGTGTTCAAACTGAAGAACAAGTCTATAGGTAGAGAGATACATAAAATGCTTTTTAATATAATATAAATCTGTTTCTCAGGATTTTGGAGCATACAAAAGATCAATTATTATATTTCTTTCAAGTTTTACGACAAAACTATGTCGGAAGGGAAGTGATGCGCAATGTGCTTCGAAATATCACCACTGATAGGGGAACATTGTACGTAAATCTTGTTCCTAATTACTTATTCGAACATGGTTCATTAATTTTTATTATAATATCTTTTATTAGATTAGGAAAATATGAAATCTACCAACATTTAACATTTGCCTTGGAAAATTCAAAAAATGAACAAGAATTTAATAAGGTATATAATAATATCATAGATTTTTATGTATTTATACCCTTTGTTTTTCATATTAGACTGAAAGATTATTTTTGAGCATTGTTGATTGGCCTCAGATTACAAACAGCACATATGATCCTGTGTTTGAAATTAAGTCTCTTGAGAAATATATAGAAAATAAAAAAATTAATTGGAAAACGAAGGTAGAAATTGAGGAGAAAGTGATTCAAGCTCTTCAAAACAATGAATAAATAAAATATTGTTGCTTAATATTATATTAATCTTTCATCATCATTAATCTATATATTAAATGCTAATGGGTGTGTGTGTGTTTTTCCTGTAATCACAACCAAACCAATGAATGGATTTAGCTAAAATTTGCATGTAGGTTCTTAAAGCTGAAGAAATGGTTTTTGTGATTTAATTTCTTAATATCCCGTGCATCGCCGAAAAAACCTACTCTAGTTTTAATGAAACATTCATTGGTTAATTAACTTTAAATTGTGATAATAAATAGATATACTTATTTTAACTGCAAATTCATTTATTTCTTATTAAAAAACCTATATATTTGGGAATGGGATAACTACAAAATGGAAGAAATATCTTGGAGATGCATTTTTGTTCAATACAATCTTTTTTAAATTATACATTGAATATTTTTTTAACTATTTGCTATGATATTCCTCATCACTATGTATTCTGAATAAGAGTTATAAGGGTAAAAATACGAGTGTCGTACATCATCATTTTTCAGCCTAAAAATGGACATATATCGAGTTCAAAAAAGGACAAGAATCAATAAAAACATTTTTATAGTCATAAAAAACGCTTTTAAATAAGTTTTATTAATCTTACATTTAAATTGTGGATTGCTTTATGGGTAAAATATGACTCTGAACGATAATAGTCACGAATTACTATAATCCCAGCTATTTCTTAGCTCAAATTATCTTTGATTCATTTGTTCGAAATTCCCCCACCCCCTAATTTTACCCCTGACTTCTAATAAGATGTTTCTGTAAATTATGACAAACATAGTTGTACTATAAGAATCAAGCAGTTTTACTTTCCTGCCATTGGAATATATATATTATCGATTAGAATTAACTCAAAGAGAAATAATCACTTCCTTGCTACACATTTTTCAAACATTTAAAACCATTATAAGATAAACTTATCCATATTTTGGACAGTGCGCAAATCACATGACCAGCAACATGACATGATTGTCACAAAACAACTCCAAATACTCAAAACCTCAGGTTTTGAACTAATTGATTTATTTGCAGAACTTGAAAATGCTAAAGAAATATTTTCAAAACTAGGAGGCCCTAGCAGATGTTAGAGTGGAATAACTGGTCCTTAAATAATATAAAGTATTGTCAACAGTGTGATATCCTAATTTTTATCGTTACAATCCAATTTAATGTTTGAGTACAGCAATTTTGAGATCATTTCCTAATAAAACTAAACATATTCCTAGATCATATATTTAAAACTACCCACATCAGCTTTAAGAAGTTTACAATGACTTGTTTAAGATGTAAATATGCGTATTGAAATAAATCATTTCATTATTTTTTCTAAAATTGATATCCGCATCCCCTTATATTTTCAATTTCAGATTGAATTTTTATTTTTGTAGATTAGAAATACTTTTACAAAAATGAGTATATCTAAAAAAACGATTGGATATTCTGTATTTCTGACTTCAGATTTGAATTCTACATGAATTTTTGGTTTAGAAAACATATTACTTATTAGTATTCGAAACATGATGTGTTTCCCAATTTTGGCAGTGAAACTGGGGTCGAATCTCAAACCATGTCTTACACTTATTCAATGCGTGTAACTTTTTAGTTCATTTTTTTATATTTTGTCGATTCATTTCTTTGTTTCATGTACTAATATATGAAAAAAAATATTTTTACATATAATATTATTGCTTTTAGCTTACAACATTGAAGATTGTCATCAATTCCTTGAAATTAACAGGAAAAGTTTCTACTTTTCATTAACTCCATGAACTCTGCAACTCAACAGTTATAACTTGAAAATACAAATAGTTAGGTTTTGTTGAGATACAAAGGGATAAAAAACTTGCGGTGATTAAATTTATGTTATTAAATATTAGACATTGACATAGAAAAAAATATATTTAATTATTTTGTTAAGTGTTATAATTAGACGGGAGCTGATATATGGCATCGAAATCCATAATAATTTTGATATTTTAAATAATGCAATCAGAAAAATAATAACAATAATTGATAATAATAAATGTTTAAGGTTGTCCCCGTATCGATCTAGCGGTTCTGCAATATATTGCTTATTGGTCTCGGTTCTTGTGATCTGGTTTCTATTAAGAATATATTAAAAAAATACAATATATATTATTAAAAAAAATATTTTAAGCAATATATAAATTTTCTGAGTTTTTTTGTGTGCAATTCCATTTTCCCAATGATTTTTTTCGTCGCCAGTGTGATACAGTTGTATCTGAGTTCCAAATAGCTAAGGGCTTCTTATTGATCTGGAAAGTGGTTTTAGGTACCAGACGGTGTAAATGAAAGATGGGAGGGGCGAGGTATATTATGGATACAGGTCTGCTACTTAGCTTGTAGGGTCCTATAATATGATAACTACAAAATATTTATTAAGACAGAGTTTCCCAAACTTTACTATGTTAAGGTCTTCTTCACTTAGACATTATAGCTTAGGCCCCTTTATACGAAATATGTATATTGTATACTATGTAATTGATGACTGAAAGCAAATATTAATTATCAATCTTCATGTGACACCCCCTCCCCCTAGCCTACTCTCACGGCCCACTTTGAAAAACTTTGTTTTTAGCAACCCTGTTTTTCGGGGTCCAGCTGGAACTTGGGGCAATATACACTCTGCGTATAAGGTAGCTGCGGCCTTATTTTTATCAAATATCATTTTCTGGGCCCAAACTTTCTAGCGATAGTCCTTGTTTAAGTGCCTGTTACCAAACTGAGACTGTATGAAAAAGTACTAAGACTGAAGACCGGAACCGATAAAGCTGAAACGGGAACGAAACCATGGAAATTGTAGAAATAAGACACGGACCGATAGAACCGCAGAACCTGAACGGGGCACAACCTTGCAAATTTTGTTACATTTTTTAAGCCAAAGAATGATAAATACACATTCTACTCAACTCTTAAATGTATGAATAAAAATACAATAATTTAACAGATTTTAAAAAATCCGTGAAAACTTTTTTACATTAAGTAAATTGAAAAAAACAAACATATTGGAATCAGGAAAATGATTTATTGAATCAAATTTTTACCATCAAGACTTCAACGCGTTCGAAATGTTTGATGTTTGTCTATGATTATAAATTATTTTGGTATTATTATAGCACCTAAAGAGATCAAATATCGCATGTGTGTATATAAGAACTGTATACAATATGGACCTTGTACAACTATTTCACATGCAAGTAGCTCATTGCAAAAAAAAAAAAAAACAATTTAAATTGTAGTGATATTGATATAATTCTTTGATTTTAAACTTTAAAATATATATATTTGTGTGTGTCAACATAAAAACAATTTCAATCTAAAAGTCAAGAAAATGAGAAAGCTCTTCTTTTTTTTTTTGTTTATATATATCTCGTAAGCTAAATGTATAACAACGAACTTTGAGAGCATGCACATGTAGGACTTGAACTTGTCATAACTTTTTTAACCTTGAACAAGTTTGAACTTTTTTAATCAATTTTTTTTTTTATTTCAGTTCAAAAATGTTGTCTTGCTGGAAGATACATTAATGTGGCTTCCCATAGATTTTCTGATGCTGTTGAAATAAAAATGAAGTAGTATGTACAAAGTCAATAAGGTTTTGCCATTTGATTTTTAATCATAAAAAATACACATCCCCTACATGAGGATAAGTGATTGACCCTTGGTTTACTCTAGATATTAGTAGAACTCATTGATACAGCATACAAAAGTTGTACAATAACGAACTTTGAGGGCATACGGAGGTAGGACGTTGTTTTTTGTTTTGGCGGCTAGACCGAAGGGTCTAACGTCAATAAAAAATATGGGAAAGATCAATCAAGTATGAATTCCACAATCGTGAAAAAGGCAGTATCTTTGTTGCAATCCTCATCGAACGAGAGAGTATTGAAATTGCAAACTTCTTAAACCTGGACAGGTTCTTTGTCTGGAGGATCAAATAGGAACTGGAAGATTCAGGGTGTGACAGCAAGACTCTCCTCCTAACCTGGTTGTCATAATTCTTGATTTTGTTTGCCTCCAAGTTCACCAGGGATCAACCTCATGGACTTGTTTGTGTGGGGTACTTTGTATAGACACCAACATATCCTCCAGCAATACATAATCTGAGATGATGTACAAGATGCTGTTGGAATTCCAAATTATTCGATTGGATACTACCATCAAGATCTGATCCCGTTTTCCAGGTCGAGTTGAGGCTGTTCTTGACGCAAGTGGCGATTGACTGAGTAATGATTGATTAGTTTAGGAGAAAATCCATTAATCCATGTTGTAGGTACAACCTAATATTTCGCAGGTATATTTGAGTCAATTAAAGAGTTCGTATCCAAATTATTGGGATGAGTTAAGATACCTTTGAATTTTAAATATAGTTTGATATCTTTATTCGATTTAACCCTATGTTAGTAAAATGAGGTATTATATACAGGTGTGTGTATCTAAAAGTGAACACTCCTATAAATTTTAGGCGTTTTTCCTTGTCTACAGGCTTGAGGATTTGACGAAGGTTTCTCTTGTATACCTTAAGGCCAATATCTTTCGTAACTAGTCGGTCCATGGTCCTTCAGCTGACGTTGAATTCCCTGGAGAGGCCGCTGACGGTGACCTTGCCTCTCTTGTCCTCGACAGACTTTTTCACGGCAACAACCATTTCGTCCGACTTTTGAGTTCTTGACTTAGATCTTGTGGTCGCCTTAGGAGTCCCCTTAGCTACGGTGGTGCGGCTGCAGTTCAGAACCTTGGCAATTTCAGTGGGAGTTTTTCCCCGCGCGGAAAGCTCCCAAATTGCGACTCGATGTCTCTCCATATTATCGGCTGTTGTTTCACTGGTCCCATTTAGATTTTGCTGGAGTTTTGTTTATAACTAGACCCTTGCCTTGAAGTATAAACTGGTTTCAACTCAATAAAATCACGAATATGTGCATGGCGTAAAATTTAAAGACTGTTCAGTTTTAGATGCACATCCCTGCATCCCAAGATTCTTCTTAATCCTTTGTATTTTATCCTCTATACTTTACAGTATGCTTCTAAAACATTAAATCTAATTATATGAAGTTCTTCATTTATCGTGACAATGTATTGTTCAGGTTTTATTCTTATATTCAGTCATTTTTTAATCGAGGTTTAGTTCTTTTAATTATATATTTTGCTCATAGGTCGTTCCTTTGTTTTCTTGGACTTTCCTTATTTTTAAAACGTACACTGGGCCGTAAAATAGTAGCTACAAAATTATAATCATGAAACTATTCATTTGTTGATACCTGCAACCTCATAAAAAAGGTTATGTCGGATTTTTCTATGAATTTATTTTTAAGTAAGTGAGAAAATACCTATTTTTTGGCAGCACCACTCACACGGTCAGGAGGCATCCCAGTGTGCTTTGAAAAATGTTGAGTTAAACTATTAAACAAAGTTTACAGACACTTTTCAGCTGCTCTCCTCTCAAATATTCTTCAAATTATCAGGATGACCACGTTCCTTTTCGATTTCTTTTATTTTTACATAACAACAGGACATGTTATATGGATCCTGCTCCCTTACAAGCCATTGGAATTGCTATAAAAATGAAGGAAACAGTTCTATGCTACATAGTAATGTAAATCGTGTTTCTTTGGGTATGTTAAAA
Organism: Lepeophtheirus salmonis; assembly: GCF_016086655.4. Taxonomy (NCBI): domain Eukaryota; kingdom Metazoa; phylum Arthropoda; class Copepoda; order Siphonostomatoida; family Caligidae; genus Lepeophtheirus; species Lepeophtheirus salmonis. The sequence goes on from NC_052139.2 coordinate 16,446,969, forward strand.
AAACCAAAAATCAGAATGGTAACACCGACAATTTGAAAAATGGTTTCGAGGAGAGCAGTTTAGTCGTCATGACGTTTCATTAGATCAGCTACAACCAGCAATGACGAGGCAGGAGGGGAGAAAGAAATAAACAAGGATATTGGCACGAATTATTCCGATGTTGATCCTCAATTCTACTCTGAGTTCAACAAGGACTTACAATTATAACTCTGCAACAAAGCATGAAGGTTACCCTCTGTCTTTTTTCCCCCCGAATGTTCAATCAGGCTTTGAATGTAATTGAAAAGGAAGTTGACGAATCAGGAGTTTAATTATAATTACAACATCTGAGGAAAAATGAATTTATTCTTCAGATTACCAATTCAATAAAAACGAGTGCCATAAAAAATATACCGGATTTGGATCACTTATTTATTGTGTTGAATCGGTCTAAAGAAACTAAAAGTACAGATCTACCGCTACTCAAATTTCAGCAGGTTCCGATTTCGATACCATTTTTCTGACCGGTTCCTTATTAATATTATCAAAAGAATTATATAAACAAATTAAAAAATGATTTAGGTATTTCCTTTAATGTTTAACTTTTTGATTCATTAGGGCTTATCAAGAAAAAACATAAATATATCATCATAATTATGATTAAAATTGGTTGTAAATAACTTGAAATCAAAATTTAAAAAGTTATTTCCCGTCCTTACTCATGATCAATGTTTTTCAGGTTGGCTCATATGTACATATTTCTCCAACTACTGAATAGACTTTCATTTTCAATGTGTGGACATGCATTTTCTTGGAACTGAAGGACTTGGAGTATCGGTCCTTGGGACCGTTGAATGATAAAAAAGATCAGAAAATAAGATTGAAAGGGGGGAAAAAGTCTAATATGGCAATCATTCCAACGACCAATCCAACATTATACAGCTAACCTAGTGGCATTCCCTCTCGTAGGAACAGCCCGGCTAAGACCTTCAGTAGCCTTCATATTGATTAAAAACCATCATTAATGAATCCATGGAAACAAACAACTATATAATTAATTAAAAATATTGATGTTTTTATTGGTAGAAATGATATATAATAAAGATTAATTACCCGAAAAATTATCAGTATTATTCTATATCCCTTTTTTAATAGGAAAATGCCTAAGAAATATCTGAATCCATGTTTTTGTAGTGAACTTTTAACGTTCCATTTTTTCATTCATTTTTATATTATTCAATTCGTTTGATCATATTTAATTTAAAGTTTATATATATATATATATATTACCTTATTTGAATAGTAGATAATGAAGTCATTTAATTGTTTAGGAACTAAAGAGTACCTGATTCTCTAGGATTTTTCTTACATTTTTGGAGATATTTTGCCAAGTACTTGAAGTAATAACGTAACATATAGATGTGGCTTGAGGTCACCAGGGCGAACGGTTAGCGATGGATTTTGATTATTGGGAGTTCGGGGATTTATACCCTAAGACAATTTTGAAAATAAAGTTGATTACAGTGCAATTTTAACTACAATTTTTGAATGTATATATCATATTAATAATGATGATTTTAGAACATTTTCATTATAAGGAGATGTTATTCTCCTCCACCCCTCTACAAATTGAGCATATAATGTGGCCGACAGACACAAAGGCAAGTTGTAATAACTTTTCTCAAAATTGAGTGTGGATTACATTTGTATTTTTTGTTGAATTATCGACAATTTCTATCAGGTATTTATTCTTATTAAACGTTAGAGATTTCTGCAAATTACACTTTAAAAAATCATCGACAATTTATCATCAATGGTATGAGTATGGTTAAGAATTTTTTTGATATATATATATTTACTATTTGATTTCTGACAAATATCTAAACATATTTGTTTATTCCATCGCCCAAGGTAATACCTTCAAGTGTGAGTAATATTATTGTAGTACAATTTTGTTGTAGTACAATTTTGTTGTAAGGATTGGTAAGGAGGGAGGTGTAAATATCTTAGGGCCTCTTAAAATATGGTTGAATACCCTGCGCTCCTCATCTAAGGAGCACTTTGATTTTTTTCATTAGTAATATCAATAAAGTTTTATACGGACAATTTTCCTCCTTGGGAATTTTCTCTAGGCTAGTTTTCCGCGCATAATTCTTATTAAAACTATGCTTTTGTTGCAAATTGTACTTGAATTAGTCAAAATTGATCATTAAAATCAAAGAATGATAAATTGACAGATTTGATTTCAAATACCATATCATAAATCAATTAAAGGTTGTAAAACAAGGGTTCATAACCTTTTTTCTCCAATTCCCTACATTTGAGTGAGTCAACTCTCCATTTCCAACAAATGCATCCATATTTGACAAATTAAATTAGAACCCATATAGTGTTTTTTAAGTAAATATACATTTTACTTTTTTCTGGCATTTTACGGCACTTAATTTTTGTTTGTATATTTTTATATTTTTTTTACGGAGAGTTATCATATGGAATTAACTATATATGAAAAGATTTATTATGTTTTTCTGAATTTATTTCGCCAATAAAAAGCATACAAGAAAAAAGTAATACTAGGCACTTATAGGTTAATGAGACTTTTCCATTTGGTTTGCCTTGATGTGTGCCTCAATGCTCAGTTCCGCTTCTGAAATAGCGCAGCAAAAATCAGATTCAAGGTCAATCAAGCAATTTTTCAAATCGATTTAGATCTCAACTATACTCGAATACGCCGACTCGCACAAGTACCTCGTTATTTCTTATATTAAATATGTTTATGATATACTTACTTATGGGGACAATCTATACAATGCACCCTGGGACTATTTTTCATAAGGACAGATACTTATATTTATAGATATATGTTGTGTACAAGTTGAAATGCCTGTACATGTTGCAACTTGTATAAGCAATTTGTACAAGTTACAATTTATTCGTCTTAAAATGCCTTATTTTAATTGTAATATTGGTCTTTCTAATAACCATCTATACATTGATACTATCATTTTATTTTGGTCGATTAAAATTACAAAGTTATTTTTGTATGTATGAGTAATACTGTAACTGTGGGCATTTGAAGTATATAATGTGCCACAGAATACCTATATTTGAGTAATTTTATACTGTCAGAAAATTAATATTTCTTAAAAATTAAAAACTTACTTAAATTGATTTAATTTTAATTTTTTGATGCAGGAATTGTTCAAAGTTGATATAATTGTTTACCAATTTATTTTGTTATTTGCTTTTTTCTGAAAATATCATTCATTAGTATGAAAAAGAAGAGAATTTCCGCTATTAGTCTCAATCAATTTCTGCATCAACAAAATAAAAATAAAAACAAGATTGTTGCTTAGCTAATCCAACTAGAAACAAATAATATTTATTTTGAATAAAAGATTAATTAAACAAGCAATAACAAAAAAATATATAAAAACTTATATATTTTTATTTTAGTAGTAAATGGCAAGCCGATAACGAGTTTGTAATTATTTACTTCGTATTAAAAAGGGTTTTGAAAATTTTCAATTTTCGACTATTTTACCCTTTTTTTTTAATGTTTGAGACAACATTTCAATATGAAACAGACCTATAATTCACATAATACTTAATTTGATAGTAAATATGTGCTGATATTTAACATGCAATCTTACAATCCACAGAAAAGGTACTTTCAATGTTAAAAACACCACATTTTAATCGTTTGTTTGAAAAGGAATAACGCCTTGATTTTTCCATTTCCATTTAAAGCAGGTAAACATTTTTGAAGCCTACATATTTAAGGTTTCATTTTAAAAAATAAGAGAATTTGGTTCTGAAAGCTCTAGTTTAGCTCCAATATTAATAAGTTTTTTCTAGTAGAAATTGAATATGGAATTTAAAAGATTTTTGAAAAAGTAAAATTTTGTTAACTTGTGCTATTTACGTAACAAAAAAGTTACATTCGCTTAACTTAAATAAAATCGAGAGATGTTAGTTTATTTAATCCAAATTCCGGAAAAAATGTGGTGTTTTTTTCCAAATTCCATTTTCTCAAAATTGGATAATCATAGATAAAAATAATTTCATATTAAAAATTAACAGAATATTTTGCAGAAAAACAATTTACTTTTATCAACATAACTGACAAAACACAATCAAGCACTTCGAGAATTGGATATTGAGCTCAAAATATTCTATTTCTCATCTTGTGTTGTTAATGTATATTAGTCATTTAAAATAAGTCTATAATAGAATTGTAAATTCTCAAGATTGACTTGTGCTGTAGTTTGCAATTCGCAGAGTGTTTTTATTTTATTTCCCAAAGCTGTCATCATTATTCTTTAACTCTTGAAGAGAGCACAGATAGTATCAGATATTGTTCGGAATTTTTAGATGTCCACGAACAGAAAAATACCGAAAAAACTTCTCTTTTTTTTATCTTTATTCATATCATACATAAAATAAACATTCATGATTATAATAAGACCTCCTAGCCAAGACGTACATCTAAAAAAAAACCTAACATTCCATCGATCAAATAATTAAATTAAATAATAATTTTCTGATTTAAACTCTGTCGGTGATGTCTATACACAATTTATTAACTGGGGTGTTGCTTGGTGAATGCACTAGCACTAAAGGAATTATTAATGTGTTATAAAAGTCAATACGAGTCTGGAGATTCAAACGTTGACGAAAAGAGATTGTTTTATATATTAAAGCCCTAAGTGTAATCCAATTTTAATCAAATGTTCATTGAATTTGTGACTCAATACCCAATGCATTAGTTTTTCCTTTGATAGTACAACCCTCAAGCTTTGATACTACAACTGGACTGCATTTACCTAATAGAAGAACATTAGTTTTTCTTTGATTAATTTTTAACCCAGACATTTCTTTGAGTTTTTTGAAAAATGACTATATCTTCCTAATCAGTCCTCTTTGCAGTCCACTATTTGAACTGTATTTTTGTTACATGCGTATAATGGTGTATCCAAGTTTCATCTACAGTAATTAATACTCGATTTTGTCCATTTTCACAAAAACAATTATGTCAACACACTCAAACGACTGTTACATAACTACTGCAAGTCTAAAAATGGCTGAAACTACGATGAGTAACTGTCAACGGATGCTAGGTAGATGTGATTATCATTTATTTATGTGTGCTGCCATCTTTATGTTGAGGTCAAAACTTGTCAACATAAAAGACAACAAAATTTTATTTTTCAAAAATCTTTTCAATTTTATTTTTAATTTTGAAGCAGAAATTTATTTATGTTAAAAGAAAAATATATATATACAAATATAAATTGGCAAACAATAGAGTTTTTATATTATTATTACATATATCCATCTGTTATTGAATATTTTCTCAATAATATAGAGAGCAAAACAATATTTAACTGTTCAACTACATAAACGAGAACCAAATACAATTTACTACTAACTAAAATTTTAATAGGACGTGAACATTGCTTACAATTATTCCTTTGTAAACAATGCGCTAAAGACTGTCGCCATCTTACGGCAAAATAACAAAACTCCCTAAATAATAATATTATTTACTATAAAATATAGGTGTATGTTACTCATATAGAGGGCGCTACAAATTTTTAATTTATTCAAAATTAAGAAAGAATTCCATTGCTAATTTATCTATATTGCACGCCCAAGCTACAGACTATCACACAACTTTGCCAATAATATTTTTACTTTTAGTTTGTTCATGCTCTATTGATTACGCTTCAAATAATTTTCTTAGGTGTCAAAATAATTAATTACCAATGTGTTATTACTTTTACTGCAAACCCCATAAATATGCTGGTATTTCTAACTTTAAAATGCATTTTCTTATGATTATATCATGGCATATAAAATATTAGTACAAATTGGAAATTGTGGTGTTTATATCAAAAATACTTAATAGAATATAATACATTGGATTAGGAACTCATACTCGTTATAGAAAAGGAATAAGTGTTTATTGAACAAAGTCACAGTACAATGTGTAAGTTTGTAGGAAAAGAATCATGACGTATGATGCATAACACTATGACGTAAGATACATAACATCACCCCCCACCCCCAATCAACCAACCGACGAGGTAAGAGTTGATTGATGTGACGTGTTTTAATATGGCCATCAATAATTACGCTCCATAAAGTTATTCCAATTTTCTGGATCGTAGTACCAGGGACCCACTTAGGTATACGAGAGTTATAACTCTTACATCATACATATGATTGCTCCTTAATAGGCTATTTAGGTGTTGAGGTATTGGTAGGGAGGTATCCATCTGGATGGGTTCGCATTGTCCTTGAAAATAGGAGTTATGCAGTTGAGTTGATGCACGACAGAGGAGTAGATCAGTATTTGAAGAGAAGTTCATCCAATGATGTTCCAGGATATTTCTGCATGAGATCTTTGACGATCCTCACCGCTCTTTCGGTCTGTCTGTTATATTCGGGATGGTAGGGAGGAGAGAAGGGCACCTTCATCCCCAATTGCGACAAAAAAAAATTTGCCAGTTAGGAAAATTGCCCGTATTTTGATCAAACTTCATGATGAATAAGAACACATTATAAATTCGCTTAGTATTATTTATGATAAATATTTCAACATATTTGTTTGTGCCCTCCCCACAGGGAGCACCTTCATGTTCGAGTGTGAGTAATATTATTGCAATACAGTTTCATTGCATTTTTTGAAATTCAATCCAATCTTCTAATAAATGGATCGAGAGGATTGGTAAGGGAGGGGGGATAAATAGCTAGGGCCTCTTAAAATATGGTTGAATTCTCTCGTCCCTCGGATGACCAATGTCCCGTTAGTGTGGGATTGTAAAAAAGCATCATATACATCCAAGGAACCCATCTAATACTAAAAAATAGTTCCAATCCCTCGAGTTGCGCTGGATACTTGAGGGTACCCCCTTGGATCCTTAAAAACCACAGGCAAAGCATCACATAGATCCACTGAACCCCTCTAATACCAAATATAGTTTGAAGACCTCGGGCTGGGTGTGGAAGTCTTGATAGTGCGCATTTATCTACGTACCATCAGAGTAAATACATCGAAGTACTTTTGAGTGAAATCTGAACATTGGATTTTTTCTTTGTTTTACGTATGATGAATTAATTTATGAGGTACTCTGTTATTAATCTTCTTTATATTTGCCACGCATCATTTCAAATTAATATTCAGTTTTCTTTTGGTTGCTCTACTATCATATCACTTTTTTCTACAAAATGGCAAAGTTAATCAAAAGTGAAAGAAACAGTTTGTTGCTTGTGAATGAATTTCAATACATTTATCACAAGAATGACGAAAATTCGAATGGAGGAAAAATTAATTGGGAATACTTTGGAAGAAAGCTAAAGCATTGCAAGGCAAGAGTTAATACTAATTCAGACTTAGAAAATGTCACAATTCATAAATTTATTGATAAACACTGTCATGAAGCGACAAATGACGAATTGAAGCATTTAAAAAAGAAGAATTTATGTCAAGATCGAAGCATATCCAACACGATGGGGGTGATATTTTTCAACAAAATAAAAAATATAAAGAAGTTAATAAGCGATTCCTCAATATTGTTAGAAAATAAGGATAAAATTTTATACTTAAAAGATTAATCATATAATTTTCATTTAATTTAGGTCTTCAAAAATTATTGTAAGAAATTATTGTATAATTTTTTTGCAGGAATTTATAAAATATAAATATTTGTATGTATAATTATAATCATTAAAATTTTATTTCATTAACTCACAGAATTAGATAAATTATTTCCAACATAAATCAGTTAGATACTCAAACCTTTCCAAAAAGAAACACAAAAAGGTAATTTAAAATTAAGTGTAATCAATTAAACTATTTTTTGGTATTAGAGAGGTTCTTTGGATGTATGTGATGCTTTGGCGGTGGTTTTTAAGGGTCCAGGGGTACCCTCAAGTACCCCTCCCCCCCCCCTTCCCTTACCTTGGAAATGTTTTTTTCATATTATAGGAGTTGATTCGATACATATGACGCTTTGGTGGTGATTTTTAACTATCCCACACTAGTCCCGGGACCCTGGCCTACCGGATGGCTTTGAACTAGTTTGTGGTGTTAGAGGGGTTCCTTGGATGTATTGGAGGTGTTTTTTTAATAATCCCATGCCACCCCTGGGATGCAGATGCTGATCCAAAAAGAATTTTTAACATTGTCGGCGAAACGGTGAAGACAGTCCAGAACATCAGAATTTCCAAGGAGAATGGGAAAGGAGCCAAAAGGAACGCAGGATTAAACATTTTTCAAGTCCCTGAAGGCCAAGATCAAGGAAGATCCAACAGCATCAATCCGCCACAAAGGTCATATCAGTTCTACTCAACCTAACTAATAAGTCGAACCCCAATTATGAGAACAAAAGTATCGAAGATATATTTGTTGTTTTTTGATTGTTAGTTTTAAATTATATTATTTTCGTATTTTATGTGCCCTATGTAATCCATGAGCAACACATGTAATGTGAATCCAGACCAGTAAATTTATTCCAAGATCATGTCCTGTGTTATTAGGAATAAAAACATTAAATACAAACGATACAAAATCTTCTCCCAATAACTGATAAACTGAGCTAAATACGATGGGTCTTTTTCTTTTATTACAATCTAATTAAGATTTAAAGTTATAAAACAGTTTTTTAAAGAAAACCTAAGCTAGAATAATATTTTTCACATACGTTAGCTATTTTCTCTGACTTACGTACGTACGATCGAGTTTACCTTTTGTTGTTTTTTCCCCCACCACACCTCAAAAGTAAAGAACGAAAGCTTTTATGTTTCGACTCCCCAGCCTCTCCAGTTAACTTATAGGGTTTTTTAATACATCGTACGTAAGTAGTAGGGTTTTATCTATTATTTGTCCAAATTTCAGCGTATTTGGTACTAGTTATTGACCCTCAGGTCGTAAGCAATCTAAGTTGAATTAATTTGATTTTTACCGGTAACATCCGGCAACTATGATGCAATAAAATATTCACGAAAGTTGAAGGAAATATGGGAATCAGTGTATGGAATATCAAAAGATTTTTGTTTTAAGTTGATGTTAAACGAATTGTCTTAAGGATATATACAAAATTCAAGAAACTTTTGGTCAATAATATGATGGCAAGATTCTCAGATTAATGTAATAAACCGTTCATTTGATCGCCTAACGTTTTTGAGCCAATAAATCCTTCTCCGTATACCTCAAACTTCAATGACCCTCAGACCTCTCTTTCTCAATGAGTCTCCAAAACAACTCAAAATACTTCCGAGTTAAATGAACCCCAAGCTTCTCTTTCCCAATGTGACCCAAAAAAATTCAATGCAATATTTGTATCAGTTTCTTCACTCCAACAGAAAAACAAAACTTCGAAATTTTAGTATAAATATATAATGCAAAGTCCGAAAGAATCGAACATTCTATTTCTGAAGATACTATTAATAACCCTACTTGTTTAACCCAACTTTATGTTCTATCTGTGCTGGGCAAAACTTTGACGGGGAAATGGATAAAGAATTTTTTCAACTCATATGATTATCAATTGAACTACCTCGCTGCGATTCAAATAGTTAAAGAAGTTGTCAACCAATTAAAAAAGAGTTTATTAGATCCTACATTGATTTCTAAATCAAATTATGATTTCTTTCGAGAACCATTAGTTATGGAGAGCACCTTTCGTATATACAAGGCATTAAAATTGATTCTTCCTTCAATGACATTATGAAAGTTTGCATTTCTTCCACAATAGTTGTTTTAGAGAGGCAATATAAACAGTAATTTGAATTATACATTGATAACTTATCGAAAAATTGAAGAAAGAAATTACTTCGGCAAGGTGCCACAATATAGATGCTGAAGAACTTATTGGTATGTTTTCAGCAATAAAAAGTAAATCTTTAAGTGCTACTATCAAATATGAATTATATATCATGTCGATTAAAGAGCTTCAAAGAATTGTACTATAAAGTGTTCGGAAGCAAAACGTGGACTGAATGACTGATTTAGAAAAATGTCAATAACTTTATTTTTTGATAAATAATTTTTGAAACTTTTTTCAACAAAACAATAAGACACGACCTATGTGAACATGTTCACTCAATATGATCGCCTCAGAAGCAACAACAGCGTCCACACGGCGACGGAAATCTTTGCAGAAGTTGATGATGAACTTCTCGGACAAGTTGTTCCACACCTTCACAATAGCTTGAGGGAGTCAACGTTTGGGTGAGATGTCTGATGTCCCCCTCCAAATTGCCCTACACAGCAAAGTCCAACGGGTTCAAATCCGGTGAAGATGATGGCCACATGTTCATGGGCCAAAAATCAGTAATGTTGTCAGTGCAGAACTTCTTGCATTTTGCATCTTGGGTCCACACATAGTTGTCTTCAGGGTAGGTGACCTTGAGCCATAGCAGTACCTTGTAGTAGGCCTTCTGTGCGATTTTCTCCCAGAAGCCTTATAAAAGGGAGCCATCTTCTAGCCATTGGACGCCACGATCCCAAGGACCATAGTTTTGGCCTAATGTTTTGTACAGAACACCCCCTTGATCTCCTATGGCGATCTTCCCAGCCAAGGGTCGTTCCGACGGTTGTAGACCTGGTCCACGGTGAACATCTTCCTGTCAGAGAAAAATTTTACTGTGGATCCATTTGCCTTGACCCACAAACGAACTTTCTTGCACCTCTGCAGTCTTTTTTCCGTCAACAGGGGGCGTGGGTCCTTGTGTAAGAGGACAACCCCAAGTTCTCCTTCATAGCCCTCTTGATTGCCCCCTCATCCACGTCCAACTCGTTAGAGAGGTGATTCATGGATTATGTGGGGTAGCCAGGTGCTATTTGTCATTTCCTTTCGTAAGTTTGACATTTTGTAGCATAATTGTACTCAGAATGTTTTGACTTACGACGATCATTTGTATTGTTTACAGTTACTTGAAAACATTAATTTTGCACAAAAATAGAATTAAGTCGTGAACATTTTCTTGCGATCATTTTTCACAACTTTTGACATGAGTTTATCACGACAAGAGCGCATTGATGAACTAAAACTTTTGTATGGCGAACAAGCACCATCCTATAGCACTGTGAAAAACTGGTTTTTATGAATTCAAAAGTCGTCCAAAAACGGCCAATGTGTCAGAGAACATTGATGCCGTGTGTGAAGTGATAATGCAAGATCGTGATGTGACATACTGTGAGATAGAGGCATCCTTGGGAATTTCTTCCATTATCATACATTCGATATTGCATGTACACCTGGCCGTACAATTTGACAATCGCTCAAAAGAAGACTCGTATCGGTCGGTGCAAAGAAATGTTGAAAAAATACGCTCGCAGTGCTTCAAAAGACGTTTAAAAAATCGTAACAGTTGACGAATCATGGATCTATCCGTATGAGCACGAAACAAAACAACAATCGACAGTGTAGGTCTTCGAAGACGAGCCAAATCCAGCGAAAGTTGTTCGTGGAAGAAACACTTCGAAGCAAATGGTTGCCTATTTCTTCGGCAAAACTGGTCATGTGGCGACTGTTCCACTTGAGCATCGTAGGACGGTCAATTGTGAGTGGTACATCACAATTTGTTTGCCCGAAGTCTTCAGAGAAATTCAAAAAACAAACAATAGAAGATGAATCATTGTTCACCATGACAATGCAAGCTCTGACACATTGGCTCAAACCAGCGCCTTTTTTACCGTCCAAAATTTCGAATTGATGGGTAATCCACCGTACAGCCCTGTCTTGGCACCCAATTCCTTCTTCTTCTTTTTGCACATCAAGAAAAAATGCGTGGTCAACTATTTTCGTCGCCAGAAGATGCTTTTGAAGCTTTAAACACCATGTATTGGAGGTGTCTCAATCGGAGTGGAAAAAAGGCTTCGACAATTGGTTTGAGCGCATGCAAAAGTGTATAAATCATGCTGGAGAACACTTTGAAAAACAATAAAAACCATTTTTGATGATAAATATTCGCATTTTCATTATTAGGCCAGAAATATATATAGCAGCCTATGTATGCAATAAATTAGTATTTACTCCTTTGTAAATAAAGATTATTACTGAAATAGTAATTATTAAACTACATAAGTATTATATTAATATGGATTTATAAAAAATTTTAATTTTAGATTAAGTTTATTTATTATTATTAATAATAAGTATGCGTCCAGTTTATGATGATTTGGGACGTCATTTTCAAATTTACAGCGCCAATTAGTGTTCAAATAGATGAAACATACACAAGTTACTCATAAACAAAGGGGAGGATTACAAGAAAAGGTTTTAATTTTTTGCAACGAAAAATTGTAATTACTCGGGATATATCCAACTAATTAAGGTAATTTTGGAATCATTGCCTTATACAGCTAAAATTACATAATTGATATTATATAAAAATACAAAACATGCTGTTATGATTTTTTGTTAAGATACATTGTTTAAAAAAAGAAAAAAAAAACACAATAAAAACAATAAATTTAGCAATCTTGATCACCACATTCCCATCGCATTAAATAAATTCAAAGTGCGGCTATATTCCCATTATTTTAAAGTCGTCGAGAGCCAACTCCGCTATTCTTGGTGAAGGCCGGACACCGCTGAAATGTGCTGCAGAGATAAGAGTCTGTTGCCTGCATATCACCTTCGACACCAAATGGAATCCCTCGTTGGTTCCTTCGAAGCCATACAGAAGCTCATCTAGTAAATACGTGTATGCACCCTCAATATCAATCAAGTCGATAATGTAAGGTCTCCCACAGAAATGTCCGTCCAATTACGTCATTGATTGTGAGATCAAAAACTGTCATCTTTAGGTAGCATATCTTTTTCAATGTTTGAAAGGAGATAAAAGTTCTATATTTGCACAATAACGCCTTAATCATTATTTTGCATGAATGTATTATGGTAGACATTATTTTTAAATATAAAATATATATAAAGTTTTTTTCTAAAGCTACCCTATGGAGAAAATAGAGAATAACAAAAGAAAATTTTTGATTTTTTCTTCTGAAAATGTAAAAAATAATAGAGGCTATACGGGGATTATCAAATTTTCCTTTTTTTTTTCCCCTTTTTCTATAGAATAATTTTTAAAAAAAAAACTTTATGAACACTTTTTATAGCTTATAAAAACTATTTTATGCAAAATAACTAAAAATATTTTCTTAGTATATATAAATTTACTAAGTTGAGAGTTGATCGAGATGTGCCGCCTAAAGATGAATTTGTAGGACAATACAATTTTCTATAGGTCATTTTCATACTATACAACAACTTTTCTGTACTGTCCAAAATCGAAATTATACCCTCTTCTCCAGGCCTCTCACTATATATTGAACTGAACCATCTAACCCAACCCCAGATTTGTTTCTTTCAAAGTGTTATCTTGGACATATTTCAACTAGTATGAATCCAAATAAAATTTTCTTAACCATACTTTGATAACTGATGATAATTTGTCGATAGTTTGTTTAAGCGTACTTTGCAGCAAACCCAAACAGTTAATAAGAATAACTTACTGATAAGAGGTTTAGTAAGGACATTTTTTTAACATAATCATCTGAAAATAGTGCTTAGCACAACTTTTCTTCAATATGAATTATGACTTCAATTGCGAATATTAATGATGAAAAAAGTTCTACTTTGTTTGTTTTTGCCCTGTATTGTAAAAGAATCTAATTCTCTTAACAAATCTGGACTACAGGATAGGTTCATAACTCAACTTGTATTATTCAAGGTCACATCAAATGTTGCCAAAGCTTCAACAAAGACATGTACCTTGGAGTTTGCTCTCTCAAGCTGTAAAAGTAGAATAATTGGAATGTTTACTGAAAGGGAACCAAACAGAAAGGAAGAACTGGGAGTTACTTTTATTTCTACCCCTGCAAGGTATTCAGATTTCACCATAAAAATCCCTGATCAATGGTGGAAATATGCGGGGATCTTATTCGCATTTAACATTCAAGTTTCGAATAACAATAGGAAGTTTCGGAGTCGCCTGATACGCATCCATAGATACCTTAAAAGCCCCTCAAAAGTTCAATAGTTGTCTTTTTTTTACCATTGAAATTATGGCTTTATTTCTCTTTTTTTATTATTAAAATTTTAATGTGAATTTTTAGGATTATTTTCATGCTTTTTTTTATACCTATGGAAATACTTCTATCTCCCAACAAATCCTCAGATTACTCTACGTCACTTTTTTCTAGAAAATGAAAGAATAATGATAACAACTTTATAAAAAAACACAAACACTATTCATGTTGGCAACAACAACAAAACTGGACCGCTATAAAATGCTTAAGATGTACTAAGTCATATTTATAACTCACAAGCAAATTCTAAGCAAGAGTTTTTCTCATTCATGTCCACAAACACTTGTGGGTACATTTTATACTTAGATAAAGCTGATATCCTCAAAAATGAAAGAGTAATGGTAACAGTTTTAGAAAATTTAAAAATAAAACACTGTTCAGGTTGCCAACAACAGAAATTGTACGCTAAAAAGTGCAAAAGATTTACAATTCCACACATAACTCTGATTACACTTTATAGGTACTTAGTTATAAAACGTTCAGAACTAGTAATGTCAATCGTGTGTACTTTTTAGCTGGCCCGTTTCTTTGAATCGGTAGTCTGTAGAATGCATTTTCTATTCCTCAGCTGTTTTCATTCATGTTTAACTCCTGTATAATGAACTTCATTCAATTATATTCCAAACCAGATTGAACGTTCGTGTCTACTCATAAAAGACGGAGAGTAACCTTGAGGATTTGTTGTGGAGTGAAAATTGTAAGTCTTTGTTGCTCTCGGAGTAGAATTGGAGATCAATGCATGCCCTTGTATTTGTCATATGGGATAAGTGTTTCTTTCCTTCCTCTCGCGGTTTCATGCAGATAAGGTAAAACCTAAAACGTCATAACAGCTAAGTTACTCTCTTCCAAAGCATTCTATAAATCAACAGATCATATAATTTACATCTCTCTCCACGAATGTAATATTTATTGCTAGTCAAATGAATGCTGTTCATTTCTCAAATTTCAGTTGTAATTAAAATCATTATTGTATAGCTTTTTTACGAGTATAAATTTCAAAAATTGAAAAGTATTTTTAGGGGATTTATTTGATTTTTTTTTTTTTTTTGCAAACATTTTTGATGCAAAAGTTTTCCCCATTCTTCTTAAGAATTATACTTATGTTTATATACTTTTAGGCAGGCGTTATTTTTTGTTTGTTTCTTGACTATGTGTGTATAGTAATAGAAAAGAAAGTAAACTTATTGTCAAGCGAAAAAAACTTTTAATCGAGAATATCACAAACTAAAAGAATGCCTTAGTATTTTTCTATTAATTTTATAATTTGTATTAGTTGTGGAACGTCCTAGAAAACAATAGATATAAATCAAACCGAAATAAATGATAAGTTATAATTTTTTTTTTTTTTTTTTTGATAAATGACGAACATATTGTCACAAAGTCTGTCTAACAAATGATAATTTTACAAAGATTACAGCAATCAACATAACTTTACTTTTTCAAACATATTTTTAATTATAATACTGGGCCCTCTGTTTAAAATTAAAAACATTTGGAATTTTACAAAAGTTCTTATATTTCAAAAAATATTATAGAATTTTAATTCATAATTAGAATCAAGGGATACCTTATTTATCTTTTCAATAGCCACATTTTGCCTTAATGACCATTTTCAGCCTGGTGCAGAACTTTGCACCGTAATTATTTACAAAGCTTGGCTCTAGGTCGGCTAAAGCAGTGATTATGGTAGCCTTCCTTTGGTTCTTTGTTGTGTATCGGACTCTCAAAATCATCCCCTTCAGGTCCTTAGAGATACCAAGTCCAAGAGGGGACAGTCGGGGCTATGGGGAGCCCAAGAGTCTTTGTCAAAAAACCTGGACCCTCAACACAGAATCAATTCTGAGTCCGATTAGACGTATCCTACTGCCATTACCAGGAATTTCCATACACTTTCTCATTCAGGTACTTGCATTAAGTATCAAAATTAAGCTTCTCATTGGACTTCCTGAAAATTAGTTTGCACCATCTATCTTTTAGCTCCGACAACCTCAAGCACCTGGAGATTAGCAAAGTACTACTGACATAGATAACATTATTATCCCGGACACCTTCGACTTAGTCAGGTAGTATCCATTGTCAATAGCAGCCATTTACTCAAAGCTCAAAGGGGTTTCATCTGAAAACAAGATAACAACATTACGTGGTTTCTTCATCCACTTGTTCAGGAGGATTTTGGACCGGGTAACACACTTTACTCGATCCAATGGCTTTAAACTCTGACAAAAAGTTTTACTGTAGGCTTTAAAGCTTAAGCTTAAGCATATGCATATAGAGTTCTAGTAAGCCGATATTGTTACTAATGTTGATAGTGTCTTTCTCGTGTGTATAACTAATCTTATGAACAATCACAAAGATGAAATAAAGGATTACCTAAAAGGATATTTATTCCCAATTTCTATGACATGATGTTAATATGTGACAACAGTTACGAATGTTTTATAATTTTTAGTTTATTTTGGCTCTTTTTGATTGTGTTCTTTAGCTCGTTATTTATCCATTTGGCTTTTAGTGCAGCCATGTAAAAGTTATGATAAGTGAGGAAGGACCAGAAGTTGCTCTCAAGTAAAATGTTCTTAACATATTTTGTCATCTCAGGTCCTGCACAGAAAAGTGTTGATGAGTCTGTATCGTATCTTTTCGGCCACAGAACATTTCACTGGTTTCAATCTCAGTTGCAAACACAGTTAGCTTTGTGCCTAGGTAACAGCATGTCTCACAAGAAGCAACATGCAACTTATTGAGAGTTCTTAAACAATATCCAGTAAAATATTATAATGCTTTGATTCTCTGAAGCACATCAAGGATGGGTTCAAAATCTACAAATTTGCACCATGATATCTCATCTATGATTAAGTTGCTCAATTGATCCTTTTTTTCCAAAGTATTACATCTCAATGCCAATAGCCTTCCTAAATTAGGAGAGAACCCCTCATTCACGTGGAACTTTGATATTCAGGCCTGTCTTGATGAAACAACAGGTATTTTGAACTTTGCCGAACTAAATATGTAGTACGATGAACTTTTGTAGTAGGCACTGACAGCAAAAAGTCTTGAATTTATTTGTATAGGAGCATTTGGTCTTTTCGACTGTATCACGGAGCTGAATAGATATAAGGAAATCTTGCAGTTTAGAAAGGTATGGCTACATTCAACAGATTATGTGTTTCACATTTGTCAGAGGTGTGAGTTTAGCCGTTTTTTCTTGCTGCAATCTTTTTATCGTCCAACTTTTGAGATACATATTTTGTTTGAGTTTTAGCATTAGATAAAGTTCTTCGAATTTGTCGGGTGCAGAGACTGTAGAGATATCCATGCAAATTAAGAAGAAATATAAATGTTTGGCTTACCAATTGTTGGAACATTGTATCAGAGCATAATAAGTTCCCCGGCCGTTTTCATTTCGGATGGGGATTTACCATGCATGGATAGCTCAGGAATTTCAGCTCTCCAGTGATCCATGATGTGGTTACGACGCTCTCATTTTCTTGGTTGGCTCTATTGGTTTTTTTTAAAGTTTCAACCAAACACAACATCCATTTCGAATAGAGCCTTTTCATGGAAAAATGCTCGTACAATATGAAGGCAACAGATTCTTTTCTAAGTCACACAACTTCACTTTCTGATGATTCAAGACAATTTTTTGTGGATTTTTTGATGTTTTCAGTTGTTGCCATCTCATTGGAACGTACACTGATTTCAGCATCATTGGTATCTCTGCAAACAGGTTTGAAGGCAGCAAGCCTACGTTTAATTGTTGTTTCTGATACAACAGAGTCCTCGTAACACGTTTCAAGCCATTCCATAGCTTAAACAGTATTTTTTCTCAATTAAAACGTGAAATTTGTTTTTGATCCATAGTTGATCCTCAGTTGTTTTCATATTTATTAAAAACCATTATTAATGAAACCATGGAAACAAACAACAATGTAATTAACTAAAAATATTTTTGTTTTTATTGGTAGAAATGAGATATAATAAAGATTAATTACACGAAAAATTATCAGTATTTTTCTACATACCTTTTTTTTATAAGAAAATGTCTAAGAAATATATTAATCCATGTTTTGTTTTTTTAGTGAACTATTAACGTTCATTTTTTTCATTTATTTTTATATTTTTTTACGTTGTTTGATCACATTTAACTTATAGTATTTTTCTTCATATTTAACCTTATTTGATTAATAGATAAACAAGTCATTTAATAGTTGGGGAACTAAAGAGTACCTCATTCTGTAGGATATTTTTTTACATTATTAACGATATTTTGACAAATATTTGGAATAATAAAGTAGCACATGGATGTGGACAGTGGTCGAGTTGTAAAATCAAGCCAGGGGGGGATGGTCAGTGATGGATTCTGATTATTTTGGGTCCGTGGGTTTCTCACAGTTACTGAATGTACAATTTTAACACAATATGTGAATATGCGTACAGGATTGATCTTATCTAGTAGTACACATTTTATCATTTTCAATCTGAAATGACATTACTGCAAAATCCTGGAGGAAGATCTAATCTCTGAACAGAGCAAACTGACTAGGTTTGGAAATTTAGGCAGAGCTTTGCTCTTTTCTATTGAGAAAATGTTCACCGTTGAACCCACTGTGAATAACCAGAACAGCCTCTACATCACATACAAACTTCCAGAAGATGTCTCATCTTCAGTTAGAAACGTCTTCAGAACAAAAAATCCAGGTGGAACTATAGTCTTGGGCTTGATTTGAACTGAATAAATTACCCATCGAGGCATTGAATGTCCATGGAAATTACTTCAAAGATATAATAGTGGTATAATTGTATCTGTCGCTGTATCAAGAGTTCAAAGTAAATATCGATTCTAAACCAATTAAAAGGGTATCGTTTAGAATATATCTTTAACTTAAATTATTTATTTATTTGCAAATAAAGGAAGAGGGATTGTTGTACATTATTAATCAATAACTTTATAAATTTATATTATATTCTGTAAATTTATGCAAGACAAAATATTTTGTTAGTTAGAGAACATCAAACCCATCATTACAGGAATTGTACTCATAACTTCTTAGTGACCACCGACCATAAAGGATGAATAGATAACTTTGGCACGAAATCTAAAGAATAGAAATGAGGCAATAAAGTAAAAAATTATTTAAAAAATATTGTTAAAATTTATGTGTTGACAATTAAATGATAAATTAGAAGAGAAATTGGGATGATCCAGAACATTAAAAGGGATGTTACAAGACACCAATAACCCTACTACGTCCAAATTGAATGATGAACCATTTAAATCTCCTTCGTCTCCTTGAATCTTGTGTTTCTTGAAGACTTTTAATTTGTTGATGTGATGGGAGACATTGGAGTGGTGGATTACTTGCCCTAAGGAACGAGATGGGTACGAGAGAAACCCCAAAAACGGCAAGATATACTTTTATTTTCCAAATCATAATTCCACACATCAGTACCTTTTATTGAAACCAATTTGATCTTAACAAAACAGACAGGAGTACAAAAAGCACGTGGCTCTGAAGAGGAGTGAAGGAAAGATCCACATATGTCCGTATGAGGGGGGAGGGTTATTATTTTGTGAAAAAATAACCACGTGGTTTATGAATGATCCTTTAGTCTTTACTGTTGTATCTCAGCTATAGATCAGATGAAGAAGATAAATGGTAAATAGTGATGAAATATAGAAGGAATACTGTTTATGGACAAAGAGTAAGAATTGACAGATCCAGGTTCATGAGTCTATTTCAAAAGGAGTCATTCACTAATAATATCAAAAAAAATCATATATATACATGAAAAAATTTAAGAAGACACCTTTTTTAGGGCTCAAAGTTGATATTTTTACTATGTATAACAGGGGCGTCCGCAAAATTATATATATTTTTTAAGGGGGATTTGTTTTTGGATTTTTTCTGAAAATAATTTCAAATATCAATTTTTTTGGGGGAAAAAATTCATAGTTGTTCACAAAAAAATTTCATATATCAAATTTTCGGAGCAAAATTTCATAAATTCATAGCTATTCACAGAAAATGAAATTTTCTAGAAAAGTATTTGATAAATTATTCTTTTTGGAAAAAAAATTGAAAAATTAAATTAAATTTTAGATATTAAATTTTCTAGTAAAAAGAAAAAATTCCTTAATTTGGGGTGGTACTACAGCCCAGCCACTGCGGACGCCCCTGTGAATATAGACAAATTTCCAATAAATCTTTGATGAAACTTCATAAATGGATTTACTACTAAATGCAAATGATTAACAATGATATTTGAATTTAGTGAAAGTATCATGTACTAAAAATCCCTATGAAATAGATAAATTTGGAGAATGCGTTGATCGATTGAAGATGGTAAAATGATGAGACAATTTATTAATTTTTAATGCTTAATAAATTGTCTATAATATGGCAAATAAGACTGTACAACGATGTAATAACATATGATAAAGACATTTTAAGATCAGATAGGCAATAGAGATATATATTTTTGATGGACAGTAAGGTTTAAGTCCTTTTAGGTATTTGTTGATCCCATTTTGACATCCAACAGTTCACTTTCCTTAATATTAATCAAAAAGGGTTTTCATAGTTATAAAACTTGGTTGTTTAGGCCCCCTAAATGACATTACATTATAATTAAAGGTTACACCATCTTGGAAGCTCAAAGTTAATATTTTGACTACATCAAATGAACAAATTTCCTATAGATTTTCATTAAACTCCATCAAATAGCTTGATGATTAAAAAAAGACAACAAAAATGACCTGAAGACTACTTGATGTCACTGATAAGCAATGATATTTGAATTAAATCAAAGTAATATGTACTGAAAATCTCTAGGAAATGTCTAAATTTATATATTTTTAATGATCGTTAAGTGATGAGAAAAGAAGAATATTTAGAGAAAAATATCTTATTTTTTCCATTGTAACAGTTAATTTATTGCCAACAATATGAAAATAAGATTGTCTAACGACGTAATCACATATTTTTAATACATTTTAGGATCAGATACATAATAAAACAAGGCAATTGAGCGATAAACTTTTTGTAGACAGTCCGATTTAAGTCTTTTTATTTTTTGGTTCCATTTTGACATTTAATATATTTGATATTTCCTCATTATTTTAAATGAAAAAAAAAAGGTTTTATTATCTTAAAACTATCTTTTTTAGCAGGAACGTCCGGATTTTATTTTGGGAAGAGGGAAGTTTTTTTTTCTACAACTAATGACCTTTTTTAGAAAATAAATGCTGAAAAAATAAAACAAATCCTTAAATTGATTTTTTTTTGGGGGGGGGGGCTAATTTTTGGCTATAGAAATTATTTTACTAAGTTTCTCCATTGGGGAGGGGGGGCTACAGCACCTCTAGTCTCCCCTTGTGGACACCCCTGTTTAGGGCCCAAAATAAAAGTTGACAAAATTGCGACACGGGGTAAAACGCTCATTAATATAAAACATAAAAATTACCAGTGGCGAAAATGTATGAGCTGTAAAAGCTATCTGGAACCATATTAAAGCATGAATCTAAGTCCTAGGATATAAGGAATTTAATATATATTGAGTAACAATAAAAATAGAAACATATTTGTGCATTAAATGAAAACTGTTAACTCAAATATAACAACGATATGACTAACAGCAACAAAGGACAGCCCCTTAGCATTGCCCCACTACTATCTTTATCAATATTGGGATTAGTTGAGAAGGGATTCGCCATGTTGCCACTAACGGCGCAGTCGCTCCAAAAAGAAGAGATGGGAAGCTCCTTCTCGATTCTCATACCTTGATCATTAAAAGGGTAATACACAGAGTCTTTAAAAAAGAAAGTTTTTCCATTTGTGGCAGTGAAAACAGAGTCTATATGGGATGGAACGCCCTGCCATACTTTTGATATGTTACGTGGATAGTCGAGCTCGACTCTTCGTTCGTCATCATCAAAGCGCCAGTATTGATGACCTGGAAGTAAATCATTTTAAACTATAAGAAATGATGAAAATAGAGGTTGTGTACAAGTTGGGATTTTGTACAAGTTGAGATTTTGTACAGGTTGCAACTTAAAAATGAGATGACTAATTTTAAACGAAGGATGTACTTTAGGCCGGTTTGTTTTCCAACTTTTTCCCAATTTCGATCACTGCTACTTTAGAAAAGTTGTGAATTGTTAAGAAAATAACCTATTTCCAAAGGATATTATTTTTAGGTAGCACATGTTTTCAAAGTATGAAAGAAGAGAAAAGTTATTTATTTACTAAATAGATATTAGAATAACGCATTAATCATTATTTTGCATTTATTAATTATGATAAGCATTATTTTTACCTATGAAAAAGATATAAAAAGATTAATATTATTATTTTATTAATGTAAAAAAATGATGCGCACAATATGCGGATCATCAAATTTCCCTAATTTATTTATCTTTTTTTTACTTTCATAGGAGAATTATACACAAAAAAAATTATATAACATTTTTTATAGGTTAAAAAAAATCTCCATGATAATTATTTAATGTAAAATAACTAAAAATGTCTTCTTAGTCTCGCATAAATTTACTAAATAAAGAGCTCTGTCTTTTTTTATAATTTAATGGAGATGAACAAACTCAAGATGACTTCCTAAGACACTGAAATTTAGCATTGGTAATTTTCATACCATATCACAACTTTTCTGCAGTAGCCCTAATCGAAATTCGAAAAAAAATTAAGAAAAAAAACTGCTCTAATGTGCAGATGAGAATTATGCTAATATTGCATATTCTAATGGGATCGGTCCTAGAACTGATTTCCTAATCAGTATTCCCCCACCCCCTTCCTTTTCAGTCCTTTTTTATGGGTCCAATCTTTTTTACCTTTCAACGGTCCTCAAGACCGATACGTCGCTCCTTCAGTCCTAGCTATCTTTTTGCTTTCTTAAATCCTAGCTAGGATTGAGCAATACATATAAAAGCAAAGAAAATATTGAGTGACAGCTAATATGTAAAATAATTAGTTCTAGCCACACACCTCCCAATTTTAAACTTCAGCTATGTCATTTTGAAAGAGGTTATGTTGAGCAGCTGAAAGGACTTATTAACAACGACATTTCAGCTATTGAACTTACTATAAAAAGCCGATAAGGACTCGTATTAGGACTGAAAAATTTTATTAGGACCGGGCGGATAGGACTGCCGTCTCTTTAGTTTTATGGACCGACCAATACTATTCCAAATAACCGATTTGAACAAATCGTACTAATTTAAAATTCTAACATGACACCAGATCTGATTTCAACTTCAATTTCAACTCATCTAACATTATTATCTGTGGAGTTATTTGCGTTTCAACAATTAAGCAAATTTTAAATAATGAACAAAAATCGTTTTTTGTTCATTATAAATTCAAGCAATTAATTGATATTCATAAATCCCACCTATAAAGACTCAGGAGATAAAGTGCCATTAATTTAATTTTAATAAAACATTATGTCAAACCATTTTTGATTACATATATATACTCAACGACGATCGTACGTTCCTCGCTACTCCAGCGAATGATAGTAACTGACTATATTTTAAAAAACTGCTTTGGAATCTCGCCTCCAGAGTGAAATCACGCTATTATTTCTTTAGCTTGACTGCCATGCATCACACAAAATGAATTTTATATTAATTCACCCTGAATTATTCATAAATACATAATCACTTTGTAGTTTGTCATCATGGAAGTCAATAGTTGTTGATCAGAATGGCCTATATTGTACAGGGTGGATCTTATCTAGTGGTGCACTTAATTTAAACTTTAATAAATTGGAAATTTAATCGTCCATTGTCTTCAAACTTAGTTTTGTGACGCAAGATTCCTTATGTAAAGGTTCGACTCGATTAAAAACAAAATAATCGAGAACGACTAAAAAGGAGTGATATTTTGGAGATTCTCTCACGCTGCATGTCCTTATGGCCATAGGTGAGGCTTCAGTGAGACATGTCTTCAGAACAAAAATTGAGCCAGAACCATGGCCTTAGGCGTTGTGGGCAATACAGGCGAAGTCAGCCCTCTTACTTTTGTGGAAATGAAGGAGGGTCTCAATGTAGATGCTTACATCGAACTTCTGGATAAGAAAGTGCTACATTGGGCAAGAGAAAAGTTCAAGGACAATATTGTATTCAAACAAGACTTTCTTGACTTTTAGGACCACAACATGTGGCTGCACTCCTCTCTGGACACAAAGCCCTAGACGCGAATAGAGAAGAGTATATGTTCTATTCCTCACAGGAGTGCCCAGTCTCTTGAGCTTCCATCAAGAAAGAGTGGACCAAACTCGAGTCTGACTACATAGTCAAGACCTGCCAGAGATTTAGGCCTCTTATTCAGACAGTTATTAGATCTGAGGGCTCACATATTGAATAAAAGTTGTACCGAGTACTATTTTCGGATGATTTTGTTAATTAATTTCTTCAAAAAAACCTCTCGTTTAAATTTTACTCTTGAAAATAGTAAAATGTGTAGCACTAGATTAGATCAACCCTATAGTTCAATATTGTATTTTAAGACAAAGAAACTACAACTTGTACAATTAACTTATACAAGTTACAACTTGTACACTGCATGAATACAATTTATTAATGTAAATATCTTTAAAAAATACCTGCAAAGAAAAAGGTCTTAGAATTCCATCCCCAACGGAAGGCCCCATCAATTTTTCTAACAGTATGAGGTAATCCCAGATCTGTTAAAGGAATAGGACCAGCCTCAAGCTGAGTATTCCCTTTCAATACATAATAAGAATCTCCAACAAACATGAGAATACGATGGTCTTGTCTTTCGTAGAGAGCATCTATTCCTTTTAATCCACGAGGTAGCGTGTACCAAAAAGAAGATATCTCCGTGGGATGCTCCGGTGGATGGTTTACGTCATGGATCCGCCAAAAGTGTTTTCCCTTGAACGCCCATATTTCTGAGCGAATTATCGATATAGCATCAAAACTTGTGTTACACTTATTGATAGGTGGCTCTGTTACAGGAGGATTTGTTTCTGTAAAAGCATAAATGAGATTATTTATATACATAGAAGAGGGTGCCCGCGTTTCAGGGCTGAATAGAGGGGAATAGAAACAAATTATAAAGATGGAAGAAAAGAACGAGAGAGAGGGATGTAGAAAGAGACAGAGAGAGAATGGAAAGGAAGTTTTATTTCGGAACATGCTTGGCTATTCTATAAATCTACTTGCTAAATTATGTTCTACTGTTTTGGATTCCATGTGTGATAACGCATAAAACAGACTTATAAATACTATATATGTACGATATAATTTGAAGATATATTAAAGTCTCCCAAAAAAGACAAATGACCAATTTGCCGAACGGACATTTTGCCATATATAAATACCATATATATATTATATGGTAATTCATGCTCAAATACAATATAATAATTATTATTCCCTTTCATATTACACCACTTTTAAAAGATAAATGCCTAATTGTTATTTGTTACAAATTGCAACGATTATTAATCAATTATCGTCTCTGACTCACTCATTCTCAAAATGGATTTGTCATTGGAGGAGAAATATACATTAGACAAGAATTAAAAGTTGCTGTGGAAAGCAATACGAAAATTATTCACACAAGAAATCCAAGCATCGATAGTAGAATATAAAATACCACAGAGATAAAATACATAGTGATTTGTGTGAGCAAAAGCAAGGGTTTGTTTTTTTATGCGGAAAGTTAGTTGACCAAAAGAAAGGATTTTTTCTTTTTCTTGAAGATTGTTTTTATGTTGACCAGGCAAATATGCACTTTATCTTCTTAAAAACAAAGGTCACGTGTGTTTTAAAAAATATGTTACCAGTTTTTTGTGAGGGGGGTGCTGCTACATGTTAAGAAAATCAGAATTCAAAAGTTGTTAATTTTTTTAATGTTTATTTTTTTTAAATGTCTTGATTGAGATTTTAAAATTGGGTGATGAAGATAAAGATTTAAGAATCATCGTTCTAGATGGAAAAGGTGAATCATATTTGTGTATCTAAGTTCATATTTAAAAAAAAAATAGCATTTAAAAAAATTAGTCATATTATTTTGGGACAAACCAAAATATATGTACTACTCTGATAAAAAGAATCCGTTATTTTCTTAATCTAAATGTAATTCTCATTGGATTATCAAATTCATAATTTTATTATGCTGATACCTGTGAAAAGTTTCCAACCTCAGTATGAAGATGACAGCACTTGTAGATAAAAGATAATCACATCTATTTAGCAGGTGTTGGGAATTACTCACCAAATTGAGCCATTTTGGAACTGCAGTTGTTAGGTAACAGCGTTTGAGTGAGTTGATTTGAATGTTGTTGTGAAAATGGACAAAATTGAGTATTGGGCTGTCATTTTCTAACTTGAATTCTGTGTATTCCCATACACAGAATCCAACTCATCTTTGGTTTGTGTCGGCGTATTGTCATTCAAAAACAAATGATTAAAGACTCCTCTATACTCCATTTTGTTTATATCCAAAATAATGGCTGATGTGAATAACTGTCAAGAGCTGCTAGATACATGTGATTATCTTTTATTTACATGTTTTTTCATCTTCACATTGAGGCCGGAAACTTTTAAGACCCCCCTCGTAGTTTCAATTGTAGAAAATTGAGAAGCCTGCCGAAAGACACCCAACATTTTATTCTGTCAAAAAAAAACAAAAAAACTAATAATGCAAACGCTGTGATCATGTATATCAACATAATACAAAAATAAATTTGAAAATCGAATGAGAATTGAAACACAAAATATAGGTTTCTTTTTATCAAACTTTCGCATTAAAAATCATACTTGAACGAACAGAAGATCTTGTGGTAGTAGTCGTCGTCTTGGGGGTAGGGATTGCCCTTCGTGGAATTGTTTCAGGAGGACTTTTTGGATCTGGATTTGATGATCTATGCTTTGATTCTCCATACAAATGTTGAACAGCCAATCGATCACTCGGTGGTAAATGTACGAGCTTTTCTGACTGCGAGTACCATGGAAACATAATGGAAGTCTCAATAGGTGAGTGAGAAAGCCCTAAGGAATGCCCAACCTCGTGAAGAGCAACACCATAAATACTTGCAACTCCATCTCTGGATAAATGACTCGCCCTTTTCGATGTCCAGATTTCCGCCGCATCAAAATGAATATCCCCACCACGAGAGTTCCCAGGGAAAAAAGCATGGGCAAGAACGGATCCAGGTCCATCAAATGGATATCCATCCCCATGATTTAACTTCTCAAAACTCATTTCAATATCCGCCTTGTCATTGCCATTAATCTCTTTAAAATTTAGAGCTGAGTCTTTGGACCAAAGACTCAGGGCAGAAGATAGTTCTCGACGAATGACTCCCTCCTCGATTCCAGAAGAGTCTTTCTTGGATGAAAGGGGTTTTAGATTCCATGTGATATCCGTTGTGGACCATCTCTCACCCTGAATGTTACCCACTCTTTTGACCCTTTTGACATTATTTTGTATGTAAGAAATTAATACATTAGTTATTTTAATTTTTGTTGAAGCTATGAAGTGAAAAACAAATAATACTTGATTTTGATTGTGGATAGAAATAGAAAGGTTATTGAACTATGATTGAAGAAGTGCAGAGTTATGTTGTTAACTCAACGGATGATTAATTGCTCTTCCTACTCGTTAAAACATTAACATTTACGTCATAGTTTATAAATAACTTTGTATACACTTTAGATTCAAGGTCCCGTAAACCACCGTAGATATTAACTCAACAGACATTGAAAGGGGCTTAGAATAGATTAATATGATAAAATATATGGGGTTTTGCACCAACTAGGGTTCCAAAATTAAGGGAATTTTTAAAGATGGAAATTTCGGGGAATTAATTGGAATTTTTGACGAAAAACAATGTTAAACAGAGAACTTTCAATCTTGAAGGCCGAAAATATAAATATTATTTGTCAAAAATATATGATTTTACAAATATTAGATCCTAAAACAGACAAATTAATCTACAAAATATAAAAAATTGAATGTACATTGTTATAGGCTCCGGTATATTTTACCGTAGGATGCTTACTACTCTCACTCTCAAATACGAACGGACAAAAATATTTAGAATTTTATTCAAAGTACATTTTTTTTATGTTGGGATAAATTACCGTTACTCTGAATGTATAAAAAAGTACGGGACCTTTTAATAATAAAGAAATAACGTTGCAAAACGAAGAATATTTTATTAGAGTTATAGGGGAGGGATCTGGACTCAGTCAGTCACAATTTCTCGAATATGTTTCCACGTAGTATTAGACAGTCCCCCGTTTGTACTATATATTTTATTTATATATGTTTATAGTAATTTTCTGTTAGAGGAGTTAATGGATTTGATGACATAGAAGTTCATCTCTATGATGTATATTACTATAGAAACAAAAAAAGAAAATAACGAAAGAAAATTTTGATTTTTCCTTTCTGAAATTGTAAAAAAAGCATGCGCGTTATACATGGATCATCAAATCTTCCTAAATTTTTCTCTCTTTTTACTCAATAAGACAATTTTAGAAGAATTTTTTTTTTTGCATACTTTTTATAGGTTTCAAAAATATCTATCACATCTATTTTATGCAAAATAACTAAAAATTTATTCTTAGTACCTAGGTATTCACTAAGTAAAGAGTGTTTCCCTGTTTTTATAATTTGATTAAAGATGTGACCTAAAGATGACCTCGTAGGTCAATTCAATTTTGCATAGGTAATTTTCATACCCTCTAGGAAGTTTTCTCCTCTACTTGCAATCAAAATTCGAAAAAAGGTGCTTACACAAAAATATACTAAATTTCATGATTTTTATGGAATCAAGAAAGGACAATTGAACATCAATTTGTGTTATGTTTCAATACTATATTTTGCTATACTTTTTATTTAGTATGTTCTCCTTCAAAAGCAATAGCAGCCTCAATACTCTGGAGAACAGATTAACTTCTCTTTATAATGAAATCCGTGTTCATAGCGAACCACGCTGTCCTGATAGCAGCTCGGAGCGTATCCAAATTTGGATGACATGTGTGATAGACAATCTTCTCTAATTCGCCATAATTGTAAAGCCCATAGGATTTAGGCTATTAAATTTCCTGGATCTTTCTTTTAGTGGGTATGACGTCATGAGATTGGCATTGAAAACCGAAAAAAATAGGATGACAAAGTAAACTATTTACAAGTACGCCCGCCATAAAAAATGGGGTCACTTAAAAAATACAAAAATGGACCAAATCCTGGAAGATGCATAAATCTTTTTTTTTTAAAGTTATACATTGAATATTTTTCTATAAGATAAGATATTATATTCCTCATCACTATGTATTATGAATAAGTTATAAGGGTCTGAAGAAGAGTATCGTTTTTCATCATTTTTCATCCTAAAAATGGAAGTATATCCAGTTCAGAACAGGATACAAAATCAATAATAACACTATATAATCATAAAAAACACTTTTACATAAGTCTTATAAATCTTACTTTTAACTATGGGATTGTTTTAAGGGTAAAAGATGACTCTGAACGATAGTAGTCCCGAATTAATATAATTCCAGATATTTCATAACTCAGAGTACAGAGAGAAAAACTGAGATCAATTTTGAATTCTGCACTTAAATACCCTTGAATTAATTTGTACAAATCCCTTCCCCCCCCCCTAATTGTTCCCTTGTGGTTTCTATTGTTAATCTGCGAACAATTCCTAACAATTATTGAACAATAGTTTCATAATTCTATGGCTGATTACCAACTGATTTTGAGCCTGTTTTTCTGGGGTCTTTTCAAAGATAATTTTGCATGATACAATTAAGGTAACTATGTGCTATAGATACAACAAAATAAAAAAATATTTAAGTAAAAGTTTATCTTGCATTTATAATTCAATTGAGATTATAATGAATCAGAAGTTGCTGTTATCCCATGAGCTTATTAGAATTATATGTATTTTTGGGAAAATGTAAAATGTACTTGATTTCATAATCTATATTAATTTAGAAATATAAAGAACTAGATAGTAGATAATAGTTATAAAAAAGATTGATATATTATTCATACGATGAATATTACTTTTAGCATTTGAACTCAAACATGTGTAAGAACAAAAACCCGATGTCAAGCAAATAAAATATTTGCATACATAGATTTAAAGTTTCAAAGGAATAAATTATGGAAGAATATAGAGTATCAGTGTTGCTCATGTCGGCCATTTTAGGTGCCTAAACAACCGAGATATACAGGAATCAAAACCATTATAACATTATGATTAAGGAAAATAGGGAGTTATTGGATGTCAAAATAGGACCAACAAATTATGAAACTTAAATCTTACTCTAAATTAAAATTGTATAATGTATTAACAAAATGTTTTTTTGCGTCGTAAGTGTAGATAATATTTTAAAAATTACAATAGAACGTTTTTGTCAACTGTGAGAGAGCGTTAAATTAACTACCTTCCTCTTTACAACTGCTGTATCCGTATCCAACAGAAAGTATAAGGTATTTGTCCCTAATTATCTTACTTTTATCGTCCCTAATCGATCAAACAAAAAAGATGTACAGATTTATACATTTTAAAGGGATTTTCAGTACATTTTTCTTTGATTATATTAATATATCACTGTTTATCATTGACCTCAAGTATTATTCAATGCATGTATTAAGTTTTTTTAACGCAATTTGATGAGGTTTAATACAGATTTATTCGGAATTTGAATGTCAAAATAGGATCAAGAACCTAAGGAACCTAAAGATGACTATTGATGTTACAGAAATCCATGATCTAATCTATCAAACATCTACCCCTCTATTCCCTAGTTTTATTATATATAGGATCCTAATATGTATTCAAAAATCTTAAACATTGTTATTCAATCGTATGTTCACAGTGTAGACAATAAATTAGCTATTGCAATAGAAAGAATAAGATATTTTTCACAAATTGTCCTATTTTCCCATCCCTGATCGATTAACAAGAAAATATAAGTACAAATTCAGAGGGATTTTCAGTACATATTACTTTGATCATATTCAAATATTGCTATTTATCATTGGTATAAAGGAGTATTCAATGAAGATGTTAAGTTTTTTTTTTTTTTCTTAAAGTCATTTGAGGAAGTTTTAATGAAGATTGAAGGGGAAAGAGTACATTTTATGTAGCAAAAATATTAACTTTGTGTCCCCCAAAACTAACGTCTCTTTGAATATGATGCAATTAATCACATCAGTGAAAATGCACTATTAATAATTAATTATTATTATAAATATTTCTTGAACTTATTCATGCAATGAAATCATTAATTTACCAGAAAATTTGTTCACTATGAGGTTTAGAATAATTTGTAATCAATGAGTGTAGTTGACATCCTGTACTGCTATGAACTCTTCATGAATAATACAGTCTATGTTTTTTATTGCATAGAATATTTAATACAAGGCTTAAGAACTGAAAAAGTTGAATTTAGAGAGCTGGTCTCTAATGAGATGGAGAGCTTTAAAGAAAGAGTTGATTGTACTTGCAAAATAATGAGGTGATTTCAAATTAAATTTGATCCTCGCTATGTTAATATTTTTGACTTTT
Organism: Lepeophtheirus salmonis; assembly: GCF_016086655.4. NCBI lineage: Eukaryota > Metazoa > Arthropoda > Copepoda > Siphonostomatoida > Caligidae > Lepeophtheirus > Lepeophtheirus salmonis. The sequence goes on from NC_052139.2 coordinate 16,478,626, forward strand.
CGAATGGTCAACAATATAAAACTTTTGAGTCAACATAAACACAATCTTGAACAAAAATCAAGAAACACATATTGATATAAATAAATTATACTGTGTGAACGTTAATTTTACCGCGAAGATTTCGTCTCTTGAATATTTTGCCGTATGGCAATTTCGCCCCTTTTTTTATTTTATAGGTTCGAACCTTAACTCAGTCTACTAAGATTTGTATGATATCAAATGTATAAGCTAGAATTAAGACATAAATGCCCTAAAGCAGTTCAATGTACTCGTCCAAAGTTTTAAGCCTTCCAACTCTCTTAACATTATTGTTGTGTCGGTCTTTATTTAGGACTGAAAGTTAAGGAACAGTCTCAAGGACTGACATTGTTCAGGACCGATCCTGGAACTGGACTAGATCGAATGAATAAAGACAACCACAACGCTATTTGACACTATCTATACGTTCCTCATACTCAGAGAATTAAATAAAAATATTGTTTATTTCTTAATAATTAACCAATATTCATAAAAGCTTACATTAAACAATATATATATAATCAATCTCTGAAACTTGAGATAAAAATGGTCTGTGCTATATTTGAACAAAACACATAAAAATAATTATATAGATGTTAAGCACTAGATACTTCTGCCTTAAACTATGTTGTCTCAGGACATTTTGCCTTACACCATTTTACATCAATTTATACTTCGTTATTGCTTATTTTCCGTTCAAATGGTTGTTCCTTTGAATTTTTGATTCAAAATATGTAATGGCTATTACTATAAAACACAATAAATGGTTCTTTTCTTCCATAATACAATTGTGTCACATGTCAAAACAAACTTAATTTGTATGAATTGGAACCACCTGTCCAACAGAACAATTTGCCTACCTCGGACAATCTAACATGTGTTAATGTAAAGACCCTTAATAAGGCGAACTATCCTTGAGACAAAATGGCTTTGAGGCGAGATTATTCAAGGCAATATTTCCTTAGGTAAAATAGTTTAATGGAAAAGTACCGAACACCAGATTTTAAGAAATCTTATGTAAGTTGACAACATATTGGTTTTGTTTTGAGCAATTGAGAAAATTCAATTGCTTAACCATTGTAAGAAAGTTAACTACTATTATATATTATTTGAGATTTTATATGAGTATTGTACTAACAGTAATTATTATTAATATTATATTTATACAATAATTAGAGTAAAAATCTCTTAGGGAACAATGAAATAATATATTTATACAAAAGGCTCTATTCATATCAATTAGATGCATTATTGTTCCTTATACTTGATTGAATCAATGAGAGTTTAATTAGGATATTAATTTTTTCCAAGGGGTATGGATACTTTAAATGAAATTATAAAGAAAATGATTAATTGTTGAAATCCTATTTACACAATCAGTTCAATCATAGAATTGCATCTATGAGGAGGTCATGTCGTAATTGACAGTTAAGACAATATTAATAGCACATGACCCTCCATCAAATATCAAACAAGTTTGTTTCTCACTTCGTTTGGAACATATGGTATATATATTAGAGTTGTAAATCCTAAGCATTTATATGAGGGGAGTTTTGTAGTTCATGGCAAACTGAACAGTGTTTTTATTTTCCAAAGTTGAATTATAATTATTATTTGATTCCTGACGAGAGAGCATCTAAGTATACAACGTAACCAGGAGCATTTTGTGCTCACGAATGACGGAGAGTAACGCTCAGGATTTGTTGAGGAGTTATAAGTAGTGATGCTAATCGTTAGCATTCAAAATCAACATGGTAATCCTGACAATTGGAAGAATGTTTTGGAGGAGGGCAGCTTAGCTCTCATGACTTTTATTAGATCAACTGTAAGTAGTTGTGACTATGGGGACAGTAAAAAGAAAATAACAAGGACATGGCAAGAATTACTCCAATGTCGATCCTCCATTCTAGTTTGAGTCCACCAAGGACTTACAATTATAACTCCGCCGCAAATCATCAGGATTACTCTCCGTCCTTTAAGAGCACACACAAATGTTAAATCCGATCTTTTATTAATCAATGATATGGTTTCAGTTGTATATTGTAGAAAAGGAAGTTCACTCCTCATGAATTAAATAATAATGGTAAAAGCTTATGAAAAGAAAAAACACTCTTCAGGTTTATAACTTGCAAAAAAACAACTCGCCAATACGTTTGAATTGTCAAAATAGGAAGAAAAAATTAATGTAAGTACTAATATCCTGCCGTTTATTAACATATACTTTTTTTAGATGAATGCTCAGGAGAATTTGAACAATTTTCACATTGCTATTTAAAAGTGTCAGTTGTAGTTGTACTCAGATTAAAATGGAGGATCGATGTTAGACCAATTCCTTGCTAAACATGGAGTGAGATTTATACTTTTTCCGTTGCTCTCATGGATTCTTGTAGTTAATCTAATAAAATATAATGACAACTAATCTGCTCTTGCCCAAAACATAAGTTCATGTTAATTTTCGGGGTTATTTGTTTCATTAAATACAGAAAATGCTTACTATTTACAACACAATACATGTTTATAGTGTAAGTAATCTTACCTCCTTAAACTTCTTTTATTTCGATATCCTCCATGTGAAACATCACTTACCCCACAGCGAGGTTTCGATAAAAGCTTCACAGTGGCCTTATCCACTTTGCCAGTGGCTTTGAGTCCTGCAAAGAATTGCAGATTCCTGATAGCATTACGGATCTGAGACTCTGTTCGTAGGGGTTTGACTGCAAAGGGTCCATTGTCAGGCGATGAGGGTAAATATCCAAAGGAAGTGAGATAGTTTTCTAGTTTGGAGGACACAATATCTGAGCTTCCAAGGAGACACTCCGGAAGGATGAGAAGGGTTGCCGTGAACATAAGGGAGCTGAAAATCGATGAGGTTCCACACATTTTTGCTAATTGTTTATTTTTAATGTCTCATTATAGTTTGCATATTTTGAACAGACTGAAATATAATACAGATCAATTATGATATTATATATATATATATATATATACTAACATATTTAACTAAGTAAGTACTCTCCAACTTTAAACAAAGACATGCAATAAAAACAACCCTAGTCTAAAAATGAAAATTATTCACCACATGAGAACTCTCATTTAAATTCAATCCCTCAATTAAAAGCTTAGCTTTAACATAAACGAGGTTTTACTGAGAATGAATCATTTTCTACAATTTATAACAATAATCTCTATGAAGATGCCAAAGAGTAAAATCTGCAAAACAATTAAGCTTATAGTTGAATGACTTCCAAATCTTTTAATAGATCTGAAGGGGAAGAATCACAATTACAAGGAATTAATGATTTCTTAAAGAAAATCATTTGTTGAATGTCACATTCAGTGAATGATAGGTCAAATGCTCTGAACACTGTTTCTCAACTTTAAATAGTGTAACTACACAATCAAATAAACATATTTGGAGTCTATCACTTCTATTATATAACTGACATGTCTTTGAAGGCTATTAGAAAAAGATTTATATAATATCTACGGGGTGTTACATGGAAATTAGAACACTTGTATTCACTCTTATAACTTGAGGTTGTGTGATCCAATTTTTGAGCTAGATCTCGCAACATTAATTGTTGCCATGGTGTTAGCTCCCTAACACAAAAATAAACAATGAGCTTTGCTATCAACTGTCGATTTTTCTTCTTCCTTTCCCTTACTCAATGTTCTGAACGTTCATTGGTTGAATTAGAACTAGCTTTTATTGATTTTTAGTCAACTATTATAAAATAAAAATTCCCTAGTTGGGAGGAATTGCCAAATTTATTACTGATTTAAGGCCTTTTTTCTGTTTCTTTAAGAATGAAAGGTTGTGTAATATAATAAAAATAACGACGTGTTTGGCTAATTTTTATTTTACTGCACCGTGCGTCACTCTCATGGTACAAATGAGCTCAAAAACATAGCGTCGAATCAAGATCTCTGTACTTTTCCGAGTGAAAATAACTCCTACGAAGACATTTGACCAATTCAAGATATCCAAGAACGCAGTCTGCAGCTTCCCGGGCCATGCAAATGTCTTCCAGCTGGACGACGATCCTACCTATACGGCAACCACTATACAGAAGTTTCTCCATGATAACAGCAACAGGCTGTGTTGAGTTTATGTTTGTTCTTTCCATCGCACGCGACTCTCACATTAACAATGAGCTCAGAAAGATATCTTCGGATCTAGTTCTCTGTACATTTTCGGGTGAGTAAAACTCCCACAGAGACTTTGACCAAGTCAAGGTGCTCAGAAACAGGCCATGCAGTTGTCTTCTTGCACGATGACACTCCTTCCCAAACGATAACCCCCACTCATAAATTCCTCTATGAGAACAGCAACAGGCTGGACTTTGTGTACAAGTCGATGTGGCTCTACATTTCTGACTTGTACCCACTTGACTTGACTTTCTAACCGCTACCTCAACATCGGGTACTCTGAAGATCTCTGACAATAAACACCAGGAGGGCATGATCAAGGAGACTGTGCACAACGGATGTGCAGCCTTTAGACGCCGTCTGATGGTCATCATCGCCACTAGGGACGACTGTATTGAATAGAGTATGTGAAGAAAATTGAAAAATAAATAGCTTTACCAATTTGTTAATAAAATTATTAATGAAAAGTGTTTTAATTTCCATGCAGCACCATGTATGTACATGAAAATATGAATACCTAGTCCTCAATAAGGTAAGACAATCTGCTAATACACACCTTATAATGATTCGTAGGGAAGATATTTAATTATACAATATTTTTTTAAAGGTTTAAAATATGACTGTCAATCTATATATTTACAAATAAGTGTCTTTGTTAGAGGATCCCATTAACATGAATCAGAGATATATTGAGCTAAATATGCGAATTATCAGATTATGAATCACTTTGACATTGCCTCCGAAATATTATTAAAATTATTAATCATAGGAAAAACGATCTTTTTTTCATCATATAACGACCTCAAACTTGGATACTTTCAAAAAATAACAACATACACCGATTCAATGACTAACTTATTTCAACAAATTCACTTACAACAAACAAATCAAATTAAAGGGAACACAGATGATGTACTTTTGGAATGTGACTATTGAAATGTATATTTATTTTTTAAGAACAAAGTATACAAAAATCTTTGCAACATGTCGTACGCTTAATGTATGTGCTAAGAGTACAAGTCAAGATATAATGATGATTATTATTACTTAATATTTTCAAGACCGCACATTAAAAGTTTGTTTGAAATCTCTTCTCTTCGTCTTGTTCCTCAATCATGGAACAAAGGGACGATGATAATGACGAAGAGTAGTGTTGAACAACTTATCATAACTGTATGAGTAACAAAAAGCATCTCAAAGCCAATAAATGTCGAATGACTCATTCCTTTGTTAACGCTGCTTGTGGGGATGGGATATTCACGGAGGTGTATAAAATATGTCCCAGAAAGTGGGAGTCGTTTTTTGTTGTAGACAATATGACACTGTTTTTTATTTTCTAACCCTGTTATTATTATCATTGAATTCTTGAGGAGAGAATATCCAAGTATAAAGTAATAACTAGTGTGTTTCTCATGAAAGACGGAGAATAAGAATTAGGGTAGCCCGGAAGTTATATGTATACGTTCTCGTTGGACTCGCAATAGAATTAAGGACCGATATTATAGTGAGTTCTGGCTGTATGTTCCTTCTATACACAGAGTGGGATTTGTGAATATTCCATTCTTCTTACGACTGCTTGCAGTGATCCAATAAAACATTTTTCAAACTGTAGGGAGTACACCCTTCATTGTAAGTTAATTTTTTTATCATACCGGCAGGACATATTTTATACATCACTTAATACTTAAATTTTGCTCGGGAGTACTATGTGTAAGTTCTTGTTGTAATTCCTGCCTATATCATTGCTAGATACAGAGTTGGAATTGTGTTTGATTTCATTCTACAGCTGACTGTAGCTCATTTAATCAAACGTCATGACAGCTAAGCTGCTCTCAGCCTTTTTTATTTTACAAAGCTGTTAACAGTATTATTGAACTATTGAGAAAGGAACATTATAAACCTCCTCATCAAAGACAAGAGTAACAATGAGGTCTTCTGAGGTGTTATAAGTCTAAGTCCTTGTTGTACTGAAAGCATAATTGACTATCGACATGATAGTAGTTCCAGCCTATACAGGGTGAGGACTCAAAAATTAATAACAATTTTCTACACTATTTATTCTATATACATATCCCCCTCCTTTCTGAGTGAGGACTTCAATACGGGACAAACAAAAGCACAACTGGCCTTGTTGAAATCCGATGACAAGTTGTTCCGCTCCTCCGTGATCACGGCTTTCAGGGAATTGACATTCGGGTGATAAGTCTTATTCGTCTTGCTCTCCAAGACGCTCCAAACAGCGAAGTCCAGGGGATGTACATCGCGAGTGCACAAAGGATAGAAGGTAGCCATGTTCTCCCGGCATAAATGCTACACCTTCTTGAACGTGTGTGCCGGGGGCTGTCTTGGGTAAACACATAGTTGTCCCTAGAGAATGTACTCTTCAACCAAGGCAAGACATGAAGCCTGAGGACCTTGTAGTGGACCTCCGTGTTGACTTTAGTAAAGTAAGGTGACATCTTGCTGCCATTGGACGCCAATATGCCGAGGACCATGACCTGAGCTGAATGTTGGGTCCTGACCTAGCTCTTGATTCAGCCAAGAAGCGATAATTTCTTCTGTTCAGAACAGGGCCTCTGTGAAGATCTTGTTGTCTTGTGCATGGGAGGAGATCGCGCACCCTCTGCCGCTTCACTTTTTGCTCGGATATTTTTTATGGCACAAAAACAAACAAACATCAAATTGTAGGTTTTTGTCAGCTCTTTCGAATGGCTCCAAGTACCAAATTGTCATACTTTTAGAACTGAGGTCAGACGGTCTCGAAGAGGATTACAATTTTTGAGTCTTCACCCTTTATGTCCCTGCTATATAAGGAGTGGGATTTATGTTTATTTCCTTTCTCTCACAGCTACTTACAGCTGATCTAATAAAACGTCCACGTCTCACTTTTTGAAAATAAAATAAGATGCTGTGTATTTTCCTTTAGGCTATTTCCATTACCTTTCATAAGTGGATTCTTGTATTATTCAAAGCAACTGACTCCACATACTATGAACACAAAAAAAGTAGGACTCGGATATTTATATCAATCAAGGGCCTTTGATTAGAATTAGTATCAATTCATACACTGCCATTTATACTTATTTTGACTAAATTATCAATTCAATGTATATATTAATTAATAACTATTCTTCAAAGAATGATTACCAGTCAACAACAACAAAAATCTAGAAGACTAGTTAGCATGTGTTTGTTTTGTTTGTTTTTTCAAATGGTTAATTTCCCTTTTGTCAGTCGAGGTTGATAGTGGATAAAAATCCTAGTTTTGGTCATGACAGCTAAGCTGCTCTCCTCTCGAAAATTCATTAAACTGTCCGGATCACCATAACTCATTTACAGTTTCCATGTTCCATACATCACTGGATATTCATAGATGAAAAACAATAAGATCTGGCGGAGTGATAAAATAAAAGAAACGGGAAATTATCACGTTCACCCAGATAATTTAAAAGATATCTGGGAGGATAGTAGATTAGCTGTCAGGACCAAGGTTATGGCCTTATCGGTCTAACGGTTCAAGCGGTTCCAGTTATAGAACCGGAACCGACAAAATATATCGCTTATCGGTCTCGGTTCTTGTGCTTATTTTAGTTGGTTGTCTTTCTTGGTATATTTAGAACCTTTTAATAATCCATTTACATAATTTTATGTAAATGAAAACACGTCGTTACCTTTATTGAATCATGCAACCTTCCACCAAAAAGGAAGCAAAAAAAATGACCAGAAATCATCTCGTAGTTAACCAAATAAGTAACCATCTGCTATTTTTCTCTTAAGTACTTAAGTAACGCAAAGTCCTTTCAGTATATCGCAAAAATATATTTTAATATACTTACATTCTTAGGGCGAGAATATATAAGATTTATGAATTGATATAAGTATTGAGGAGCTTCGTGTGAGTGTGCTTATGAAAAACACAGATTAACACTCATGATTTATTGAGGAGTGTTCTTCTATATTAGCAATATTTGTCTTTTTAGTCAATGCCTAATTACTCCGGTAGTTCCGGGTACTACCACTTGTAATCTATGATATTATAACTAATGATGAAAATCCTATTTATTTTGGGCATGTTAAAAAAAGAAACCGGAAATTAACATGATAACCCTGACAATTTGAAGAATATTTTTGAGGAGAAAAGCATAGCTATCATGACATTTCATTAGATTAGCTAGAATCAGCTGTGACTTTGGCGAAGAAGAAAGTAAACAAGGACATTGGCAATAATGACTGCGATGTCGATCCCCAAATCTACTCCGAGTCCAACAAAGACTTACACTTCTATTCTTCAACAAACCCTAAGTGCTACAATTCGTCTTTCAGTCAGTAGTGATTACTTCATATATATATAATTGTTCTCTCTTCATGAATAATGATAACAGCGTTGTAAAATAAAATCACCTTTTAAGGTGGTAACTACAAAAATCTCCTCCTTTTCTGTTATCATATTATGTTCATATTACTATTATTAAAACTGAAAAGTATGGAAAATCAACGGATCTCTCATGAACAAAAACACACGTACGTAAGAACATCAAAGAAGAAAGCAAGATAAAACAATCAATCAATTTAGTCAGAAAACGGTTCAAAAAGATAACAATAATAAAGGATGATTCCTAAGGCTTAATACTTAATATTCCTAATACAGCTATAATTGGTGATGTACACCGTGAGTAAGTTTAAATTGGTACGATTTCTTAGTGAATTGGAATGTATAGAAGGTATTTTCTTGCCCTTTGCTGTTGTTACTATTATTTAGCTCCAGAGTTGTGAAATTCCTTTCCTACTCCATTTAATTCATTTACAAGCCTGCTTAAACATTCATGTGTCCCCACATAAAAGTAAGCCTGAAGATTTGTTGGGGAGTTATAATTGTAAGTCCTTGTTGGACTCAGAGTAGAATTGAGGATCGCCATCTGAGTCATTCTTACTAATGTCCTTGTTTGTTTATTTATTCCCCTCCTCCCTCGTTCCGTCTGCTTGTAGCTAATCTAATTAACGTCATGACAGTTAAGCTGCTCTACACTTTAAAACATTCTTTAAATTGTCAGGATTACCCCGTTGATTGTTGGTTTTTTTTTTGGTTTTTTTAACATGCCCAAAATACACACGATTTTCATCACTACCTATAGTCATACTATTAAGTATTAACTAGCCACAATACATTCTATATAAGTTACCCATAAATACAAAAAGCAAGCTGGATGAATGTAGATAACAGGGATGTCCGGCAGGGGGAGGACAATACATACATAGTCCCCTCAAAAAAATGATAAAAAATTTGTTTTTTCTAAAATAAAAGATTATTTGTTCATCAAATCTAATCTCTTCCATAAAATCTTACTCTTAAATCTTTTAAAAACTTGTCAAATTTTGTAATTGAAAAAAAATAGAAACAGTTGACACCCCTGTTTACATTTGTACTATTCCACTAATTATTGTCAATTTTTATTAACAAATTATTCTTAATAACCCTTTGGGTGTGCCGCAAATTGTACTTAAAGTAAAATTGATTATCACAATAAAAGTTTGATAAATTGATAAATGTTATTTGAAAGGGGATATTCCTCATAAAACCAGTAATGGCTTTTAACATTAGCTAAATTTATTGCGTATCTTAAGTCATCCCAAGAATTTGAATAATCAGCCTAGGATTTACTCAAATATGTCTTTGCAATATGGTGCTCTGCCTACGGAGTGGTCCATTAAAATCTTAACACTTTGAGTTTTAAACTTCATCAAGATATAATTTATTCATTACCAATAGAATTTCAACAGGATTAATACTATAAATAGATCTGTGTCTGAGCTCTCGTAATCATTAATGTACCCGCACTTAGTGGTATTGATAGCTTCCAGACTGCGGATGTAGTCATCTGCCATACCCTACCAGTGCTAGCTGACAGTGGCTTTGAGGGCCTCAGTGTTTGGATTACAGACATTGCATTCCTCTCCCCTTGAAATACACCAAAAAGGTGTAACCGGTGTGGTTGGTATCAGGGCTGTAGGGGGGCCAAAAGTGTCAAAAAAAGAGTTCAAAAGAGTCTAACAACGGCCTCTCTACCTTCACAAGAATCTTTCTACACACTTTTTTATGGTTCTCCGGGCATTCTAATGTGAAATCCCGAGATCTCTTGCAGGGGTCCTCGTGGACTTGAGGGAATTGGCTTGACCTGTTTTCTTTAACTTTTTTCTTCCTCTCCAACGTTTCGGAGTCCCTGACGGCGTAGATGGTGGTCCTGGAGACACTCAATTGGTTGGAGTGTGAGAATAGAAATTCGTCAATCATGTTCAAGTGTCATTTTCTCGACTTGTACGTAAGCTAGAGAGCCCAAGTTTGATAACTTTTGTAACTAATTATTCATACTTTAATCTATCAAAATATGAATTAATTTCAATCACTCAACCTTTATTTATTATTGAATTATTAAGTGTTCAGATTTCAATGTACCACCCGGTTTGTATGAAGAATCTGAGTCTTTGTTCACATTTTGTCATGTTGACGCACCACGTATCATATTTTACACTTTAATATGTTAATATATTATTATGTACAATATCAGTCATAGTTATGTAGAATGATAAGATAGCCTCTTCCTTTTATGGGGAGGAAGTCAATTCAAGGATAAGGATAATACTATAAATATATTATATTAAATACATGTCTCAATTTGATTTTTTGAGTTTGTTTGACAATCTCAATAATAACAATCTAAAATGATTCGTCATTGAACTTGTCTCTTGATAAAGAATGACGAAACCCCATAAATAAGTTATGAGTAGACGTCTTATAGTAATGCAGACCCAGTCTCATTTTTCGTTGGGAGTGTTGGATTTTGTTCACATTTTCCAAATGACATACTATTTTTTTTAGTTCGAATCCTCGGGGAAAAAAATTACTATAATGAGTACTTTGTATACAGTGTGCATATTGAATTGAATGTGAGAATTTATATCATATTGGTAAATCTATTAGAAGTATACCTGTCATTGCCCGGAGTAGTTGAGCGTCAGCTAAAAGAGCACAATAACTCACAAACTAAAGGAAAGATTTTAAAGGTTAGAACTAACGGAACAGGAGATGAATTGAAAAAATAGCACTATCTATGTGTGAATCGCAGGACTTTACAGTGTTGCATATACGTCGAGGGATCAACAAGAAATTGTATTCCTCTCCTTTTGGAAACGAAGCATTAGTATAGTATAATTTTGCTTATTTGTCAAAAAGAATAAAATATGAAATAGCCATGACGTATCATGCAAAGTACAAAGGGAATTTTTGTTTTAGAGAAGTGGAGAATCTATATCTTGGAAACTTGGAATCTTTTAATAAAAATAGTGTTAAACCTAGAACTTTTATTAAAAACAGTGTGAAACTAGGAATTTTGACTGGAAATAATATAAAACAGGGAATTTTTTTACTAAAAATAATATTAAAATTAAAGATTTTTATTACAAAAAATTTTAAACTGGGAATTTATTACTAAAAACAGGGGTTAAACTGAGGATTTATTATGAGCAACAATTTAAAACTTGGTATGGTTTTTATTTAAAACAATATGAAAAGGGGAATTTTTACTAAAACCAGTGTTTAACTGAGTAGTTCTAATTTAAAAAATGTGTTAAACATTGATTTTTTTATTAAAAACAGTATTCAACTTGAAATTTAGAATGGTGAAGGCTAGAGACAGAAATCTGATTTGTGAAAAATAAACAAAGTTGTTTTACCATGTATAACCCGTGTTAATTAGGTTTCGACACACAGACAAACCTTGGTGTATCAATATTGAAGATAACTCACTAAGAAATTCTTAGTATTACTCTCGTTTTTCATGAGCACACTCACACATAGCTACTCAATCCTTATATGTTCTCTCCCCAACAATAAAAAACTAATGATAAGAACTTAAAAATATGAAAAAAACTCTTCTTTTTTTTTTGTCAGGTCCATCAATGATATGGACAGAAAATACAGCGATGTCAATCTTCCATTCTACTCCGATTCCAAAAAGACTTACAACTATACAAAAAATCTTCTAGGTTACTCTCCGTCTTTTATGATCACACGTAAATGTTCAATCCGGTTTTGTATAAATCAATGATAGTTGTTTATATGTTGTAGAAAAGGAAGTTCACTCCTAAGAAGCTCAATAATAATAACAATAGCTCCAAAAAACTAGGCAACCTAAAAAATAGACAAGATTTGCATCACTACGAATTAGTATATATTTTGAAAATTATCATAATTAAAAGTAATATGATTTACCAGTGAACTAAAAAAAAAAGAAAAAAAAATTAACGTGGTCACTGAACAATATTTTAGAGGAGAGGAGCTTAGCTGTCATAATGTACCGTTAATTTAGCTGGGAGCAGCTATGAGATTAATCGAATCCCGCTACATATTTAGCAATGGTTGGAGTTGACATATTTGTAAAAAAAAAAAAAAAAAAAAAACTAAGTTAAGCGATTAGAAGAGGGGAAAAAGTTTGTTGGGCGTGCTCTTTCTTCTTTTTGTTTATTATTTAATAGTTCTTTCAGGTATTCACTTCTCATTATATCTCATATTTTGTGTAAATTGTTTCAAAAATACATAATAAAATAAATACGAGGTTCGTTTAAAAAGTCTTTGGAAAGTCCAAGAAATGGAACAACTGGTGCGTATTGAGGTTATCCTTAGTTAGTAGCATCTCTTGGAAGAACACAAACCAACTTTCAGGCAGATCGGTTTACTTCTTTCTACTTGACATTCGTTTGAATTGAGAAAGTTTTCAAAAAATGAACGGAAAATAATTTCGTGTGATGATTAAAGATTACTTTTTGAAAAGCAAAACAACTCAGGAGAAAAAACAAGATTAATATACATCATGGGGACTCTTCACCTTAGACTAGAACAGTTTATAATTTGTTTCAAAATTTTCAGAGTGGCCATATGGGCACAAGTGACACTGAGTGTTCTGAACGCCCTGTTGAGGTTACTACTCCAGAAATCATGGATAAATCTATTATATGGTGATGAAGAGTAAAAGGTACGTGAGATCCTGTGGGCATCTCCCGTTGGAACCCTATTTCCATTAATTTTGCAGACAACTTTTTAGAAGTGAGCTGGTGCATTGTAGTGATGGAAAATGACTTTTTTGTGAGTCAATCGCGTGTGTTTTTCTTGCAGCTTGTTATTCAATAACGATGAAAATATACACCTGTAATGAAAGATAGTCGCCATAATCTTTCCGGTCGATTACTCGATTCAAACTAATGCCAAACAAAAAGAAATAGACCGATCTGCCCGAAAATTACAGTGTGTTATTCCAAGAGATGCTACTAACTAAACATAAGCTCAATGTACACCAGCTGTGCCCTCTCTCAGACATTGCACGAACCTTTCAAACGAACCTCGTATATATGAATTTAAATATAATTTTATATTTTCTCGCACAAATGCTATTTTAAATATAGGTGGCTCTCTTTTTTATAGCATTAATCCATACACCCATCCCCCCTTCGCCCAAATCATATAACAGGTAGATGATGTCAACAAGGGTTTTAATTCAATAATACCATATCTCTTGCTCCTACCTTCTCCTCGCGCTATTTTTTTCCTTACAAATATGTCAGATCTGTAAATGATTTAATGAAGAATTACTCTGATATCGATCCTCAATTCTACTCCGAGTCTAACAAGGGCCTACACTTATAACTCCCAAAAAAAATTCCCTGTTTCTCTTCTACTTTCAACCTCTAGTAATTATGGTAAAAGGTATATCTCTACTCTCTTCCAGAATCATTAGAATAGCTTAGTGAAAAAACCCATATTCCTGTTAGAACTACAAAAAGACGCTCCCTATATCATCTCTAGCAATAATCTACAATGTATTTAGCCTATATCATTATTATTTTTTTGCTGTTGAGTATTACATAATATTTTTTGTAAAAGAACTATAATTAAAAAGGAATTATTTTTTGCAAAATTATGTTATGTAATAAACATAATTACCATTGGGATTCTATCCTTTACAAAAAGATCTTTTGCATAATTTACAGAAATTTAATCATTTCTAAGAAGAAACTTCAAAAGTAAACATATATTGTATCCAAAAAATGAAATGAAGTATTTACTCATACAACACTCGTTTACACGCAATTTCTTTCAAAGAATTTTGTATATTATGATATTTGAAACTTCAATAATTATCCTTTTTTAAATGAAGAAGTTCTTTGATCCTAAAGGTTTCTTGTTAGTCGGAGAGAAAATGTCACGTTAGAGAATCCAAAGTTATTTTTAGAATAGCAATTTCACTTGTTGAGATCTAAAAATTACCTATAATATACAAAGTTCTTAGAAATAAAAACTATTATACAAGTATATGCGTGCGCGGACTTATTGCAGAAAGCCACTTTGCCGACGGGGCACTTTGCCGAATAAATAATTAATATATTTGATGATCATTCGCTGGTCCAATAATATGGTGTTATGATTCTCAATCATGTTACTCTAAAATTAAAATATTAAATCTTTAACTATTTGTCACAAATTACAATAATTAATTTTCATAAATGAATAATTGATTGATTCATTTAATTATGAGGATGCTTCAAAAGCTTCGAACCGCAATTAGAACCGTTGTATCAAAAATTATGAAACCGCTCAATTATTACTTGTGATCCTTCTGTAGTGTAAGTTGGATTCTACTCCAATAAAAACCACATCTTCAGAATTATTGAGACTCAGACCACCTCTAGATAGAGGCATGTCTATCAGGAATTGACCAGGTACATAGGAGCTCTAATACATTCCATCCAAATTATTCTTCATTCACATTGTCGATTGAATCTCAATCGACACTCATTGAGTCATTGATTACTAATCTACGCTCGACTCCTGTTCTTCTTTAAACATGTTTTCTATTTCTAATTGATTTATTGAGGGGTTTCATGAATTTTGATACAACGGTTCTAATTGCGGTTCGAAGCTTTTGAAGCATCCTCATAATTAAATGAATCAATAAATTATTCATGTATGAAAATTAATTATTGTAATTTGTGATAAATAATTAAACATTTAATTTTTTTAATTTTGGAGTAACATGAATGTGAATCATAATTACATATTATTGGAGCAGAAATCATCATCAAATATATTTATTCGGCTATGTAGTCATTTGGTAAAGTGTCCATTCGGCAAATTGATCATATGACAAAGTGTCTGTTTGGCAAAATGGCTTTCGTCAATGTGTACTAGATCCAAGTATAAGTAGATGGCAACTTTAAGTTTGGTACAAGTTTAGAGCTCAATATCATGGATCCCTTGAAATATGTCTGTTCATTAGAGTTAGCTGAAAAAACTATATAAGAAAAAATGCAAAATCTTTTAGATGTTTTCCGAATACGTACGCTATGCAGCCATTACTGTATGGTTCCTTACCGGGAGCAAATTTCATAGTAATGATGCTAATGAGCTTAATTCTTATATATAACAGAACTATTCTTCCTCTCCAACGTTTTGGACTTCCTGACGGCGTAGACGGTAGTTCTAGAGACGCCCAACTGCTTGGAGTGTGCGAATAGAAATTAGTCAATCACGTTCAAGTGATTCAATTTTTTCTCGACTGCTACGTAAACAAAGAGAGTTCCGGTTTGTTTTGTTTTGTAACTAATTTTTTATGCTTTAATATATCGAACATTGAATTAATTTCAAAGAGTCAACCTTCATGAATTATTGAATTAGTAAGTATTCAGATTTCAATGGACCACCCGATATTATTAAAGCAAAGTTTGTATGTCTGTTTGTCGACATCTAATAACTCCGAATATTATGATCAAATAACCCTATCCAACAAAATCACCATTTTTTTAATGCACAAGAACAGCATTTACTTTGTATAGTTTGATCCCCTAATTCCAAATATGGTCTTATTTTTTTTCTCATAGCCTCGTGGCTTTCAGAAAAATGCTATATATTTTTTGTTATTTTTAAGGTTCAAAGCTGTTTTATGACCTCAGTGTTGAAGATAGGGATAAATTATGTTAATATATTTTAAAGCCGAATGTTAAAAATTTTAAAACCATTTTTAAAATGTCTGCATCATATTTTTACTCGAATTATCTTTGTTTAAATTGGAAAATAGGTACTTTTTATTCCGAGGCACATAGCTTCAACACGAATAGATTTGGAAATGAGATAGGAACAAAAAAAGAGAAAAAGAAAAGATATATTATACAATTTGTTATAACATGAAGCCTCATGTCTCAAACTGTATAAATAAATTCTTTTAAGCTTCATAGACACAAGAGGACTCGTTGTATACCCGTAGTGAGTAAGGGGTTCCAAAAAAAGGACATTCAAGGGAGTCCTTCAGACAAATCTTTTTCTCTTTCTTTATTTCTATCTTTTTTCTTCACCTCTGTTTTTGTTTCTATCTCTTAAAGCTGGGGCATACAAATATTTATGAACTTTTATTATGAGATTAATTAAATAATGAGTTTTTTCATTGAAATATTGTCGTGGCCTTATCTTAAATTGACAATCATATAGAGCATTTATGGAGAGGCTCTTTTTTTTTAGTTTAAAGTTCATACTTTCAACTATCAAATACAATACTTTAAAGCTTTTTGAACCAATTCGTCTTGAAACTATGAGCCTCTGAACAGAAAGCCCCTATTCTCCACTTTAAACAAAGCTAATTCGAGTTAAAAGTATGATGCAGACATTTTAAAAATGGTTTTATAATTTTTTACCATTCAGCTTTAATATATATTAAAATAATTTATCCCTATCTTCAACATCGAGGGCTTAAATCAGCTTTGAACCTTAAAAATAGCCAAAAATAAAAAAAAATGTATGGCCTTTTTCTGAAGGGCACGAGGCTATGAGAGAAGAAATAAGGCCATATTTGGAATCAGGGATCAAATTCTATTAAATAGAGTATATGTTGTTTTATGTACCATTTTTGCTGTTGGACAGCGTAATTAATGTTTTTGTTTTGTTTTTAAATTGAAGAGCATTTAGTTATTTATAAGTATTCTGTGAGTATTCTAAAATGAAAGAAAAAAAAACCCTTTTTTCCTTTTCTCTTTTTATATATATTTCCTTCTCTCTGTTCCTCCCCTCTTCTCTCCTCTTCTCATGAGCTCACTCTGTCTTATTTCTCCTACACAAAAAACAAACCAGCGGAAAATATGTACTATATGTTCTTTACTGGGGAATTGAAAATTCAGAGCACATCTTCTTTCTCTGTATGTCCGTACGACAATTTCTTGGCATAATGCATGAGACGGTACAGCAACAATGGGACTACAAAGTCATAAAGAGTCCTTGGCTAGTGTCAACAGCATCCAGTCTACCAGAGAATTTTAAAATAGAGGCCTTCATTGCAAAAATAAAGACAGTCATGTACGTGGCAATGGGTCGAAGTAATGATCAGGATATTTGTATGTATAAGTGTTGTTTTAATTTTCCTGTATGTAATTAATTTTTACGCCAAAGTTTTATTTTTTTAATTACAGTTTAATAAGGTGCTGTCTTGATCCTGGGTTATAATATGTATCTTAATCTCGTTATTCGGTTTCAAATCTACTATTGGAAATGGTCTAAATTCTCATGAGTGAAATCAAAAAGAAAAGTATATCTTGGCTACTTTGGTAGACGATAATAGTTTTATGACGTCATAATTAATAATGAGGAAATAAGTAAAATCACTACAGTCAACAGCTAATTGAATTATGTCTCCAGACCTTATCTCTAGTAGTCCTTGGTTTGATAGACAACAAATATGCAGACAGAGATCACTATTAAGAGTATAGGTCTCCTTGCTCGCTAATACATTTGAATTTTCAAAAAAAAATGGGGATAAATAATTCATAAAAGTACTAATATCTTGCAGTTTAACAACATATATATTTTTGTATTATTATTATTTGCCTCAGGAATAACAAAAAATAGCTAATATAACTTAAAAAGCAAAGCTTATTGGATTATTTTAGCTTACTGATCGATATATACACAAGCAATTCCAACAAGTTTGAGGGTTGACACGTCACATGTATAAACAATAATGATCGAAGCTTGATCCCAGAGTTCAAAATCCTAAGGGTCAAAGAAATAAATGCAAAACAAAAAATATTATTATTGTATATAGTTGTTCATGTCATTTTGACACTTGGAGCTCTTTCATTTATTGGATATCAAATTAGACAGTTAAGGACGTTACAAATAAATAAATAGATCCGAAAATATATACTGTTTAAAATATGTATCATTGGCAGATTTGGATGAAGAGTATTTATTATATGTGGATAATGTATATGGATGAGAATCAATTACCCCATTCAATTTCCTGCTAATAGTGAGGACTCAGTATCATTTTTTAAATCAATCTGTGCAATAGTTATATAATGATAGGTTTTTGTTATTTATTTTCTAAAGCTGTTATCATTATTATTAAATTCTTGAGTAGAGAACATCTAAGTATTAAGTAATTACAAGTGAATGTGCTCATGAAAGACAGAGAGTAACATGAGGGTATGCTCAGAAGTTATAAGGCGCAGTCAAGTTGTAGGGGGATGGGGGATCTACGCCATATCCCCTACAACGAAAATGGTTAAAATCATCCCTTCACCCATCCTTTTGTGTAATATAAACAATGAAAAATTGTTATTATAAATATTAATAGTATAAGAATAAATGAATAATTTAAAACGCAATGATCAATTATTGTCAGGGATGGAAACTTTGAGACAAGACTTGACTTGGAGTCCATAGTTTAATTTTAAAATACTTGTATATATTTTTAAATTAATTTGTTAAACTCGAATAAACAAATTAGTGGGTTAACAAAGCTTCATATGATAAAAATCTTCTCTAGCTAAGCTAAGTCTATCTTCCGGATCTCATATGAGGATTTTCTTAAAAATAAAATACAATAGATAGCAACAAAACTCCTAATTAATAATTATATCTCAAAATAATAACTAAATAGTACCTCTAGCGGAGAAAAAAAGTTTCTGGGCCCAAGATATTTTTCAGCTATTGATCACGTGGGTTCATGTTTCACTACTTATTTTAAAGCTTTCATCTTGATTTGAAAAGAAACAGAAAAGGTAAAATACAACAGGGATTATCTTTACTCCTTTTATAGTCTTGTTTTTTCTCCTAGTTGCCCGTTCTTTTTTATCAGATTCACGAAGATAAGTCTTTTTAATCAGTATGCGGACACATTGACGAAAGCCACATTGGTGAACGGATACTTTCCAAAAAAAAATTAATAAGTATATTTAATGATGGTTCATGCTGCAATATTTTGTAATTATGATTTCCATTCATATTTCACTAATTTTTATAGATAAAACACAGAAAATAGCAATGTGTTTATTTTGTAAGGTGTCCCCCCTCAATAGATGTGAATACTTAATAAAAATAGGTATGTATATAATAGTTGATTATATGATTTATATTAAATATATATGATATTGTAATTATTATGTTATATGAACTAATCACTCACTAGTGAAGCTAATGTTGCAGAGGAGGACAGTGGGTGAAAGAAACTTGATGTAGTGAATTGTGAAGAAGTGGATACTGGAAACTCGCATTCCTTAAATCCTGACAAAGAAATCTGTGTTCCAGCTTCACAAGATACTTTGGAAACTGAGAATGGCGGTAAACAATCTGTTAGCAGAGAACATATTCAGATCAGCCCAGTTACTGAAAAAGATGAAGTTCCTCGAACAGTGACACTTCTAAAAACAACTATGATTATATCAACTATAACAAGAAGTAACATCCTGCCATCTAGATTCAGATCTGGATCTTACTCAAAAAGAACTACATCTCCCAGTCTTCTCCAAATACATTGTCTCAACCTCATAAACAACACCAAAAAGAATGAACGTATTTATTCTTACATTAAACGTTAACTCGCAACAAAATATTAACAGAAAATATGATCCAGCCAGATTTATCAAATGTATTAGATTACCAGATATTGTGCAATTATATGTGACACTATATAATTGCATAGAAAATAATCCTTTCGCCCCACAATGTTATGATACATTCTCCGCTTTCAAGGACTCCAACATTAATCCTAAGAGAGGTGTTATCCTGCTTATCAAATCCAAATTAATTCCCAAATTTACTCATCGATGTTCCGAGGGAAATCTCATTAAAACACAAGGTAGTTATTTAGATGTAAACTTTGATGTAATACGACTTTAAGGTACCAACAAAAATAATCCATAATTCTTTAGTAGCAGCCTTATATAAATTATTTATCACAGACCAACTATCATAGGCGGAGACTTTAATATAAAGTTGAACATGAAGAGAGACACAAGTAGCAAAGTACGAAATCCAAACCCACGTTCAGCTAAAATACTGTCTTCAATAGTGGAGCCTTTTGGCTTCATGGATGTGGGATGTGAAATGAATAATCTTGAGCACACCTTTTTCACAACTGATAAAAATAATAAATCCGTGTCATCCCGAATTGATTTGCTTATCACCAAAAGTTTCTTAAGCGATGCAGTAAAAGCATACAATGTAATTATCACTAAACTATCGGACCACAATGCCGTTCAAATGGGGATGGATCCTCAGTCTAAGGAAATTCAAAACAAGAAAAAGTGGGGCCTTAACTCCAATATTATGAATGATCCAGAGATTGACGACAGAATCAGATGTATAATTGAGGATGTTTCTACCAGAATATGGAATAGTGAAAAAAATCTTCCTTCTTGTGAAATCAATGCTAATGAGAATCAAGGGTATTTGTAGGAGAGCAGGAGCTATATATGCCAAAAGACAACAACAAGCTATGAAAATAATTGAATCAATCTCTAAAACGATATTACTGAAGAGTAAAAAAAGATGGAGCTGGACCAAATTTATAGAGCAGGGGATTTAAAATTCAGCATAAAACTAAAAAAGATGATCTATCACACTCAATCTTACATTGTATACGCCAGGATAAAATAAAATACAAATCTAAAAACATTAGTCTAAAGAAGAATGATGCACCCCCAGCTGACGACCCCAGAGACATTTGTAGCGTGAATGTAAGGTATTATTCTGAACTATTTACATGTTTCGATTGTGGTAATCAAGTAAAACGTAGAAGATGTGAGTCGAATTCGGCCTCCTTTTGCGAAGAGTTAAGATGTGAGGCAGACAATGATTATAGAATATCTGAAGAAGAGAAGAATCGAGTAGAGAAACTACTTTCAAAAATGCTAAACTCAACAAAGCCCCAGGACCCAGGGGTTTTACGTTTAAATTCTACAAAAAATAAGTCGACCTTCTACCAGCCATATTACTCTCCTTTTATAAGAAGGTAATGCACGTTGGATTTTTTCCAGAATTTGCATCAGGACAAGGAGACACAATGTCTGCGAAATTATTCTTCATTGGTGTCGATGGAGTTCTCCAGAGTATTCAGGAGCATGGTCAAATAATAAAGAGAGTTCGTATATATTGGGATTGAAGATCAAACAGAGATAATGAGTCCCTACAGTAGCCTTATCAGACAGGGTTGGCCAAGTTTCCGAATATTAAGTAATATTAAACTTCTTAGATCCTGGATTGGAGTTGGTGGTATTCGTCTGAATAACGAGGAAATTATCAGCAAAATCAAACGTGCGAGTTCTTATTTTCTCAGACTCAACTTGAATATATGGGACAGAATCAAAGTGTGGAATGTATGTCTATGTAATCCCAACAATAATGCATTTATTAAAAGTTACAGCATATCAAAACAAAATAAGTAATTCAGGATATCAAATTCAACAGTCCTTCCTTAAAATAGAAAAGAAGAAAAAAAAATCCTGTGAGAGGATTCACGGCAGACTCAAGTGGGCGGTCTCTCGGTTATGTGTGTCTCGGAGATGGTGAAGATAATGAATTTCTACTGGGTAAGGAAAATATGGAGTAGCGATGATTTTTAGAGCGAAACGCTAATGGATTTTATACAGAAAAATAACTCTCTTTTCATGGGCAATCCTCATGATAGTTACCAAAAAGTTCTTGAAAAACTAGCAATATACTCTGAGAGGATCAGGGATTTTTGTGAAGGCCCAAGAGGAGCCATTGAAAAATCTAGAGTTACCTCTTGGTTGGGAACGCCCTGTTAAAGAAACCATAAGTCTATCTGAAATCCGAACAG
The DNA here is from genome assembly GCF_016086655.4 of Lepeophtheirus salmonis. Lineage (NCBI taxonomy): Eukaryota > Metazoa > Arthropoda > Copepoda > Siphonostomatoida > Caligidae > Lepeophtheirus > Lepeophtheirus salmonis. Next base: position 16,500,945 of record NC_052139.2, read on the forward strand.
TCAATGCTGATATTGCGGCGGATATTATATCCTCAGCCAACTTGATGGACTGAATGGCCGGGCAAACCTTCAAAGCCAGATTCGGAATCTCCAAATTAGTTCAGAGGCCTTTGCTTCTAGAGGGCTTGTCTGCTATTGACCGTGGATATGAGAAAATGTGGAAAGAGACCAACAATGAAACCGTTTCAAATTTATTTGGAGAGGGGAAACATAAAAAAGACCCAAAAGACAGCATCAATGCCTTGTAAAATTAACACTAAGGAGCACCTGAGAAGTGGTTTAAATACCGCCTTTTATCAGGAACTTTAGAAGTTAGAGACAAATTTTTTAAAGAACAAAGAATTTTGTGCTCATTTTGCAATACAGATAAAAAAATAACGGGGCACCTCTTCTGGGACAGTCCCATATTAAAGGACCTGTACAAACGAGTATCGCAGCTTCTTTTAGAGAAGTTTAAGGGCAAGACTAATCGGGAAGACTTTTAACACATTTTAAAGCAAGGAAGAAGATAAAGTAAACACCATAATAACAAAAACCAATGAGATTATTTATGCTAAAAGAACCACAAAAGACACAGATTTTCGAAGCATAATTCTTACGATACTATTGGCAATCATAGTTCTTAAATCAATTAAATAACTGTTTTAAATTCTTATTTAAATGTCGCTTTTTATTTTCATTTTAATCTGTTTATTATGTTGTTTTATATGTTTGTTATAATGATCTTTTTTATAATGTTTTAAGAGTATACTGTAAAAATGAATGCCATGTGGCCACGAAAGAAAAAAAAAACTTATCACTCACGGTGTTACCTCGCTAACACAAAAATTCACATTGTATATAGTTGAAAGCTATCGATTCTATCGTCTCACTTGATACGTTATGGCTTTTTTTATAATTTAAACCCTCGTACTCGTTGTAAGTTTATATCACGTCATTACCATTATTGTATCACGCAACCTTTCATCCAAAAAGAAGCATAAAAAAGGCCAGAAATCATTTGGTAATTAGGTGAATAAGTACGTGTTCGTGCTAGTATTTAATAATATTAAAATCCTGCATAGTATTTTATTCGAAAGTGTATTATTATTTAACTCAGTAATATTCTAAGAAAAACGTAAATATGTTTGTATTTGTATATGATAGCCAAAATTTATTTATAGAAATAATAATATAGCCAAAATATACCAGAGGGATTAACAAGAAACACTTTTGTTAGTCGCGTTGGCACGTACCATGACACGTGGGCCGGAATATTAACCAGGTATACTGTGGATGGCGTCCCTGATTGTAATACATGAATTAGCGAAGGGTGCAGACTCTTAATCAAGTCCTTTGGATATTGTTGTTTTTGTGTCTCTGGAAGGGGTCTCGGAAGATAATGAGAAATTTATGATTTTAATGATCTTGTTCAGTTATTATGTATATTAATGGGTTTTTTTGGTTTTTAGGTGCATTAACAGTCTATTTCAGTTATTATGCACAATACTTAGTTATTATGTACATTAACAGTCTTGTTCAGTGATTATCACATTACCTAGTTATTATACAGAAAAATGGTCTATTTCAGTTATTATGCACACTAACTAGTTATTTTGCAAATTAACAGATTTCTAACTTTAACTGCAAAATACATAAATATTGACCATTTTAAATTTTCTATAAAGAAAATTTTGGCTATCATATACAAATAGAAAGGTATAACCACGTTTTTAATCAAATATTACCATGCAATATTATAATAATGAATTAAATAAAATACCATGTCGGATTTTTATATTATGAAATTCCGATGTATGTATAGTGATTAAGATATAATAGCAGTTGGTGTGAATGACTTATTTAGCTAACTCCTAGATAATTTCGGGCCTTTTTTTCTCCTTTTCATTTTCACTGAAAGGTTACGTGATAAAATCAAAGTAACCGAGCTGAATTTTTGTAATGAAGCAACGATGTTTAGAAAATAGAAAAGGAAAAACAGTTGTTGTATGTTCTCCTTCTTCTTCTTTTTTTATTATATACTAGCTCCTCGTGTATCAACTTCTTCCTCTGAAGTAAGCATTCTTCCCTATCTTTTGTATAAATTGATTTAAAAATGCATAATAAAATTAATATCTATGAATTTTAATATAATTAGAATAGTTTTCGTACACTAATGTTATTTTAAATATAGAGGGTTAGCCTCTTATTATCATTAATTCATTTTCTCCCCCAACAAAATGCTGATATTAACAAGGGTCTTAATACAGTAGTACCATAAGTTTCACTCCCCCCTTCTCCTTGTGCTCCTTCTTTCCTAACAAAAATGTTAACTCTAGTTATCAAATAGACTCATAATACAAGTTCACAAGTTTTTTTAGAAATATTTGAAATTATAAAAGTACTTTACTAGCTAATCACGAATCTTAAATTAGTTTATTTATAGGCTGAAAATGATGAAAAACGACACTCTTCTTTAGACTCTTAAAACTTTTCCCTGATAGATAATGATGAGAAATATCATAGCTTACATTATAGAAGATATTCAATGTATACATAATTATACAAAAGATCTATTTAAAAAATATGCATCTTCAAGGATTTTTGTAGTTATCCTATTTTTTTATGGGGGATGTACTAGCAAATAGTGTCATTATCATCATATTTTTCTGATTTCAATGCTAACTTCACGACCCGTAAAAGGAGGATTGGCGAAATCGAAGAAAGGTACATTTAACTTGATCATTCATCTCAAGAGATGTTCCAATTTGGATTCCAAATTCCACGAGGGATGAGGGGAGAATAATTCATCTGAGGAAAACTACCAGACCTCATAAAGGAGTAGAATCAACTTCTTCCTTGGGAATGAAATACCAGGATCAAAAAAATAAAGAGATCTATTAACAATGAGTAGATAATTTTAATATTACCCAACAATTCCATAGTCCCGTGAGTTGCGATTGTGAGATATTTCATAAAAATTAATCAATCTACATTTTTTTCCGTTCATCGTTCAAAAATGAACGGCGTTCATTTTTCCATTCAATCTTAAAGCCTGAATTTTTGTTCTCTTTTTTTTTTTTTTTTGTAATGTAGCCATTATACACACCATTTTTATCAATATTTATAATACTTTAAATAAGTTAAACAAGAAACAAACACAACAGAGATTAAAATAAAATAAAAACTCCTGGATTGACCAACGGGCATAAAATCAGTTAAGAGCAGTAATTAAGACTGGTTTGTTTTTTTAAATGTATTTATTTTTGTTAAGAAGAACTTTCTAAAAAATAGGATAAGCAAAGTTGATAAATTATTACTGTACTTATTTCTAGAGATCTCATAAATTATACACTTCTTCAAAAGCTTTTAAACAAAGTAGACATAGGCAAGTAAATTAAAAGTATTAAAAACTAGAATGAGCAATCAGTAGAACGCAAACTTCATTCTAAATGCCTTTATTATACCTACATAAAAACTACACGTCAAAAAATGCTTAAGATTTACAGCCCAACTAATAACCTTGGGAGACTAGACAAATTAATAGCTGAAATAAAGATACATAAGAGTTATTGGTGTTTTGAACAAGGGTATTTCAATGTTTGTGTCTCCTCTCAGACGATAATCGATGCACCATTCTTTCAAGAAAAGACCCATGCAGCAAAATAGTTAAATACTAACAACAATATAAAATGTTTAAACTTATACAATCTATATTACTAAAACCAAGTTTGTCTGTACGAATGTCTGAATATTGAAATACGAGTCAGCAGGTGGTGCACTGTCATGTGCTTTATAATGCAAATCATATAAACATATTTAGATCAAAGAAATAACAATGTATGTAGTCGTATTAACCAACGTTATAGAAATACAAGGTTATACTATCACGCTTTTACTACTGATGTTTGACTTCCACCACTCTTTTTAATACTGACATCAAGGAGTATAACTATTACCAAGAGGAGACAAATATCTCCTTCCTTGTTAGTTGATCCAATGAAACGTCCTGAGCAGTATTCTTTCTAATCATTCTTCAAATTTTTAGGGTTACGATGTGGATTTTTGGTTTCTTTTTTTTTTTAACATACCCAATGTACACACTAAAGATATGATAGAATCTTGTTGCTGTACTGGGTACGAATAAAATCAGCTTTACTTACCCTTTTGACCTCCATCTTGACAATGATTGAAGCAATTCTAGTCAGTTGCACCTCATTTGAACGCTAATATTCACCGAATTGTTCTTTAAAAAAATCTTGAAACCTAGTTCTCAAATGAGGCCTCCCTGGCACTATCAAAGTGGAAGTCGCGATTTGCTGTCGCTTTTGGCCAGCCCTGGTGTATATGGTACTACCTAATGATTGGAATGTATAACTGGACGAAAATAATGGCTGAACGATGAACAAAGAAAAAAAAATTGAACGGAACGCCAAAAGATAAAATAAATGATTTTTTTCTGTTTTTATTCGTAAGGGTTCCTTTAGACAAAAGTACTCATCCATCTCCCATAACTTTATATATATATTTTTCAACTCTTATTCTTCCATTCTTTAGGAGGAAAAACGCCATATCTAACGATATAAGTATTATTTAGATATGTTAAAAGCGTAGGGGGCGCCCCTACAAAAAAATTCAGAGTCGGATTAAGTATTTCTATTACATGATTATTTTTGAAACTAGTTCTTCAGTGAATGTTAAATTATTTAATCACTCCTTGCTTATATTTTTCGACTTTCGGGACTCCCTGGGAAATCTAAAGAATATTTAAAGATATTTGAGGTAAACTATAGTATTTTGTCTATTAGGTGGCCGTATTTTATCATACTACAGGGTGTCCACGATAAATTGGAAATATCTTAAAATTCAACCTGCTTGATAAAAACGAACTCCTCCATGACTTCACAGTACCTTATTGCGTTAACCCTTTCCTTGGGATTGAGGAAGAAAGGAGGCATCACCTCACCGGTGCTGCAGATGACACCCAGGGTCATCACGGAGGCCGGGAACTTTATGGTGAAGAACGCAGGGACCTCTAGTCTCTCCTTGGCAAGCCACCTGTAATTCTGGACGTTGTAGCTTCTGTCAACAGTCCAGTTCTTCACGTCGGAGAATAAGATGATTCTTCTTCCATGGCTCTTCAGGTCATTGACGCTTACCGTTGGTGAGCCTGGTGCCCTTCATGGATGCCGAGAGGATCTTTTGTTTGGCCATTCGGTATGACCTGTATCCGAGGTCCTTATTCACAGCCTTGGAGGCCAGCTGCTTGCTCACTCCATAGTTCTTGGCCAACCTGGACAAGGAAGTCCCAGGCGAAGCCTTGATGGACTTCCGGAGGCCTTCAAAGAAGCGGAGAGTGCGTATTCGGTCACTTCTCATATTGTGGGCCTTGCGGCAGACCTTCTCGTCAACCTCCCAGGCATTGAAGACCCGGTACACCGAGGTCTTGGGGTAGTTAAAAGTAGAGGGCTTGATCCGGCGCGAGCCAATTCGAGGATGGCGTCTCTCCTTGCTTGTTCCATGATGACTATTGTTTGTTGTCAAAACAATTGTGGTGGAAGTTAAATTGGATCGTTCACACAACCTTTTATATTAGTATGATTTAACCCCAAATATCCACATTATGGATCTGGATGAAGTTTAAAGTAGTTCCAATTTATCGTGGATACCCTGTATACTGAATTGCAATAGCCTTAATGCCAACTGCAAGACCAGTTTTCAAATTCTTGCACCCAATTTGACTCCTTCCTTGGTAAGAAAATTCCAGAATCGAAACAATGATGAAATCCATTCACGATGAGAAGGGAATCTGAATATTTCAAATATAGTTAGTAATTACTTACTTCTAATATGTACGAAGCGCAGTATTATATTATGATATAAATTATTATATCACCTCCTTATCGTTACATTAAAATAGTAAATATTATTAAAATAATGGTCTATATTTCCTAGTACTCCCCTTTAAAAAATAGGAACACTCAAAAATATAAAATCGAACCAAAATCCTTGAATATGCATATTTTTTAAATAAGTCCTTTTTTAAATTAAACATGGAATATTTTTCTTTAATATATTCTTATATTCTCCATATTATTATGAATAAGTCATAAGAGTCATTTATCAGCGGAAAAATGGAAATATGTCGAGTTCAGAACAAGATACAGAATCAATAAAAACATTCTTATAATAATAAAAAACCTTTGAACATCAGTTTTATACATCGTACTTCATTTTAGTGATTATCTATGCATAATAACTGAAAAAGATCGTTAATGTGCAAAATTAAAGAAATAATAAATTCCACATTATCTTACGAGACCCTTTCCAAATTGATGCTTGGCCCATGGGGTATGCAGCATGTCCACAGTGGTTGATTTAGAGTCTGCAATCTTCATCGATTCATGTATTAACATAAGGGACGACATCCACCGTAACCCCAGATGATATCCCAGTCCACGGGTTGTCAATGCCACTAACAAACAGGTTGTCTTGCTTGCTTGTTTCTGATGATTTGCAGGAATTGGTGATGGATTCTACCCGTGAATTAGTCGTGCTGGTACGCAAAACAACCCATGGACTGGGATATCAATCGTGTCTATAGGGAATGGCGTCTTTGATGATAATACATGAATTGGCGGTGGGTTCCAACTCTTTTGTAAGTCGTATTGGCACGCAAGACAACCTATGGCCAGGGATATCAACCGGGGTTATAGTGGATGGCATCCCTGATTCTAATACATGAATTGACGAAGAGTGCAGACTCTAAATCAAGCCCGGTGGAAATGCTGCATATCTCACGGGACGAGCATCAATTTGTGTCTCTGGAAAGGGTCTCGGAAGATAATGTGGAATTTATTATTTATTTGATTTTGCACAATAACGATCTTTTTCAGATATTTTGGACATTAACTAGTTTGTTTGTTCTTTTTTTTTTTTTTTTTTTTTTGCATATTAATGGATTTCGTACTTTAACTGCAACATGTATATATTGGCTATCATATTATTTCTAAGAAGAAATTTTGGCTGTCAAATACAAATAGTATATGAATAGTAAACGTATAGCAACGCTTTTAATAAAATATTACTAATTATAATACAGTATTGAATAAAATACTAGGTAGGGTTCTAATATTATGAAATACCTAAGTATGTATAACCAAATTATTGTAAAAACTGTGGAGAAATAAGATGCCAATGAAGGTCTGGCAGTACTTAAGAGAAAATAGCAGTTGGTGTGGTTGCCTTTTAGGCCAACTACCATATGATTTTTGACCTTTTTTCTGTTTATTCTTGGAGTAAAATTTGTGTCATTCAATTTAGGTAAGGACGTGATAAACATTAAAAACTATAAAGTATTGTCCTTCTAATATATACGGAACATTTTTATATCACATAACCTACTCATTTGAAAATTCCCGAAATAATGGTTCGACAAAAAACTTTCCACGCCTTTGCAGCACAAAAATCCCCTAAGTATTTTTATATCAGCTGTCGATTTCCTCATCTCACTTGATACGTCATAGCTATTTCATAACTTATTATTTTTGATAGATAAATCAAGTAATTATGGGACGATAAAAAAAAATCCGTTGCCGATACCGATACGACTATTGTAAAAATTGACAATACCGATTCCAATTCTTTAATATTTTAAATAATGGTTAAATACAATTGTGCTATCAGGGGCACACATTTTAATAATTGAAATTTTTAGGAAAAAAGTTGAAAAATAAAAAATCAAATACACAATATGATAATTAAATTTTTTTCAAAAATCCAGAACTGCTCACAAAAAATAAAATTCCAAAAATACTTGGTTGCTCTCATAAAAAAAAATCAGAAAAAAATTTTTGAAAAAAAAATTCGAATATGAAATTTGTAGGAGAAAAATTTAAAAAATACGTAGTTATTCACAAAAAGTTAAATTTTTTGGAAAAAAATTTGAAAAATTAAATTAAATTTGCAAATATTAAATTTTCTTATAAAAAGCAAAAATTCCTTAATTTTGGAATTTGGTGCTATTATTTTTAGTTTTTCGTAACCTAGAAACGTATAAAATAGTTAAATACAAATAATAAATAAGAATCTGAATCGTAAATAAAACATTATTTTCTCGATACCGATCCCAATTCCAAAAAAAAAAACAGATTCCCGACTCCGATTAATCGCCCCATCACTACAATGAAATAATAAGTTAAATATAAACATACAATACATGTACCTAATTCATTTTAAAATTGTGGAAAAATAATATAACAATTATAGTCTGGCAGTACTTAAAGGATAAATAGCAGTTAATAAGATTTACTTATATGGCTAATTAAGAAATGATTTCGGTACTTTTTTCTGCTTCATTTGGAGGGAAAGGTTGCGCAACACAATAAAGGTAACGATGTGTTAGCTCTAGAAAAATAGCTATTAAGCCACTCCTACCCATATACATTTCTTTGCTTTTGTTTACAGGCTATTTTGATGACGTCACAAAGGAGCCAATATTGAGAAAAATCGATAAATAAATTGTATTAATACATAATATAGTATTTTATTTTCTCATGAGACAATACTATGAGTGTAAATTTTTACCCTCCTACGATTACGGTACTAAAATTATTTAAACAAAAAAATTATTAAAAGTTGTTTTTAATGAAAAATAAGTCAGAATATAAATTTTCAAATAAATATAAAAAAATGATGGCCATCTGATGGATTTGTGCAGGTTGCCAGAGCACAAATATGGCATGTACCTCTAGAAAAAGACATAATGTTCCTGAAATAATATGAGTTAACACTTAACACTAGTCAATAACACTGAACTTGGCTCAGTTGTGACTTCATCAAAAAAGTTGTCTGATAACGTCAACCAGACTGCGTTGTAAGTTTTTTATTGACACACCTTAAACATAGTTCAGTTTGCTTTAAATCATAACGGTCTCAAACAGAGCTAGGATGTTCTGACCAAAATCCAACATTAATAGGTATGTTCAGGGTAGGACAGTATATCAACTTTTTTATATACGTAACAATCAAGCTGTAGAAGTAGTAGATGGGTGGGTGTGATTTCATTCTAGAGATAAAATTATAAAGTGTTTTCTTTTACGTACAACTATTTGCTATCATGCCTTAAAATAGTGAGAAACGTGCATTTGCCGTCGAAAATAAATATAGATAAAAAAAAAGATTTAATATAATATTTGTATAAAATTTAACTAATTACAATTTAGCTTCTGAGTTTTTATTGGTGCAATTTATAAAAATTTGTTAATTGCTTCAATTTTGAGTATAAAAAACAATTTTTTCAATTTGCTTACATAATTTGATATTTGTAAAATTCTTTCAACACAAATAATTTCACAGATAATGATGCTAAAGAGATCAACTTAAAGCCATGAGATCTGTTGTCATACAATTTTTTAAACTGTTGCAGTTTGTCTAAATCAAGCATTTGAAATCGAATTTATCCCCCGAAAACAAACATTTTAAGACCTTTGCGGATTCGCTAATATCTAATTATATTATCCACTAATGATCCAACAACTTTGATAAAACATATTTTGCCAATAAAGTTTTTCATCTTTTTGCTTAAAATAACTATAAACAAGAAAATAAAATATATCCGGCAATTAATAAACCAAAGTTCGTATTGAAGTGGTTTCCAAACTTTTTTGAGTTCGACCCTTAAAATACTTGGTTAGACAATATGCGATCCTAACATTTCTCATTAAGAAATAAATATAAAATTTGGAGTTCAATTTATGCAAATAGATAACTTTAAGTTAAACCCAGAGGCAAATAATATTAATTATTATAATATAATCAATTTGAATATATATCAATTCGTCAAGTATTTTAGAATCAAAGTCTTTTTCTTAGTGTTTGGTCACAGGGAAGTTAGATAAGCGCATCAGACGACAGATGATTTGCTGTGTCGGTAAAAGTTATGCTTTTGTGGAGCAGTTTTAGGGTCGTTTGAAAAGTCCTCGCAAAGTCTGAGAGATGGCAATACTGACGTGTATCAAAGTTATGGTTAGTTAGCAGCATCTTTTGAAAGAAAACATACAATTTTTCAATCGGATCAGACTATTTATTTCTCTTTGGCATACGTTTGAATCTATGAATCCCCCAGAAAGATTATGGAGACTGTCATTTGAATTTGCAAGGAATAATCTTCATTGACTATCTAGAAACTTTACCATTCTTCTATCTTATCCAATAAATAGGTACATTTTATATATGTAATTCATCAGTGTTACTCTTTGACTTTCATACACTAGTAATTACTTTATAGTTATTGTTCTCTCTTCAAGAATAATGATGACAGGTCTGATAAATAAAAAATTATTTTTAGGTAAATGTTTTGTGACATGGAGGTAGTGGTTTTTAATCTGCTTAGTGGCCCTGCCCTAGCCTTAATCAACACATAGGCCTGTAGTTTATTTCAAAGTATTTGGAAAGGCCCTAAATATTTTGCAAAGTGGCGTTGGTTTTTTTAAACCTACATTGGGTCCCTACTATAGTCTTAAATGACCGATGGGCTTGTAGTTCATTTTGAAGTAATGGTGGCTTTGTCATTGTAGAAAACAAGTTTTGAGCCGAAGTATTCAGATTTCGTTGGTAAATGACGGTAAATTTTTGAACAATGATGTATTCAGTGCCCGTAACTATATTTGTCATGACGACCCATGTATTCGTATTTGTTAGTGTATCCCATGTTGTTAATCAACAAATTATATTTTATATTATTAAATACTTAGTTGTGATACGAAAGAAAAAGAGGCTTACATTTCAGATACTCTCAAATGGTGATTCATGTTGGTTTATAAGATGACTAAAAGGAATCATTTTTCAAAGGAGATTGGCACATGATATTTCACAGTTCACTATTTATAAATTGGTAATTAGATGTGTTAACTATAGAGATTTTTAACAGTCAAGTTCTAACTGAGTTTATTTAATGTTTTAAACCGCAATAATAATAATTCAGTCATGGGGTTTGATTGATTCCCCCACCCCCCTGAATTTCTCTTTTATAAATGATATATTTATAAATTAGCAAGGAATATCAACATTAAGAATATTAGAGATGATTTAAATTGATCCAGAAATTTGAATTAATTAAGAAAGTCAAGTAATTTCCATTTAAAATGTTTTTATGTCTCTAATCAAGCAGCATTTCAACCTTTAAGGAATCATAAGTAAGTTTATAAAAAAATAATATTCACAATACAGTAAGCTAGTCAAGCTGACCCCAGAAGCTGCCAAACAACCATCATAAACCAACACAGCCATATCCATGGTCGAATATGAAAAAAAAAAAAAAAAAAAAAAGTACCTAGACGGGTGTAACGTCAAATGTGGTCAAGGCTGCTTGAGTGAATCGGGAAGAGTCAAAGAAGCTTGAGGAGAGGGCATTCTTGACTCGAAAGCATCAAAAATTATGTATGGTTCGCTGCAGGAGTCTTCATGATTAACTTTCGGCCATCCTAGAGCTCGGATTTTATCCCGACGGACTACCCGATCTGGTGGCAAGTGGATTCCAAAGAGTACGAGATCACCAAAATTACCAATAAGTCAAGCAAATCATCTTATGTGTTACTTATGAATGGAGCAACAGCTCAAAAAGACAATCTGTGCAGACCTAAATGGAGAAATTATGAGCTTTTGGTCACTTCAACCCTCTAGGCTACACATCTGTTGGTAGGTGGAGTCTAAAGTCTTCCTAGTCCACCATAGCAACTTTACCAACCTTGAGTCCTCTGTGAATAAAGAGCGGGAAAATAGTAGCTGCAACTACATCTAACATGTATGCGCAGTCTTTCTGTCACGCTTGGAGGCCATCAAAAGCTGTGGATTTTGATTTTTTTTTCTAAAAAATTTAATTTTTTGAAAATAACTTAAGATTTAAAAAAAAAAATTCAAAAACAATTAATTTTTCTAATTTTTATTTACACGGTTTTAATTTTTGGATTTTTTATTTCCCAAAAATTCCAAAAATCAAGCCCCCCAATCCAAAAAAATATATATATGTATATATACATAAGATCCTATGGATACCCCTCCTCTTTTCGAGTTCATATAGCATGAAAGTTGGCGCAAGACTTATTCACTGCCTGGTCAATCTAAATTGATGTGCCTAAACATATGAAGAACAATTTCAAGAAAAAGAATATTATTTGCGACTATTAAACCTTTTTATAATTAACTACATGAGATTTTATGAGTTTGAAGATACCTAAAGACTTTTTATAGGTACATAGGTGTGGGTCTCCAGGAGTCAGTGTATGTATGTTATGCCAACAAAAATATTTGTAATGCGTGCACATTACTATAATTTTATTAAATTTAATTCATACAAATAACAAAACTTAGATAATTTGTGTGTATTTACGACTGATCGCCAATTTTTTTTTATGGAATGAACATAATGTGACGTCAATAATTTTGATGTTGGTCATTTTGGTTGATTAACAATTTTATACAGTCTACATTAATAAGACAAAGTTTATTTGTCAGTCTGTACGAATATGTAATTACGAGTCACCGGATCCACAGTACATAGTGCTCTCTGATTTATATCATAAACATATTTTGATCTAAGAAATAACAATGTAGTCGTATTAATGAAATATAGCAGCTAGGATTGAGTTAGAAACATAAGGTTTAAGTGCGGCCCGCCACTCATTCATGACTTCAAGTGGTATTTTTAGCAAGATAGTCAAAAAAAAAAGTTGTCAAAATATTTTCTTTCTTTTAAAAAAAAAGGTGGTTCGATTTTTTTTAAATTCAATAGCCCCCCACCACCACCACGAAAAAAAAAAAATAATAATAATAATATATATACGTATATGTACCAATATTCAGAAAATGATAACATTATAGTTGCACTCAACAGAGAACAATTTTATCAACTTTTTTTACCCCTTCTACTTGAAGCCCTAACTCTGGCTCTATGTGTCTGTTCTGGACAAGGACAGTAGATTTTGGGACAGGAAATCAAGCCACAATTTTCTCTGAAATATATATTAATATACACAAATATAATGTACTTAGTTCATTTATATTGCAATTTGTTTATTACGTATTACAAAAACTCGATAAGAAAGAGCAGAAACAATGTAGTATCTATATTAATTCCTAGACAGGGTTCATCTTATCTAGTGGTACACATTTTATTATTTTCAATCCTGAATTACTTTAGTACAAAATCAATGAAGAAGAAGACAACAAGACATCGTATTCCTGAACAGAAGAACAAGCTGAGACGGTTGGGAAGAGCAAATAAATTTCTACATTTTTTTCAAAGCACACAAAAATTCAGCCAAAGTTTTGCTCTTTTCTGATGATGATATTTTTTTTCATCGTTGATGCAACTGTGAATAAGCAGAACAGCCTCTGTATCCCAACCGAATATCCAGACAATGAATTAGCTTCAGTGAGACATATCTTCAGAACAAAAAATTCAGTGCCCAGCACAATCGAAGCCTTCCCTCCCATTTTTGTGGAGAGGAAAGAGTGGCTCAATGCAGATGTTTATATTGCACTTCTGGATAAGAAATTGCTACCTAGGGCCAGAGAAAAGTTCAGGGACAACTTTGTTTTCACTCCAAACGCTCCATGTCCTTGCGCCGCTAAGATCCAGACCTTCCTGAGAGACAACTTTCCAGATTTTTGGGGCCTCAACATGAGGTTGCCTTCCTCTCCAGACGTGAACCCTACTCTATCTAAGCACATCTAGAAGAAAGGGTATGTGCTACTCCTCACAGGAGTGACTAGTCTGTAGATACTTCCATAAAGAAGGAGTGGACCAAGCTCGAGTCTGACTACATATCTAAGGTCTACAAAGGATTAAGGTCATGTATTAAAAAAATCATTATAGCTGACATCTCACATATTGAATAAAAGTTGTACCGAGTACTATTTTCAGATGATTTTGTTAAATAAATATACCCACAATACCTCTCGTTAAGATTTTTTCTCTTGTGTAATTGAAAATAATCAAATGTGTACCACAAGATAAGATAAACCCTGTAATATTCAAGAAAAAATAGAAATTCAGTTATGAGAATAAACCAGGAATTTTTATTGGAGTTGGGAAAAAAAGGTTTGAGAATAAGAAAGTTCATAATTTTTAGAAACAGGAATTTCTAAAAACCTCAGGCAAGTAAGGAATAATTTAATCGATTACTTTACTATATTATTTCTCCTTTCTTCATTAATTCTATGGACTATGACTGACATCCTGCCTGTAATTGAACCAACCAATTCACAAAATATTCATATTTTTTAGAACACAAAAAATAATGACTTATTTTTTCAATCAAAACTTATTAGCTTGCTTTACATAAAATCTACTTATAACTTGATGCTACCATCTCATGCCTTTTTCTTTTTTCCATCCTCAAGAAAATTGATATGTGAAGTCGTCTACAAGTTACAAAAAAATATAGAAATTTCTTAATTTTAGAAATATGTTAAGTAATCACTTTTTTCGTTAGCATTTTATAACTAAGCATATTTAAGTAATTTAGTGTGATATCAGTTACTGTATATATCTATAATAAGGTATTTTAAAGTAATATTCCACTTGAAAAACAGTCGTTTTGGCCAAAGGAAATAACTATTACTTTACTATTTTAAATATATAATTTATCTGAGTCAATCAACTTGTTATGGCCTAATAGTTGAAAATTCACAAAACAAGTTTTTGTATAAGAAAAAAGTGGTATTTGATATGTAAAAAAGTATACACTTTAAGCAATATATCGTTTTAAAATTCGTTTGTCAAATAATGGGCAAAATTTTGAAGTCAGGCTACCTTGATACACTCATCAATATGGAACAAAATTTTCACTTTTGCATACCATTGAAATCAGAACACTTACTAACTCAATCATTATTAAAGGTTGAGTGATAGAAAATAATTCATATTTCGATATATTATTTACCATTAACAATTAGTTACAAAACTAAATAAACCTGTGCTCTTTAGCTTACGTACAAGTCGAGACAATGACACTTGAACGTAATCGACGAATTTCCATTCGCGCAGTCGAAGTAATAGGGCGTCTCGAGGATCGCCGTTCACGCCGTCAGCATGTCTGAAACGCTAGAGAGGAAGAAGGCTCTGTCAAAAAGACCAAACTGGATCCGAAGGAGTTAAAGGAAATACCCCAAGTCAATTCCCTCAAGTCCATGAGGGCCCATGCAAGAGATCTTTGGTTTTTACACATGACTTGTCCGGAGAGCTATAAAAAGCAGTTTGCCCTTGAAAAATTAGATTTGCCCTAGAATTGAAATAAAAATGTATTTAATAGTTTTGTTTTATGAAGACATTTTTCATGAAATTTAATTAAAATGGTTTTGTGGCCCATTAAAATATTTCAAGTGGCAATGCAGCCCAATAAATTAAAAGGTTGTACATCTAAAGATTAAAGTATTTATCAATCATCCCAACATATTAGATTTTTTTTTTCTATCTGTTATAATTATTCTTTCTTTCTAGTGAACGGAACACGTCATTTGAATTGATATCGAGGGCGGACTTTTGGCAAAAACATTTTTGCCGAAGGACAATTTCCTGAACGGACATTTCGCTCAAGGACCATTTGGTAAATTTGGCCGAATAATGATATTAAATTTATTGATATATACGACTGCATATTATATTTATGTAGGTAAATTAATGAGTGTTCTGTTGTAGGAAAATATTTTGAATCCATTAATGAACATTATACAAGCACAATCAATATATTCTTTTTTTTAAAATAAAATAATAATGATAACAGCATTATAATTATTTTTTTAGGATTTATTCGAAAATCTATTCTCAGATATGTATTATAATATAATATACAATGTAATTCAATCTACATTCATACCACATGTCGATGTGATGTGTTTACTTAATTAATGGTCATTAATGAATATAATTAATAAAAAATATTATTCTGTAAAAGAACAATCTACTTATATGAAATTGTCTTTCAGCGAAATGCCGTTTGGCTAATTTTCATTAGGCGAAATTGTTTAATAACTGTACATTGGACTGGTCCATCATTATTATTTTTTTTTTTTTTTAATGTTAGATGACATTGTCAAAAAACTTTTCTTTTAATATTATTATGAAGAAATATAAAATTTGACCCATATGAGTTTAGACATGTTTAGAAGTAGAGTTCTATAATTCACTATTTTTTGAAAAAAGTTGCATTCTTCTAGAACAAGCTTTAAGTTTGCGGAACACCCCTTCCTCCCTACCCGGTAATCATGGACCTGTGTATTCCTTTAAAAGCTTGTTAATTTGTAATTATAAAATCTATCCAAGATCATTGAATTTGTTTGATAAATGTTGCGTTAGTAAAAAAAAAAAAGGTTCCCCTTAATTAAAATACATAATTGTAAATATTATAATTTATGAACATCGATGAGATAAATATCTGGAGTGGTACCAGATCTACTGAGCAACATCATCAGTGGGTCTATTAACGTTTTAATAGGGATATAAGTGGCAAGTTTTTAGTGCATATGTACAATTTATTTTATTCTTCAATACATCATTGTCTCTCCTATATTTATAATTAACGTGGGATAATGTGCATCTGTACCAAATTATCCAAATATTAATACAAACATAAGAATATTTTTCAACTAAGATAGATATTTGATTGTATCCACCTATATCATATATATAATCTTTAATAAATATTTTTACATAATCCCATGACAAAAAATTGGCTAAACATAAGAGTTTAAGTAGGTTATTTTATAGGATTAATGTAGGGATCGATTTTTGAAGGAGTATGTACATGTAGTGTTGGATAAGTCCTAGGACTAATCGTCCTATCAGTATTTTTTTTAATCTGTCCGATCTTTTTTACTGTTCAACGGTCCTAATGTCTGATACATCAGTCTTTGAGTTCTACGGTCTTAGTTATCCTTTCATTTTCTTCACTCATAGGTAGGACGATTGAAGAATTTAAGAACCAAGAAAATAATGAATGATAGAACTTTCTAGTCACACATCTCCTTCAGGTATATTAAAGATTTAGTATCTTTTCTTTTTGAAAGAATTAACTTCAGCGAATCAAATGACGTAGTTAATAATAACTACGTCATTTCAACTGTTGTAGTTACCACAAAAGAACGATAAGTCCTAGGACTAAACATTTTTTATTACGACCGGACTGATACTAATAGGACTGCAGTCGTTTTAGATCGATCCAACACAATGTACCTAATCTTATAATAAATATTGGGGATTATGTTCCCATAGCTAGCCAATTTAATGAAACGTCATGACAGCAACATTTCTCTTCTCTCAAACATTTTTCAAATTATCAGGGTGACCACATTAATACCCCTAATTATATTATTTCCATCTATGTCTGAGTTTTGCTTGATATAAAGATTTACGGAAAAGCCTGGAAATAACCATCGAATATTGTTTTCTTAGCAATGATTTTTAATTATAAACTACAGAAAAAATATATTTGAATAATCAATTACAAAAAGAAATCACATTTCAATCGAAAATCCCAGATTTTGTGTATTATTCTATGTTACAAACTCTTGATGGAACAAGATGGATATCAGGTTATGTCAGATAATTATTGAAATTAAACTCTAGCTTGTTATTTAGTTTAAAATAAGTGATAAATAAAATGAGTATAATCTTGGTCTGATAGTTATTTGCTTGGTTATATCATGCTAATGAACCTTTGGAACAAAATCACTTTTTTTAAATAAAAGTTCATATTAATGCTAATAGAACATTGATAAAAAATATTGAAAATATTAATTAATTACTAGGGTTTTAAAGCTACAAGTTTACTTAATACATAATAAAGTCAAATTATTATACATATTTTATATATCCATTCAAAAAATTATCGCGCAATATAAATCCGCTTCTGCTGATAATATTCACCACATCACAAATTAGGGAAGCAAGTGTTGCACATGCTGTAGCTGATCTATCATCAGCTATTCCTGCTGCGCCTGGGAGTAACTGAGTTAATATTAAAGAAAATCTTGTGTACAAGTTGCAATTTTGTACAAGTTTAAACTTGTATAAGTAAATTGTACAAGTTGCAACCAAAAAATGGGATTACTAATTTTAAATTAAGAATTTACAGTATTTGGGATGAGGATCGTGTAATAATTGAATATTCTGTGGAAGATCAATATATTCATAGTGTACTTTTTGACTATTTTGATACAAGTTACTAAAATATATGTATTCTGTGGCACATAATAAAGTTCAAATGCCCATAGTTATATTACTTATAAATACATAATGACCATGTAATTTGAATAGATCAAAATGAAATTATAGTATCAATGCGTAGTTGGTTATTAGAATGACTAATGTTGTCATCAAATAATGCATTTTAAGACGAAGAAATTGCAATTTGTACAGTTTTCTTATACAAGTTACAACTTGTACATACATCGTAACTTGTACACAACCTATATATAAAAAGAACTAGAAGCAAAACGCGTCTGCTGCTGAATGAAAGGAGCTAGTAGCAGTAAAGAAGAAGAAATTATATTATAAATTATATTTATAATACCAAAAGGTAGATATTATTTATATATATATTTTCTTTGGTCAAATTCTGTTCCTAATAAGATGGAGGGACTTATAATCGGTGAGGATGGCGAACAAATGGTTATGCAGTCCGACTCAGGGTGTTCCATGCAAATGGCCCAAGACTCTCAAGGCATGCCGGACCGTCAATGTACTCTATCAGGATCTCCTCAAGCCATTTCGTAAGTGATAATTCCAAGTGAATCCTATATTTCCTCAGCATAAATTAATTAAGCAGGCAAGCGAGTTCAGCGATAGACCGAATTATAGCTAATGAAGGTAACGGACATGCACGTGGTTCTGCTAGTATGGGCAATGCTGGCTTTTATGAAGTTAACGTACCTGGACAGAAAGTGGGGTTGATCATCGGCAGGAACGGGGACACTATTAAAAGTCTTCAGGAGCAATCCGGAGCCAAGATCGTTATCATTCAAGATGGGCCAGAAGCTGCATATGAGAAGCCTTTAAGGATAACCGGATCTCCAGAGAGTGTTGAAATAGCTAAACAACTAGTAGCAGAAATTTTAAGTCAAGACCACGTTAGTATTTTAGTTTATAGTCAATACTCTTTACTTATAAGGATGTACTAATCAATTCATTTTAGGGAGACCAAGGAGGTATGGGAGGTTTTGCTAATCGTGGACGCGGAAGAGGACGTGGTGGAGGTGGATTCCCAATGAGGGGAAGTCGTGGAGGTGGAAGAGGTGGCTATGGTTCAAGCCAATGGGGACATCCTTCTGCTGAATATGGTGGTCAGCAACAGCATACAACGACTGATTATCTCGCAATTCCCTCAAATAAATGTGGTCTTGTTATTGGCAAAGGTGGAGAAACCATCAAAAATATAAATCAGACATCAGGTGCGCATTGTGAGGTCGACAAGAACGCTCCTCTTGATGCCCGTGAAAAGAATTTTGTTATTCGTGGAACCCCTGATTCTGTTGAAATTGCTAAACAAATGATAATGGAAAAAGTTGGCGGCATGAATGGATCTCATGGAGGTTATAGTAATGGTTACGGTCAAAGTGGAGGAGCTGGAGGTTGGGGTGCTCCTTCTTCAAACGCTGGCCAGTACCATACAGGGGGTTATTAATTTCAAGTTTCTTTTACACAAAATATTTTGAATTTTGAATAAATATTATTTTGTCAAAGGGGTTTACTTCCTTTGATCTCAGCTATACACATATGGGGGGGAAGGGGATTATTTAGGACAAGGATTTCAGGTGCTGACTTGAGCTTAGGCTGAACCTGAAAAATTAAAAGAAAACTACTGAAAAAATCACTTACCTTAAGTGTCTTTTACTTAGTTATACTTTTAGTACAGAGGTACTAGTTTGTTGTATCCAAATTTGGTATGTCTAATTCGAATCATTCCAAGTAGTTGAATAAAGTTTTTTTTTTGGTCTTTTCTACAGTAGTTAAAAGTAATGTGTCTGAGTTTATCTTTCTGAATTGTTAATTAATAAGACCATTTCATCTAAAAGACTCATTTTTATATAATAATACTGAAACTGATAGCACTGGACATATCTTATTTTTCAATCGGGATATATCTTCCTGTGTTCATGAACACATAGTTAAATTGCTTTGGTTCCTCATCTGCTGGCTGTTATTAAACCAAGAAAGACTTTGGTCAACTTTGTTAATCTCTCAGTTGTATCATTAACTGGTCTTAGCATGGACAATTTTTTTCGGGCTTAAATATGTGAAGCATTACTTACATTAGCATTACCGATATGAAATCATATATATATTTTTTAATCTGAAATCAATTTTAAATGTTGATAGACTACCAAATAAAAATAGTTCTTTTTCAAACTTTTTCTCCAGCACTAAAATGGTTTCATTAAGACGACCAATGCATTAAGCTGATGTATCGCAGCAGAGAACATTCTTTTCTAGTTCCCAGTTAAAGCTCGTTTTCCTAATAGTTAGTGCCTATTCTTTTCCTGTTGAACTGTCCAACCTTGGAAGAGCTTTAATTTGTTGATTGTCTCCCTATGTAATGAAGATGAAGAAAAGTTTTTCCTCCAAATTCAAGTTATTCAAAGTAATTTGCCATCCCAATGTAAATCTACGATGCCGGTGGTATTTGATTACAATTGTTTTAATAGTTCAATAGTTTTAGCTTATTTTCTTGGTTCATTCCGAATGCTTTGGATGGAAGGCTTGATAATCGCAAATTCATGAATATGTAGGGCTGTAGCCCCCATTAACAATTTTTGTTTTTTTACTGGATTTTTTTTTCGTCATTCAGGTAAAAAATTTCATATTTGTAATTTTTTGTGAATTTTTAAAATTTTTTAGAGTAACTGGTTTTTTAAAATATTTTTTTCAAAAACCAAGCCCACCTTAAAATATAATCTTGCGGACGCCCTGCAAGGATGCAACTGGCCCTTCAAGAATAAATACTGCATATCTCATAAGACACCTGTAATGCACCAACTAACTTAGGAGTAGTTAAATCATTGGTTTATCATTGACTCATTATGTTGGATTTACAGGTGGAGGAACATTCGAATTTTCAGATTCAAAGTTCAAGCATTATGAAAATATTCTTTTTTAGCTGATGGATTAGATCCGGAAGCATATTTCATTGATCAATTTTCTTCATCTAGCATAATATACTTGATCGTTCTTCTCTTTCCGACAGTTTTTTATCTAATCCAATTAAATGACTTGGTTTTCCCTGTTGTTACCATAATAACCGATCTTGTTCAATTTTTATTAATTGGTCTTATATTTTGTCTAGAAGCTCTAGGTCTAAGATTGCATTCAAAGTTAAAATCAAACAAGCAAGAATAAGTCCCAATATCTCCCTCATTCAAAAATTAATATGTATTTTGTAAAACCCCAATGTCTTCAAAATTATCTCCATTCCAATTTACATTCTACTGCATTCAATAACTTTTCTAAGATAGAATACTTATTGGCATACTACTACGATAAAATGAAATACAATAACTCAAAATAATGTTTTCCCCTACAGACTGGCAAAAGTTGAAACACGTTTTATTCAATTACTTGGAGATAATTCAAATTAGTTATATAAAGTTTTGACACAACAAGTTTACATCTTCGTACTAAAAGTGAAGCTAAATTCTAAGACACTTATTGTTAATACTTTTTATGTAGTTGTTATATGAATTATCGATCCACCCTACGTTTAAGTCAAGGGATTGACTTTAAGCTCAAGTCGGCACCTAAAATCCTTCAAGTATATAATTTTTTTTTTGTATTTGTGTAGCATAATATATAATACAAATACTTAAGATATTAGTGAGCTAGGACATGGCTTTCTCAAATTCATTGCTAGGAGCACTATAATGTTTATAGTGATCTCTGTCTATCGAAGCTGGGAACGTATACTTTTCTTTTTGATTCACACTCACGAGGGTTTCGACAATTTTCATATCCCTAGAGATGACTATAAAAACTAAAGTGTTTCTTCCTTGCTAATACGTTTCAATGTTGAAAATAGGGAGAAATAATTAATTAGAGTTATAATACCTTACAGGTTACCTGGATATACTTTTTTTAAATGTATGCTCAAGAGAATTGAGACAATTTTCACATGCCTTATGATATACTTAGGGATGTGAAAATTATGTAAGATATCATTGCTCTTATTAATCTTTTTCGCTATTTTGAAAATTCAAACGTATTAGCCATCAAGGAGCACTATAGCTTTTATAGTGATTAATGATCAGTATTTAAGCAGATAGCACGTCTATTAAAGTAGCCAACATATACTTGTCTTTTTGTTTACACTAATACAGATTGAAAACCATTTTCACATCCATAGATATACTCCTACATAACAATTATAATTACACTGTATAAAAAATCAGTGGAGAAAAGTTAGTGTATATGTGTAGGTTTTCACTGCTGATTTCCTCGCCGGAAATATATATATATCTATTTAATTTAACAACTAGGTAAATTAAAAACCATAGTAAACATCTGCACTCAAGTCATATAGCTTGTGAAGCATATTTCTAGGTATATAAACATAATTTAATGTCATGAAGAAGTAAAATTATATTATTGTCTATCTGTACACGCACATAATATTTACATCTATATTTCGACGTATGACTTACTCAAAATATACTTATACTTTTTAAATGGTTATAATAGTAAGTTATGAAATTTTTACAATTCAAAGAAGTTGCTATTATCAAATTATATTAAAAATCCAGTCCGCTGATATCAATAATTACTTCGGCTAATATATTGAGAGCGAAAGGAATAATACCAAATGAAAAGAGTATTTTAATAAATCCAATAGAGCGTTTTCACTTAGGTCATAAATTGCATAAAAATTGAAGAAGACGCCATCTTGTGGGCTCAAAGTTGATAGTTTTACCTCATAAAACGCACAAATTTCCAATAAGTCTATATGAAACTTCATCAAATGCCTTTAAGAAATGAAAATAATTAAATTTGTACAATTTTTTTTTGTTTGATCGATTAGGGATGAGATAAATAGGATCATTACTGAAAAATATATTTTTCTTTCCATTGTAATGGTTAACTTTTATCTACACTATGGAAATAAGATCGTAATAACATATTAGGCTCAGATATATAATTAAACTAAGCAATAGAGGCATAATATTTTTATACATAGTAAGGTTTAAGTATTTTAATTCGTTGGTTCTATTTTGACATTTAATAGTTCACTATTTTGTTAATATTAATAAAATAAGTTTTCATTGTTATAAAACTTGGCTATTAGTCCTCAAAAATGGCTGACATTACAAAAAACTCTATACTTTAGCAATATATTTTAATTAGTTCAGTAATTTTTTATGAGTAAACGTATATAGGAACACGTTTTATAATCCATCCACTAACTTTAGTATTAAAGAACATACTAAAATAAATAGATCATTATCGCAAAAAGAAGGAATTATATTCAGAGATATAAGTAAAGAAATAAGAGAAAGTTTAAATTGATCGATGTTCTACCCTCTTAAACTCTTAAAAGTAGTATTACACCGAGTATCGAGGAGCTACCTATCAACATAAAATCAGAATATATACGCAACATACATTTTTTTAATTATAATTATTATTAGGCGTATTAAAAATTGTAATAAGTTTTTGACAATTTTTGTTCATTTGTAGTCCGTATGGATATATTCTCTTATCGAAACACCTTTCATACTACACTCTAATTAGCCTCCTAAATACTAAATGGTATGTCAGAAGGTGTCCAATTACGAAGGGAACAGATCCATCCTTAAGTGTAGCACCATTCTATACTTTGGTTGCGTTCTAACACTGTAATTCAATCTTTATTATATGGATGACGTCTTTACACGAATAAGTTATGTCTTGTATATGCCTACTAACATTTGTTAGTAGAATATTTTGAAAGGCGACAATTAAGAAGAGTTTTTATGCTAACGAGGCAATCAACGGATAATAATAATAAAAAAATGAGGATATTTATCATTCTCGTCCTTGTACAAAAATTACTTCAAGAAAGGAAACAAATTACTCAAAAACAAAAAGCTTTTGTACACGTCGATTTATTTCAGTCATAACTTTTTCGCATTAAACCATAGTTATGTATATTATGTCCTAAATAGAGTATCTCTAATAATACTAAGAAATTATTCAAAATAAATTAATTTCATGAAAATATTTCATTCAATTAATGTTTAGATCCCATTTCACGTTTATATTAGAATTACAATGATTAAACAAATTAAATTATTCGTATAAAATTTTAGAACAAGTAAAAATATAA
Organism: Lepeophtheirus salmonis; assembly: GCF_016086655.4. Taxonomy (NCBI): domain Eukaryota; kingdom Metazoa; phylum Arthropoda; class Copepoda; order Siphonostomatoida; family Caligidae; genus Lepeophtheirus; species Lepeophtheirus salmonis. The sequence continues at coordinate 16,525,274 of NC_052139.2, forward strand.
AAAATAGATCGGATCACCGAGACCCTATGTTCGTTGTAGTCCTTTCTAAATAGGCCAAAGGGCCTCCATGGGGCTGTTGTTGCATACGATAATTGTTTCCAGGAACAAATCCTCCTTGAGGAGCTCCTAAGCCTGGTTGCAAAGGTGCTCCAGGCATCACAGGGTGGTGTGGACGTATTTGTGGATGATGGGGTTGCATTTGATGGTGATGAGATTTAGCTTGTTGAGAGTCTTCATGGGTGATTGTATCTTGAAGTAGTGCTTGCCATTGGCCTAAGCGCTCATAGTGTTTACGAAGAATTTCATCTTTTTTAGCAAGTTCCTGTCTAAGATCAGTTGATTCTTCGCGGAGAATGGATTCAGGTTTATGGGAATAAAGTAAAAATCTTTTTTGAACGAAAAAAGTGTCCAGTTTTCGAGCTATTTCCGCGAATTTCGTTATTTTCTCCTCCAACTCTTGAATCATAACGTCCTTAAGAGAATATAATTAATTTAAAGTACTTGAAAGGTTACATGGTAATCTTACTTGACTCCGATCACAAAGCAAGTCCTCATGAGTTAATGAAGCGACAGTATCACGGTATGCTTCTTCGAACTCGACGAGAAGTTGAGGATTATCAGGTGTATTTCCACTATTAGCCATCTTTGATTATGAACAAGGTAAAGAGAGAGAGAAAAAAAGTATACTTAATAATGGAAAAATAAGGGTATTACGATGAAAAAATTATGTTAGTAACTAAAGATTTATTATTGACTAATTATAAGTTTTTTCAAAATGTTTTTTAGATTTTCTGCTCGGTTCAATAGAGTCACTTAGTCCAGGTCGACTTGATTTTCTTTTAGAACTTTTATTGATCGTTGGTTGAAGAGACTCAGGGGAGTCTTCTTTTAACTTTTTAAAGTGAACATCCGAGTCGTGCGCAAAAGAGCAAGTATGCCCAAACCGACAACGACCTTTTCTGAAATTCCAGCAGACTTTTTTCCCATTAATCATTTTACGATCTTCTTGCTTAACTGTGAGGGAAACATGTTTTTCAAGGATGGACTCCTTCTTAAGTTCAGATTCCAGAAAGGGATTAGAGAAAACAGAGGTTGAAGAAGTGTCTTTGGACATTGAGTTAGTGGATGATGATGACGCAAAGGGATTTTCGAGCTTTATTGCAGTAATAGGTTTCTGCTCTTCCACTTCATCATCAGAGGAGGATGAACTAGCATAGTCGGCAGAAAGAAGTCCAAGCGACATAACAATGATGTGCAACCTCTGAAATGAAAATTAATAAATCAAAATGTGTTAATTTATTATTTATAGTTTCGAAGCTTTATTAGTACAAAGTTTTTATTTCAGAAAGAAATTCATTCATGCTTGCCAATATTTATGAGTAACTTAATGAATTAGTTTAATGAAGAGATTTAAGAAGACGTCAGAGTAGAGCTTAGGTCTTGAATTTAAATACCGTATTTAAGTCTATTTTATGGGTATTTTTTGGTGTTACCAACACAGGGAACAAAAATTGAAATACTCGTCTTTATTAAAAAGAAAAAAAGAAGCCTGATAAAGCAAAAATGTAACCCGTCAACACAAAAGCAAGTTAGAATGATTTTTCTTAAAATTTAATATAGATTATCTAATATTCCACAAATTATCGACAATTTCTATAAACAAATAATTCATATTAATAATGTGGGGGTGTGTGTGTGGCAAATTGCACTTTTAAAGTAGCCAAAATTGATGATATTATTTGATAATGGCCATATCAGGACCAATATAAGTTCCCTAAATCAAATAAAGATTTTAAACTATAAGGAGAATCATTAACTCAAACCAGAAATTGCACTTATAACGTAGCCAAAATTTATTTTTAGAATTAAAAAATGAGAAACTGATAGATTATATCTTAAAAGAGGCAATATCGGGACCCATATAATTCTCATTAATCAAAGAAAGATTTTAAACTATAGGATAAATTATTATGTTTCTTAACTTAGCCCACAAATTGCAGTTAAAGTAGCCAAAATTGATCATCACCTAATAAAAATAGTTGAATTTTATTTAAAAAGGGCCATATTGTGGCGAATATAAGTCTCTTAAATCAAATGAAGTTTCTAAACTATAGCAAAAATTCTTAGGTATCATTGCTCATCTCAGTCATTTGAATAATAAGCCTATAATTGACTCAAAAATGTCTTATGAAATATTGGGCTGTATGTGAGTGTATATATTAAGTAAAAAACATAAATTGGGATTTTTTCCTTTCCTTTATTTTTGAACAATTGATAGTTTTAATCTTGAGGGGCTACAAATGTCAAGGAACATGCCTTTGAGATTATGTGAATGAATGTCTATTAGTGTTAATTATTTGGTTTGATCTTTGATGTGTCCTATACAGTCTTGGCACTCATCCTCGTCCTCTTCAGAGGAGGACTCTCCAAAAGTGCGAGGCTTTTTGTAGATGCAACAGCATTTGGACTTTTTCTTCCCCATTCCCTCATTGTCAACGGTCCCTTGTTCCCAATTCACTTTTTTATCACGCTTCCTTTGAGATCGTAGCCTTAACTTTAAGTGGTCTCCCACACTGTTCTCCTCCTTAGTCACAGAGTTTTCCGCCGTATTTGTCACAGTTTCACTCATTCTATTCTCAAAATTATCTATCCACCTCAGATATTAGTATGATAATTAATTATTATATTACAAAACAATCACAACGTCATGTGTGAATTAAATATTTTATTAGTAAATATCCCTTCGACGTCATAAAATAACAATGACGTCATGCTACATTGTTGTACAGTTTGTACCGTACTGTACTTGCTACAATTTTACTACCACAAAGTTAGTCAGCAAAGATTTTGAGTTCTCACCTTAAATGTACTAACAACATGGATGACGTCACTGGGAACACCAAATATGAGATATAATGATGGAGAATGATGAAAAAATCCTCATTTATTGTCAATAAACACAGAATCAAAGAGAAAAACGAATTTAAATGACATTTTTTTGATGTATATGTTTTATATTTACCCAAACAAATGGGCCCAGTGACGTCTATATATAAAAAAAGAAAGATACATTTACTCAATAAATCTACTCTCTTTGCCTAACGATTTTCTTGTTGTTCATCAACCTTCTTCTAATATAACATTGTGTACTTACTAACTATACAAACAGAAAACTAATAAAATGAATATGGGATATCCTCTTTTTTTGTGTTTGACGGAAGTCCAAAAGAATTTTTTCATATTTATAGCGTAAATGCCATAAATTGAAACTTTAAGACTCTTTAAAACTCATTTTAAAAAGTTAGTAAATTTTGTATAATAAAAAGTTCAACTATTTAACAATTATCATTTCAATGATATGGAATATATATTATATATTCTTCATTTCACCTAATTTTTATATTGAAACACAGATAGTATATACTATAAAGTATAAACTATTACACAATTTGTATCCAAACCAATTACTACAAACAAGGGGAAGAAAATCAATTTTCTATCTAATTAACATGTTTTTAAAAATCTTCAATCAGTAATAAATACCTACTCCTAAATTCTCTAAATTTATCTTCCGTGTTCATGTGTATATAGTAAATAATATATGTATTTCATAATAAAATTTGGTTAAATTATAAATATATAATACATTTTCAATGATAATTGTTTAATGGTTAAAATTTCTATTACAAATAAATTTAGATAAACTTTGTAATTGGTCAGATATGAGCTGTTAAAGTTTCACTTTAAGGCATTCACTATTAATAATATGAGACAATTATTTTTCACTTCAATCAAAATAAGCGCACGTCAATAAAAAATATCGACTATTCACGGCTATTATACATTTCTGAATACAATCTTTTTGTTATTTATTATTAAAACATCCGTCTTGTGAAGTTTATTTATTAGTAGCTAGTTGTTAGCTAATTACGAATTGTTAGAGATTGATAAATATTAAAATATAATAACAGTTGTTCATACAAGATGTTTAATCTTCTTTAAAATTTGGAAAGTGTTATAATTAACATGACTTGCTACAAAAATAAGTAAAATTGTAGTCTGAATGTGCCATTAATTATCATATCAAGAATATACATAGATTAATAAAACATTCTTAGTAATGTATAACAGCCTCATGTTGAAGCTTAAATATTTTAAGTAATAAATTACGCCGAATCAATGTACCCCTGGATGTTATTTTATTTTATTTTTTTGGACGCCCTTACAATACCTAGTCAAATAAAAATAGTATTATTATCTGCGTAAAGGCAGTAATGGCAGATAATCAGGTGAATTCCCTGCCGGTACTCAATGCATACAGACTAGAGACCCGCATATACTGTTTTTATAGAGATATATACAGATAGAAAATTATATGAAGTTATACAATTGAAGGCAAGGATAATAGAAATTAAAATTAGAGATATGAATATTTTGTGAAATTAGATAGCAAATTTAGTGTTGGATCGTTCTAAAAAAAACTAGAAATACTGCAGTTCTATTTATTCGGTCCATATACTATCTGTCAGTCCAAGGACCGGTCCTTATCTGTCTTTGAGTAGCTACAACAGCTGAAAGGACGTAGTTTACTATGTCACAGAAGGTGTATTACTAGAATATATTTTTGGCGTTGATTGTTAATTCCCTAGCTTCCTTTATTTAACATATTATTCGGATATTCCTAAATTCTAGCTAGGGGTAAAGAAAATAAAAAGATGGCTAAGACTGAAGGACCGACTTATTGGTCTTTAGGATTGTTGAATAGTAAAAAAGATCGGACCGATAAAAAAGGAGTGAAAAGGGGGCCCCGGGGGGATGAATTAGGAAATCTGTCATAGGACCGATAGAACACTAAGTGGAATAGTTGTTAAGAAACGTGAATCTGGGTATTAGGTATGTTTAGTTTGGTAGTTTTGATAAGTGGGCCGGAGAAAACTCTATAATAATAGTAACAAAAAAGAGTGTTGTTGGCGTACACGAAAGGTAAAATAGGAAAGAGAAGAAGGAAAAGCTTGAAGCTGTGTCTGCCTCCAATCTGCTAATAGAAGAGCGTAAAAGAAGGAAAGGGAGCGAGAGACAAATACACTTCCTAGCTTTGGCCAGCTAGGAAGTGTGTGTGAGAGAGAGAGAGAGAGAGAGAGAAGAGGAAAGAAAGAGAGGGAGTGGAAGAATAGAGAAAGAGAGAGAGATATTGCCTATTGGATGTAAGTGAGATAAGTGGAAAGAAGAGGAAGGAGAAGAGAGTAAATGTAGAGAGGAAGGAGAAGAAATCCCGTCGCCATTTTGAATTTGTTGATTGAAGAAGGAGGAATTGTTTCAAACGTAAAGCCATTTATTTTTTTTACTTATTAAGAGAATAAGGTATTCGTAGGGAAAGGTGAACGATTCGGTGTATCATTTCTTGGTCTACGTTTTGTATAAAGTATCTATTTGATTATCTAAATTGACGAAAGAGAGAGGGATCTTGTTAAGTTGTGAATTGGAGTGTGTATTAATAGTTTTAATAAAGGCAGGGATGCATTATGAGCGGGGAATTTCCCAGTGGTCCTGGAGGAGCGAATAATAATAGCAATACTAATAATAGTAGTAAAAGTCCAGCATTCGTCGACGCATTACAAAGAGCAAGACAGGTAAAATTCACAATTCTCTATCAAAATCATTCCCTTCTTTTTTTTCAATTCATTAATTCATTCTTTTTTTTTACATTTTCATTTCTTATTTTTCCGTCCAAAAGTCTATTTTTGTAGCTTTTTTTAATTATTTCCCCCTTAGCGAAGTTGCCCTTTTCCTTCTTGTCCGGCCGTGAGATTGTGTCTTTCCATCTGGAAATAAGAGACACCCAAAGCGGAAAGTTGATTTTCTATCTTGATGCCAACCTTTGAGTCGTCAAGTGAGAAGACCCGAACGAGTCTCCTTGATTGCTAGAATCTCAACTTTCCACTGTCTCCTACTTTGTTGCAGTCCTTCTCTACCGAAGAGCTCCTCATTCCGGTCACGACTCCTTTCTTTTTCAATGGGAATGCATTCTTTATTATATGGCTTCTGCAACTTTCCTCATGACACCTGCTAATACGTACTCCAAGAGTCCCCAAATTTCCTCAATTAGTATTATTTCTTCCATTCATTAGCGACGAGAAAAGTAGGAGAATTAGAGTAGAATAACTTTATTTTTTCCACAATATGGAATTCAAATTTATATTTAATACATTTTAGTGTCTCATATGTTATAAAATTAGGCATAGGAGGTTATCAAAAAGTTATAAAAAAACGGTTGTTTAGGCCCCAAAAATGGTCGACACCAACAGTGCTGACGTTACATTAAAGCTTATATTGCGTTATAACTTTTAGGAGTTTAATTATTTCTCTCTCTTTCCTTTTCGTTTCTTTTTCATCTTGTTGGTCATTTTGTACATCACTCAACTAGTCTTACTCAACTTATTTGAAGAAATTACCGTTTTTTACACACCACATTTTTGCTTTTATACACATCTGCCCACTTTTCTGTGAAATTAGTAGATAAAATAGTAATAATGTTGTATATCCTTTGTTGGTTTAAAACGTGAGCTTTATAATTTGAATCTTTCTGGCTCAGCTCTACTTATTGTTACTAATTAAAATTATCTTATTGTATTTTTGATGAATTCTCCTTCATAACTTTTTCCTTAAATCTATAATAGTTTCTTATGCGCCTGTCTCTACGATTTTTCGGTTCCAAACTGTTCCTTTTGGGCAAAATTAGATAGTAAAATGTGAAATTTACCCTTTAAAAGAATCTGTATTCGTAAAGTTTTTAATGAAACTTAAAAGGGAATTTTCCTTTAAATTAAATCCTGTCTTGTGATGTCTTGAATTTTAATAAATGCGCTCTTATTTTGTGTAAAATTTGTAGGCCAAGTGTATAAGCTTGTGACATTGAATGAAAGTTGTTGGAAACCTATCATTTATCATACTATTTTTTCCAATAGTTTATTTAGTGTATTATTTCAATTGTTAGAAATTTACATCCTAGATTATTTTATCATCTTCTTTTCTATGCTCAACTTCCCTCATTTTTTTAGTTCCTTTTCAATAGATTTATTAGCTAGTTTTTTTTTCTTTCTTTTTTTTGAGGTTAAGTAGTTGCCTCTTGTATAGTTTAATTTCCCTTCATTACAGATTGCTTCAAAAATTAAACCCAACGAAGTCGGTGCCATAGGAGGCGTAAAGAGACCTATTGAAGATTCCGGAGGTTCGTTACTATTTTTTATACTACAGTTCTTTTAACTTCCATTTTGAGGAATGTTTATTTACAGATATTAATTGATTTTTTTTTTTTTTAAACTAATAGAAGGTCCCGGAAGTAAAAAACCTGCTGCAGATATATTCACAACATCACAAATTATGGAGGCAAGTGTTGTACATGCTGTAGCTGATCCATCAGTTATTCCTGAAGTGCCTGCTGCTGCTGGAGCACCAGCTGTTACAGGAGTAACTGAGTCAATATCTGTTCCTGATAAGATGGTTGGGCTTATAATTGGTCGGGGTGGCGAACAAATCACTCGATTGCAGTCTGAATCAGGATGTAAAATTCAAATGGCCCAAGATTCTCAAGGAATGCCGGAACGTCAATGTACTCTAACTGGATCTCCTCAAGCTATTTCGTAAGTGATTATTTCTTGTGAATAGTGTATTTCCTCATCATACATTAATTAAGTAGTCAAGCAAAATTAGCGATAGATAGAATTATAGCAAATGAAGGCAACGGACCTACTCGTGGTACTCCAAGTATGGGCAATTCAGGTTTTTATGAAGTTAACGTACCAGGACAGAAAGTTGGGTTGATCATCGGTAAAAACGGTGAAACTATTAAAAGTCTACAAGAGCAATCCGGAGCCAAGATAGTTATTATTCAAGATGGACCAGAAGCTGCATTAGAAAAGCCATTAAGGATAACAGGAGCTCAAGAGAATGTTGAAATAGCTAAACAACTAGTAGCAGAAATTTTAAGCCAAGACCACGTTAGTATTTTAGTTTATTGTAAATACTATTTACTAATAATGATGATATAATCGTATGATTTTAGGGAGACCAAGGAGCTATGGGTGGCTTTGCCAATCGTGGACGTGGTAGAGGACGTGGCAGAGGTGGATTTCCTATGAGAGGAAGTCGTGGAGGTGGAAGAGGCGGCTTTGGTGCAAATCAATGGGGACCTCCCTCTGAATATGGTGGTCAGCAACAGCACACAACGACTGATTATCTCGCCATTCCCACAAATAAGTGTGGGCTTGTTATTGGCAAAGGTGGAGAAACCATCAAAAATATAAATCAGACATCAGGTGCACATTGTGAAGTCGACAAAAATGCTCCTCCCGATGCACGTGAAAAGAATTTTGTAATTCGTGGAACCCCTGACGCTGTTGAACGTGCTAAACAAATGATAATGGAAAAAGTTGGAATGAATGGATCCAATGGAGGTTATAGTAATGGTTACGGTCAAAGTGGAGGAGCTGGAGGTTGGGGTGCCCCTTCTTCTACCGCTAGCCAGTACCATGCAGGAGGTTATCAAGATCAACCTTCCAGTGGAGGTGCAGTTAGTTCCACTGCAAACCAGCCTGATTATTCTTCTCAATGGGCTGAATATTATAGAAGTATTGGTTGCATACGCGAGGCTGTAGCTATTGAAAAGCATATTGGCACGGTATTGAAGTCTTGATTACGCAATTAATTTCATTTTCATTAATTTGCTATTTATTTAGAATAATCGGGTATCTAATGGCATGCCTGCTTCCCCGGCAGTTGCTCCAGCTGCTAATGGTGCCCCAGTACCTGGTGGAAATGCAGACTATTCAGCGGAATGGGCTGAATATTATAGAGTTTTAGGAAAGGTAAAAGAAGCTGAAGCTATTGAAATGCAAATGAAAAACAAAGTAAGTTTTCATGTAACTTAGCGTAATGGATTAACATAATTTTCCCCCCTATTAGGCTGTAGTTGCGGGTGGTGCAGCCCCAGCTCCAACTGGTGGTCAGGCGTATCCTGCCCAATATGCCGGCTATTATGGAGCAGTGGGAGGTCAACAAGCTCCAACTGCCGCTCCCGTGTATGCAGCGCCAACTGGATATCCTGCTTATCCACCATACGGTGGTGCACAGCATGGCGCGGAGTCTTAATTCATTCGTTTTTAGAAACACGGTGAGTTATGATAGGCAAATTTACAGTTCATTACATCTCTTAGGAAATACCTCTCTTCAATTAAGGGTTTGTATTTTAATTTAAGGATCTTATTTTATTTGAGTAGGCTTTAAATCCGACGGTAAATCATGGTATTTTGATATTAAAATTTATGTAAATGTTATTTTGTCCCACGAACAATTATGATGTGTTATATTTTTCGTTGTAAAACGCTTGGAATTGATATTGATTATTTCGAATGGATTTTTAGTCTACTGCGGAACTTAATGATTCTTTCTTCTCAGGTTTCGTGGTTTCTGAAGATTAATTGATTTTTTTCTTTTGTATTCTCTCTTTTACAGATTATTTCAAAATACTATGTTGATGTGAGTGTATTAAAACAGAAAGCCCAGTATTCCATTTTTTTTCTTTATTTTGTTAGTGTTTATTCTTCACTTAAAGCTACGCAGCAGAATCAATAATACATTGTTAATTTTAACTTTTCCCTTCCTTTTTTTTCATTCCCTGACGCACGTTTGGGATTTCAAGCTAATATTTCTCAAGTTAAATTTGAGAAGCAATTTTCTCTGTACATGTTCTCAGTGAAAATGTAATAATGATTAAAGTAGTAGTATATTATACTGTTTTCTATAAATACTTAGCTTTTTATAAAGATAAGAAAAGTGTAAAACCTTTCAAAAGAAAGAAAAAATAGTGGGCATCTCCTTCGTTGTTCCAATGATTGACAGGTTTCTACGAATTATATTAAAATTAGCGCAGAAAAGAGCTTTATTCATCGCGGGCTCTTATTTCAGATTTATTCCCAATGTTGTACTGTAAAAAACGAAAACACGTCTTTATGTATTTACTCTTACTATGTATATGTTTAAAAAATTATAAAAAAAAATTCTTTTTTTCGATTTTTTCCAAGTTGAGATTAGCTCGCACTTTATTTATGACGTCCGAAGATATGAGTGTTCTTATCATTGACACTCTTTATCCTCCTCATTAGCGTGGTGGATGTCTTGTATTTTGTATTTATTTTATTATTATTTATTATCAGCCTCAGACCCGATTTTTGATGTACATATAATGTCTTTTTTAAAAAGTATATTAAAATCTTGGTTTCTTTTATGTTGCTCCTTACAGGGTGCATTGCCAAGAGAGAGGGGGTCTGGTTTGCCCAATGTTGTTCATCTCCAGTACCAATTTAAGGTTCTTCATACATACTTGCCTCAGGTAAAAAAATAATTAAGCATTTTGTGAACATCATATGAGATTAATATTTTATATACTGTTGCGCTTAAAATATTTTACTTTTTGGGATCTGTGTCATATTTATGCCCTTCACGAGGGGAACAGCATATTATTATATATTCACAGGACATCATTATATGCTTGGTAGGCCAAATTAGGGATGCTTGATATTGTTTTCATTTCTGCTGTTTTCCCGTGAAGAAATTTTCATGTTTTTTTAACATTTCATTTTAAATTGGTCTGAGGTTGATGTTCTTTCATTTCTCATATCGGGTAAAATTTAAAAACACAAAACAACTTATGTATTGCTGGAAATGATGTTTTTTTTGCATATCTTTACAGGTCACAGAGTTTATGAATCTAAATTTACTTTCATACAATAATACTGTTATATATGTATATCATGTGCATTTATATTTTTTATGTTTATGAAAATTGATAGATAGATCTGAGGCGGGGGGTGAAAGATGATGTACCTATTCGTTATTTTATTATTCAATTATGTTTCATTATTTTCTATTTTGAAATCCCTCTGTATGTTGCATTTTTCGACAAGGGTCGGGTAAGTCATGTTATTTTATTGAGGGGATTTTTATTTATTTATTTTTTTTATTCTGCTCACTTCTCTGACTACTTACGTAGATTGTGAATTGAAAACTCTTTTTATGTTCATTCGACGCTTGCTATAACTGCTGATGCAACATGCAGATACATTTGTAGAGAGTTGGATCGGTCCTGGCTATCTTTGTAGTTAGTAATAACTAAATAATTTCAGCTGTTGCAGTTTCAATAAAAAACCGGTCTTAGGACTGTGGTCTTACTAAACCGATCCAACACTACTGCTGATGCTACATGTAGTTATATTTTATACGCTTGTCTTCATTAATAGTAATGACTAAACCCTTTATTTCTGTTTGACTCAACCTCTGTGCCGTTGTGCACAAGTACTATCTTTTTTATTTACTATTTAAAATATCGTAATATGCGTCCATGGGCTGAATTAATTGTAAATTACAAGTCAATCTACTTGAGAAGACAGTTCAATTTCATTTCCTGACAAATATCATGAATTTATTTAGAGTTAATTATTTATTTTTAGTAGGAAATTTTCTTATTTTGAATAAGCATGTACATATATATAACATTGATGCCATTTTCTTTTTTATTTATTTGAAACATCAAATAAACAGTATTCAAATGATCATAAACTATTGATATTATACTAGTACATTAACTTTTCTCTCTGTTGTTCTTGGACGAAATTTCAATTGTCACGGGTCCGTCGTTTGTTATATCCACGATCATATGTGCACCAAACTGCCCCTCTTTGACTTTATCCTCGCCAATTGCTTCTTTCACACTTGATACAAATGAGTCATAAAATGATTTAGACTTGTCTGCTCCCATTGATTTTCGGAAATCCGGTTTATTTCCTTTAAGCTCTTGATACAAAGTGAATTGACTCACTAGGAGCACTTCCAGCTTCATATCTAAGACGCTCTTGTCCCATTTTTTACCATTCTCTTCGTTCTCAAAGAGTCTTATATTTGTTAATTTACGTTGAAGGTACTCTGCGTCCCCTTGTGTGTCATCTCTGTGAATCCCTACCATGACACAGAGACCTTTCCCAATAGAACTTATCTGAGTTCCATCCACCGAGACAGACGCCTTATTCACTCTTTGGATGAGCAGTTTCATGCTTATTTTGGATCTCGGAACTGTGACGTCATTTGCTCTGATGAATTTGTAGGCTGTAGCTGGCTTTTAGTGAAATGTTATGACGTCATTGTTGTGTGTCGAAAGGGGGTAAAAGAAAGCTGCATGTTTAATCATTTAAAGAACATGGTTCCATTGAGGTATTTGTTTTGTAGGATCAAATAAAGTTCAATATTTATAAGAAGCTATGGCTGCACTGACATACTCATGGAAATAAAATATTGGGGTCGCTTAATGTAATATTTTTTGCAAAAATTTAGTGTTAGGGGGGAGGAGGATTCAAATTATTCATCAATGTTTTCAATATATGTGGTTTAATACTTTAAACCAACCAAGTAGCGAAACGCGAGCGTTAGCCAGATGAAATAGTTGGGTCAATATTTTTCATTTATCTATACTAAACACGTTTAGATCTGTATTATAATATTCATATTGACATTCTAATTTAAAAAGTTATATTGTTTGTTGAGTTAATTATTTTGCTTTTTTGAGATCTTAAGAATAAAGTATCGGAGTTGTCGGATAATGCATTAGTCAGTAAGCCCTGCAACCTGTCCTTCAAGGGAGCAGACGATTTTCTTGATCATGCTAAGACTCATTTTAAAGGGAACAAAAATAGTGCCCCTTATAAACCATTAATCAGATTATCATCTTAGAGTCTGAGTTACTTAAAAGGATGGTCAAATTTAAGAGACTCGTGCTTTCCTAGCCTCCTGGAATTCAATCCATATTTATAAATTAATGTTGATGCTTCAACGTCCGGGTTAGGCATTCATTTTTGGATGTGAGGTTCGAGCATGGAGAATGGTATCTGGAGGAGATAAAATTACACATCAATATATATAAATGCATAACTTTTTATATAATTAATCGCAATACAATTGTATACCTGTGGATATTAAATCAGAAGAGTTGAAGACACCTTTTCAGCATCATCATCACAGAGTGAGTAGTTTCAATGCAGTTCAAAAATCATTTATAATATTTATGCCCCAATTCCTTCGTATATCTTTAGATAAGGGAATTTTGATCTCTGTGGTTCCTTGAAGTAATCCACTCGCTCTCATTGTCTGACAATATACTTTCTGGATCTTCACTCTCGGTACCAAGTTTTCCCATGGAATTTGATAAGTGTTTGTACACGAAGATCCTCTTACAGGCTACATTAAATGAATTTTTCAAGAGAAAATTAACCTTAAATATGCTCTTATACAAGGAGCATATGATACATGTAACCGTATAATGTTTTAAGATAAAGTCAAATTACTAATAGATACATTAAATAGTCATGAATATTAGTTAGTAAAAACTAATGGAAGACACCATTAATAGAAAACCACATAAGAAATAAATTAAGATTGTTAATTGTAGATATATTGTTTCAATCATTTTATAATATCATTAGAGACTAATTAGATTTACATCTTGTACATAGTAGACGGATTCTTCATGAGAAGATCCTCTATGGTGCCGATACATGTGTGAAGGGATTGTCTTACCATAAATGAATTTAAAACTTAAGAGCAAATTAAGCTGTACGACATGGTTGAAGATTTGACCCCTGTTTCACCGCTAACAGTTTGAAAAAAAATATTTAGGCTAGAAAATAAACATTGAGATTTGTTTAATAAGTTTTTTCTAGGGTAATAATGTCTGTAGATTATGATTTTGTAAGTTTCAATCCTGTATTTTGTGTTGTTTAGCCAAGTTTTTGCGTGACAAAATTTTTGAAATCTCAATTTTGTTCACCAATAGAATCTACAATGTATATTTAAAAAACCCATTATTTATTTCAAATGATAGACCAGGACCTTAAAATAAAACTGTTTATTCAGTTGATTCTTCCATAAATTTTGTCTAATGAAAAAAATATGTCTCGAGTGACAAACGGAATAAAAAATTCATACTTTTAGATAAATTTCTCGCTTTAGGTAGCTATTTATACTGATAAAGAAAGACTACAGACTTTATTTACATATCATTTTATTGCAAATTTGATAAGCTTTAAATTAATACCTAATTTATACTATTTCTTGTACATGAACATTTAAAAAAATTAAAATATAACGCCTACTCCCTAATTTTATTGACGTGTGAAAAAAATACAGTTGGATATTAAAATGGATGGTACATAAAAACGTTTGAAGCTAGATACTTGAAAACTTGATCGTTTGTACCTAGAATAGTATATTTTAGGCTGATGTGTTTATTTTTCTCTTACCAGCTGTAATATTTCCGATTTTTTTATGGAACCTTCAAAACCAGGCTACAGAAAGGGGGACGTTATTGAATTAGGGAATTTATTAAGTTTTTAGAGATTATCTCAGATGAAGAATATATATTCCATAATAAATTAAGTATATAAATTATGCTTAAATCTTTATTCCTTCTTCCCAACTTGTTTGCTGTAGACATGGTTTAAGATTCGACCTCGATTTCACTGCCAAAATTGGGAAAATATCAAGTATCGAATTCTTATAAGTAATACATGTTTTATAAACCAAAATTTTATGTAAAATTCAAATCTGAAGTCAAAAATACAAAATATGAAATGGTTTTTTAGGGATACTCATTTTTGAAAAGGTATGTATAAATTATGTGAGATGATGGGAGTCATCCGAGAAAGGTGTGCATAGAAAGCTCTGCAACTTGTCCTTCATGGGAGCGGATGAGCCTTTTGACCATATCAAGAGTAATTTTAGAGAAGAACTCTGATAGTCAACTGACCCCTACAAGCACTGTGTGGCTTTGCTTCCCACTGTTGGATGACAACAATTGCAACATAAGCAAAGATGGTCTCAATGTTTCGGAGTAGTTTCATTCTAAAATTCACCAGGAGGTCCTTGATGAGGATGAATTGAGCTTTTTTTTCTTTTTCGCAAGGCTTCAAAATTCAAGGCTGCATTTTTAAATCCTTTGTGTAATAATTTGTTTGGGTCTCTCCGGAGGTGGAGTAATTGATGTAAATTCATGAGGTTAAATCGGAAGTTGGGACAGCTCAATCCTGGTGTGCAAAGGGAATGCTCGTTTTTTTGGACGGATAAGAGGGCAAGTGGACCCAGGACTACAGGTGACTAAAATATAGTTATTTATTAATACTAAAATAGAATATTTTCTACACTCTTGACTCAAATCTAGCTATTCTTTATCAATGCACGAATATATTCTAGTTTATAACTAGAGTTGTTATTTTCTTGAAGGTAGAAATAATAGCAAAATACTGCCCCTGGCGAATAAAAAAAAATTTAAATTCTTACCAAGACATTTTCCCCTTGTTTATTGAAATTATTATTCGTGCTCGTTTCGCTGCTTGGTATAAAACTTTAATGTGGTTCGACACATTTGCCAATAGTGATGTCAATAAAAAAACAACAACTTTATTCTACCTAAACTACTGAAAACTGTGAAGAACATTCAAAACTTCCCCTAAAATCAAAAAGAAGATCTGACTTCAGGTAAAATGGTAAATTAGCTGTACGAATCCAATTTCTATTATGTTAAATAAAATCTTATTATTCTTGTGAAACAAAATTAATTTTTATCATTTTATTATGACTCTCATAGGTCTAAAGAATTCTAAATTAAGTGTTAACTCTCATTGGGAGTAATTGTTATATTTAATAACCTCAGGCTTTTTTTATGAATACTTACTCATTAAGCTACGTATGCATTTAAATAATACTGAAGACAGTTACTATTGTTCTTATGCCGATTGTTTTTACTGCTGATGTATTTTCATCATCCATCTTTATGTATTTTTATAATTCGTTATTATTATTACAATTATATTTTTCTAAAACTTGGCAATCGTCTTAGACACTATTCTTATGATTAAAAGAAGTTAATTCAATATTTTTTATACTAACGGATGTAATTTTGTATTTGATTTTATCTTTTTTAAATTCTACTCTTTCTGTCCAAATTAGATAATTTTAATTACGACAATAAATATATATATATATAATAATGATGGTCCTGTTTAGCTGTCTTATAACGTTTGCCTTCAAAATCATGTGTAAAAAGTTTAACTGGGATAGATGGCGCAGTTGTTCCAATTATCATATAAGGTTTTCCAGTAGGGGTTACTGCGGAATTCATTCGAGGCCGATCGGAAATGGTGTATAAGGATCCGGCCATCCCGTTTAGACATTGATATTGGAGACTTTGCCTTAAAATAATTTGCTAGTAGCTCCTGATCAGTTTGCGTGTCTAAAATAATTATTAGTAATTAATATGAATGTAGTAATCCCCATTAGCAGTGATGCATAAAACCCTTCCTGCCAGTACGTAGCAATAAAATAAATCGAAAATGAATTTGGGTATCCTCACAATTTGAAAAATGTTTGGGAAGAGAGCGGCTTAGACACTTTTATTAGATTAGCTGTGAGAAGAATAAATGTTACTCTGTGTTTAGAAGGGTTATATTAATATAACATGTCCTGGATTACGGGAGCGGCTTTTCGAGTTGTCAACCTCAACTTTTCCAAAGGTCTTATTTAATTCTTGAGGAAAGTATATCTAAGTATTGAGTAATAATAAATGCATATCCACACACGAGAAATAATGAGGTTTTTTGCTAAAGTTATATGCGTACAAGGACTTTTTGAGACTCGAAGTAGAATTGAGTATAGACATGGGAGAAATTCCAGCCTATATATCCTTACCATACAAGTAGTAGAAGAATTTGTATTTATTTCTTCCACGACTACCTTTTTTATCTACTCTCAACCTCGATTGTCAAGAGGGAGAGTAAAATTTGAAAAAATAAAGAAAAGAAAAAAACCCCAAACATATGATAGCTAGTTTTCTGTGTTTTTCTTGTTGCCAACTATTAATTATTATTTAGAGAATAGTTACTACATACTGTGTATTGATATTCTTAGCTATCTATGACTGAGTATGAAATGAAGATCCTTGATATATATAAATTAATACTTTTTTTAAGTTCTTAATACGTAGTCAGCTGCTTTAGATCATATTAGAGTCAACGTATGAAAATTAATTAAAACTACTGGTAGCAAAACACACTATATCCTTGTTTATTGTAAAAAGTAAGGCAAGCTGCTTGCAGTACTGCCAATCTGCTCGCCTCCCAAACATTATTCAGATTCTCAGTATTACCCCCCTCATTTTTATTTTTTTAGTTTTACATACCGTCAAGACATGTTTAATGCATCACTATCCATTAGTATTGGTGGCATAGCTACCTTTTTTTATGCCATGTTCCTTTTTAGGAATGATGGAATACCTCTCTCCTCCACCTGCAATGTAGCTGGGGATCGCAACAGGGTAGAGCTTGTACTTCTTCAATGGACAATACATTCGTGGATTGTGTCTGGAAACAGATAGAACTTTGACAAGGAAACCCCCCCGTCTTGTCTTATCGATAAAGACCTTGAATCCAGAGACTTGCAGAAATCCCCTTCCTCCGTTGACCCATAGTTCAAAAATATTGATGAGTGAGCGTCCAGAGAGTTTCACAATGTAATTGGGATTACCATAAGGGATTACTTTTAAAATGTCTCCCTGTGTCACTCTTCCGGCATTAATGGTACTTCTCAAGGATCCAGAATTAAAAATGGCAAGACGAACGTCATATTTGCTTCTCAGCTAGTAAATGTCATATAGCTAGGAATTATTTTGCATATATAAGTAAAGATATGTACTTACTCCGTACAACATGGAATCTGTCACAACGTTTCCCAAGTTGCTTTCTCGACTCTGTGAAGGGATCAAGTCCACACTTGCCACTCCCACCACGGATTTTTCAAAGGCTGTAATGCTCTTTTTCCATTCTTTTAATTCAGATTTCATACCCACATCTTCACGAACATTTTGGTCAAGGAGTACGGGATTTCCATACGCGGATGTGACTCTATTGTTTATATCAAAATTCACTGTTAATTTGCCCAGATATTTTGTAAAAGCAAACGCTTGTACAACAGGGACTTGCTTCCCGCTTGGCTGTCTGACCATTGTCGGATAGTCACCCTCTATATAATCCCCGGATTGGGAAGCTCCGTTGTTTGTGTGGTATAGGAAGGAATGAGAGTGACCTCCGACAACGACATCAATCTCTGGAATTTTGCGAGCTATTTCTTGGTCTTTGTCATATCCAGAATGGCCCAGAGCAATGATGATATCCACTCCTTTTCCCTTCAAATTCTTTGCCTCTTTAGTTATAGCCTCTACTTCCTCTGTGAATACAAGTGTGTCGTCGGGTTGTGAGGTGTACTATAATGATTTAAGTTGGATGATTCTGTGCATGAAAGATAAAAAAAGTTAAAAGAACTAACCTCAGTTCGTAGTGTAACATAGCCAACGATTCCAATTCTTTTACCACCAACATTGATTGTTATAGATTTTTGAAATTTATTTCGTAGAATGGGATCTTTAGAAGCATCTATGTTTGCGCAAATAATTGGAAATTTGGCCCCCTCCAAGAAGGGTTTGAGTCCCTTATTTCCATCATCAAATTCGTGATTCCCAAGAGCCATTGCATCAAATCCCAATTGATTACTGAAATGCGTCACTGCCTTCCATTTATAGAAGGAGTACCAATTCGTTCCCTGATAGAAATCCCCTCCATTCAGAAAAAGCGGATTATGAAGGGATCTTTTCATATTATCCGCTAAATATTTCACCCTTGCAAGACCACCAAAGCATCTCGAAGAAGAAGCGGAGCAAGTTTCACCACGAGAGTCAATCTCTTCCATACGAACGTGGATATCATTGATGTGAATTATGTTTAGCTGAAAAGGCGTGACTATTTCTAGTAGAATATAGAAAACTAAGCCTTGAATCAAAATACTCATTCTTTTCTTCTCCAGATACGAATGAATCAAATCTGTGTTTGAGTTATGTTATGCATGAATAAATATAATTACATATGTTCATTCAAATGTGCTAACACGTATTATTTGTGAAGTGAGTCAATCTTTGGCTCAAGTGTAGAGAGACTCATCCATAGTCTTATGAGTCAGTGTCTGTGTGAAGACCAATCAAATTTAGAAATCTAAATAAATAAAAAAATCATCCATTCGAAAGAGAGGTGCAACTACAAAAACCGGACCCTCTTTCATGATAGTATATTTTTCATCTATGATGATAACCAATCGACCAACCAAAACAACCAAATATAATCTTTGTGTTGTAGAAAGAATAATAATGATTTATGCCTTTACTTTTCTTAAAAAGGAACTTGCATAAAATAATATTTATTGTTTCTGTTGTTGTGAGAAGAACATTTGTGGATCCGTTCAATGTTGACAGGATATTTATCATTTAATTGATGAGCTAATTTAATAATACGTCATGACAGCTATGTTGCTCTCCTTCTAAAAATTATTGTAATTCTAGGGGTGACTGACTCTTTTATAAACATACCGGGGATTGTATTATTTTCTTTTATACCTATGTCATCATCAGGGGTTCATAAAATAGAACATTTTAAAATTGTACTCTTTTTGTAATTGCCACCTGAAAATATTTTCTTATTTAGCAAAGATTTTATCATTAATCGATTTTCTTGAAAGGGAACATATGAATATAATATGAATATTTTTAATATTGACGTCATAATGTATGAGTTGTTGTGTGTTTTCTCAAAATCTGTTTTTCTTGTCCAACAGTTGGTACGATACATTAAATTGAAAATTCTACAATTAATGACGTCATAGAGTATGAGTGGTTTCGTGTTTTGTCAAAATCTTCCTATCTTGTTCAGCAGTCGGTACGATCCATCAAATTGATAATTCTAGCAAGCCCGATTACATGATGGTCTAACCTTGGAGTAGCTCTAAGGATTAGAGGATTGACATCCCTGTAATTGGTATCATTGCAACATACAGAGTGGGATTATTGTTTATTTCCTTCACCTAATAGCTACTCACAACTAATTTGATTAAACGTCATGACATAAAAGCTACTTTCCTCCCAAACAT
The DNA here is from genome assembly GCF_016086655.4 of Lepeophtheirus salmonis. NCBI lineage: Eukaryota > Metazoa > Arthropoda > Copepoda > Siphonostomatoida > Caligidae > Lepeophtheirus > Lepeophtheirus salmonis. The sequence continues at coordinate 16,545,338 of NC_052139.2, forward strand.
TACTCAAATTGTCAGGATTACCATGTTCATTTTCGTTCTTTTTTTTAAACATACCGCCATTTAATATTACTTGAATCTCTGGTATTCATCTCCATACTTGAGAGCAGTGAGGCCAGGTGGGGGGAAGGAAAATAAGCTATATTTATCTCAAAAAACGACTAAAAATCAGCTAGTTTAAAAAAAAAACTGCAAAAAATAGGTTAAATATATATTTTTGTACATCTAGTGCGGCGTTACCTCGCTATCACCAAAATACCCTACGTATTTGTTCTCAGCTGTCGATTCCCTCTTTTCCTTGATACATCATGGCTTTTCATTATTTATTGATTGTGATAAATACACAAAGTAATAATTTTTTTTTGTTCTAGAACAAATACAGTATATCTAAATTTATTCTTTCGATTATAAAAGCAAATCAGTTGAGTAATGCGTAATAAGTTGTATAAGTATAAGAATCCGTTTCCTTGCACATTAGTTTGTTTTATTATTTTCTGACTCAAGTACGAGTGGAATCATGTTGTAACCTCCTGATCCTACGGTTATGAATGGTGAAGTAAATATATCAAATCGTACCGGATTAATGGAGGTTCAACATCAACCATGATGAAATATTTTTGGTCTTATATGGATAAAATTAAAAAAAAATCAAAACCAGCCTTCATTGAAGACGATTCTTCAATGGCCTAATATCAATCATCCAAAAAAAGAAGAAAGAAGAACTCGACTTAAAATTCGCGACAATGATTACAAAATACTTGAGAATGTCTTATTGTTGCGTCTTGACGAGGGAGAGACGCAAGCTTATTTATAATAGGAGAGATCCAGGATGACCGGGAGAGATGAGAGGAAGAAGGACGTGGAGGAATGAAACTACACACTGATTATATGCTCATGTGTATTCTAACTATACTCTAAATATATTTACATAAGACGACACTATTTATAATACACAAAACTCAGTACTTAAATACATAAACGATTATACAGGAAGATAAAAACCAGAAAGGACATATTAAATACATAACATCACCCCCCAAGCACCAAATCCATGGCGGTGCTTAAACAGGTTCCTCTCCATGAACAGCAGCCTATAGATCCGCTCCATCCATGTCCAGGCGAGGACAAAGCATTCTTCCTTGTATTTTAAAAGTTTATCTCCATAGACGTGCCGTGCTCTCAGCACGCGCACCGGAGAAAGGAGAACAATACTCCTCATAAAGGTTTCAAGGACCCGAGCACCTTGCTCGTCCCTGGGAGAAATAACATTCACCCTTGTTGAAGTTTTAAGGACCCGAGCACCCTGCTCGTCCCTGGGAGAAACAACACTCACCCTTGTCGAGGTTTTAAGGACCCGAGCACCCTGCTCGTCCCTGGGAGACATCTTGCTCGATGTACCCTCATCCAACTCGGGATGATCCACAAGAGAGACCGTTCCACATCCATCAACCAATGATGTGAACGGGAGAGTAGGAACAGAGGAGAACCAAAATTGTGTAGGAATAAATCCATTGTTAATTATGTGGTCCCGGACCCGGACACACACTTCACTTCTTGAAAGTGACCAAGGTTCTCTTCCTTCCTCCACGAGGCCCAAACATAGGCACAGTCCATATTGCTCCGCCTTCCGTAAACGAACGAGCGTTCTCCCTATCGACGAAAAAGGGCTACCCAACTCCAAAAGGGCTAGCTTCGCCGATGATCCCACAGCAGGGAGGTCACGTGATCCTGATCCCATCCTCGTCGCCAATGTTGCGTCTTGACGAACGAGAGAGTCAAACTTCTTTATAAGGTGGAGATATCCAGGATGACCGGGAGAGATGAGAGGAAGAAATGGCGTGGAGGAATGAAACTACACACTGTTTATACCATGTGTCTTCTAAATCTACTCTAAATATATTTACATAAGACGACACTATTTATAATACACAAAACTCAGTACTTAAATACATAAACGATTATACAGGAAGATAAAAACCAGAAAGGACATATTAAATACATAACACTTATATGATCGAGTGTGAAAGTTTGCGAATTTTATTTATTCATTGGATCGATTGTGTGAGGTTTCTTCAAGAGAGGCAATCATGAACCAAGATATACACTAAGCTATATGAATAGGATCATGCTGGAGTTAAATCAGAAATTTTAATCCGAATCTGATTGTTTAACATCCGTTCTATGGACAAATATAGGCTAATAGTCATGCCTATATAAGTTTGACTGCACATTCTATTCTAGCTAATGTTGAAGAAAATTGTCCAATCCTAAAACAAAATTCTATTAACTGTTTTTCTTTCCTGGAGAGTCGTACTTTCTTTCAACATCAAAATTTTTATTGCAACGAGCATTCTTGAGCCTTGGTAAACGAGAAAAAGTTATTAATTGTGTCACAACAGATAATTTCGCAAATATGAAAAATGCCGTTCGTTTTTTTTTTGTGGTCTTTTTTTAAATTAACTATTACATTTTAATACAATTAATAATGAAATAAAATACCTAGAAGAATTGCATTATAACAATATAAATAAACATTTTAGTTTAAAATTATACCTCCAGGTATAGACCAACTCATCCGTTATTATTATTATTTTTTACGTCTCAATTTAGAAAAATCTATAAAAGAATAAAGTGTTCATTTAACAATATTGGAAGTAAAATAAAAATGAAAAGAAGTAACAAAAATATTGAAAAAATGGACACAAATATTAGGAAAACGATAAAGTTATAATAAAAATTACAATAATAAAAATTTCCACAGCTATAGCTTATCTGAGAGGCGATGATGTTTTCTTAAAATATTCACAATATGTTTTAAATTTTTCAGGTGACGTTCTGATTCAGAGGGTATGAATCTCACTAAGTCAGAGGCAAAATCTTTTAACTTTCCATATACTCTTGGTATTTTGATATTAAAAGAAAGGTATCTTGCTGTGACATCTATTAAAATGCCTCTGAATCTTCTATTTTGATCGGCTCTCTCAAAGTGAGTTTTTTGCCAATATATCCCTAGGAATTTAGAAGTCCATAGTATAGTGCCTTAGTTTTTGGAGGCGAATTCCTTCTCATAGATAATCCAAAATCCGATTGATAACTTGACTTTGTATTTATGAGACCCTTCATATTTACAGATACAAATAGTCAAAGTATTTCCAGACAGGGCACACAGCAAATGCATGGCTGACCGAATTAAACATTTTCCCACAGTCTTTACACGGTTCATAGAAGGAGATACATCCTGCTGAGATCTGTAACTGAGCTGTAAATTTACGACTGTCCAAGATCCCACATGTGGATCTTAGTATTCTTTTGATCCAGATTGGTGGGAATTTTAGTAGTCTAATATATTCTTTGTCCACCTTAATTGGTTCCTCTAATACAATTTCTCTATATTTAAGTTTCACTGGCCATGGTGCAGGGACTTGGTTCCGCTTTGAGCTTCTTATTAACGGATATAGTAACTTCCCCTTTGAGAAACTATTGTCTGAGAACGCGTTATGGACAGAGATAATATTTATCTCCACCGCTTCCCTCTCCAAAATTGCTGCATCTTCTTGTTGCTTGAAGAAGTACTTCTTTTAATTTTTTTGGTGGATGATGCCTACTGTGGAACTCGAGTCGTACACTGGAGAACCTCTCCACATAATTCCCCCCCGCTATAGACAATGATTTTGATATATCCCTAATATGATTGTTTGATAAATTTGTACCAAACAAGATCCACTTAAGACCTCCCTTTGAAGACATATATCCTTTTCATTTAGCATCTTGACTTTTTGTGAGATCAATGAATATATTTTTATACATTTTTGGCACAACTTTTTCCAACAAAACTAGGCCTCCACCTAGATACTCCTTCAGTCGTTTGAGAGGAGGGATATATCTACGGTGAAAAAGTTTTTCTAACCAACAATTTTCTTCATTTAAAATTAATTCCCCCAATCTTGGATTTGATGCCGCCTTATATAAAACAATAGGAACTACTTGGGTATTGTGCAGATCAATACGTTTTTGGAGGGTCAAATGTCTCCAATCATGCATTTTTATCAAAATGTGTCCCTTCAATTTGGACCAATTTTTGTTAGAAACTCCATTTTAATCCAAGTATTACAGCTCTTTCATTAGTAAAACAGCCCCCCACATGCAATTTTTCCAATGGCCTCTATGAACCCAACGGAAGAATATAAATCTTCTTCTACTTGTTTATTATGAGACCAGTTCTGACCTCAAAAATATCGAAATAATTCAATATAATTTCAATCCTCTTTTTTAATTGTTTTTCTGAGTTTGCCTCAATCATTAAAGTAGTCATCAGCGTAAAGGTTGATGACATGCTTCTGTTGTCCAAAACTTACTCCAAAATCCCTGTATTTATGTTGGATTGTTTCCGTAAGTTCGTTAAGAGCAGCAATGAAGAAGTAGCGGTGATACGGGGAAGCCCTGACGACAGTTTCTTTATTTTGATCTCCATTCCTTCATATTGCCTAACGTGACAATCGATTTCCCATTATACAATATAGCTCTTACTGAATTGAAATATTTATTTGGCAGAAGTTTTTTAACAGCACTCATGACATGTTTATGTTTTATAGAGTCAAAAGCTTTGGAAAAGTCCATATGATCCTCTTTCCGACACTGCTTCAATTGCGAATAGGGTATTCCATGGAATATCTGATATTCTTCTTCCTTTTAAAAAACTCTTTTGCTCATTACCAAGGTTTGCGTTCGAAATAGGGTCAATTTGTTTTGATAGTACACCTGCTAGAATCCTATATGCAACATTTAATATTGTTATTGACCTCCAATGGTTGAAATCGGTGTCGTTGCCCTTTTTCGGTAATAGGACTATTCTTCCTCTAGTAACCGTCGCGATTTTTCCATGTATTTTCCCAAAAGGAGGAGATAGGGAGATATTTCTTTCTTTGTCGAAACAAAAGTCTTTCCGCTAATACCATCTGACCAATAGCTTATCTGTTTTGAAATGTTTGCTTATATATTTTATTATATATTTCTCCGAAAACACACTAAAATTCCGAATTACTCTCCTTCTTGGAAAGTTATCAAGCCTCCCTCCTAGTATTCTCTCAAAATTATCATGAAAGTATCCTAAAATATCTTCCGTCCTCTCCAGAACTTTATTGCCCAAAATGATTTTTTCCACTCGAGGTAAAGAGAAAACATTCTTATCTTTCAGGTACTTAAACTGCTTACTATGATTGTTCTCAACTTCGATTTTCTTCCTGGTCTCTGCCTCTGTAATTTCGGAGACTCTATACGGATTTATTACATCTGCAGTTAACGTCCTTATAACATGATATCCCTGTAAAAGCATGTTATCCAAGTTAACATTATGTTCCTTTGATTCCTCTTTTTTTTTTTCTAATGTTACGTAATACAATAAAGGTAACGGCCGTGACAAGCTACATATAAATCAATTATACCACCAATGAATACTTACGTTAAAGGAAGAGAAGGCATAGGGGAGGAGATGCGGTATGGGGTGTTATTTTATTTTTTACTTCAATGATAGGTAGATTGTTTGAAATAAGAGTAGAATCTAGTGAATTATTCAATATTAATAATAATAGTGTACAATACAATTAGACAATAAAGGTTGAAGAGCATTGCCAATATTCCTAACGAAATAAAATCATCCTTTTAATTCCTAACGTTCGATGACTATTGAATCTTTTTTTGCTCATTAGGTTTTATTTTAATATGATTAATTTTTATTTCTTTTTGAATATTATCATTTACTTCAGAAACTAGTTGTTTTGTCATGCACTAAAAAGTTTGACCAAAATAAAAAACGATCAAAATGATGCTCTTTATCACATTCAACGTCAAGAATTTCTATCAAAAGTACTAACGACTTACTAATATTCTCAAAGACCCTGTCGGAGCATCTATCTATCCTTCGTCGTGTCAACAAAGTGCTGCTGGTGCTCGGTTGAACTGGAAGAAAAGTGTCCTACCTAGGACTCAAAGTTTCTGAGAGGGGATAATCTCTGGATCTGGAACTTGTTCGTCCCATACTTGACTTACTACTCCTACACTGGCCTGGTCTAATTCTATGGTCCGTTCCTCCAAAATTTCTCCTCCATCACGTCACCTCTGGCTATACCAGAGGAGGTCAAACTTTTTGACTGTGGGTCTGATAACTGAAAGAATGACATGTGCGGGCCGCTTAATCGTTCTGCTCAATACTTACAAGCCAGAACGAAAGAACTAAGCTCACAAGTCCTTCCACACTCGAGTCATATTTGTTTCTCCATCTACTCTGACACCTCGAAGCTGATTCCACTGAAGGCTATGGTCTTGCAAAGTTTTTGAGCTTCAATGAAAATGTCCTTTCCAGTTGTTGTTCCATGCATTCTGCCAACTCTTGCGTTATCTGAAAGTCCAAATTGACAGATTCCTTTTCAACAAACTTTCTCGTGAAGAAGTTTCTTTGAGGTTTCGAAAACCCTATTCATGGACTCATATTTCTCAGAGCGTAACTTTCGAGAAAACTTTAAATATGTTGATATATGTTTTGTCTTCACTTTCGCTTCAAATTACGCAACTAGCATTCTGGTCCTTTGATTCTATAAAGAAATACGTTACTCCCCACTTTGCATTGAAAACACGACACTCGACGTCCACTTTTTTTTAGTAGCCATAATGAAGGATGAAGAAAAAAGGATCCGAAAAAGAAAGAATGGGAAAGATGCATAATGGTGAGATACCCAAATAAAGATGGAGGAAATGAATCTTGCTCCCTCAGATACTACATATACATTGAATATATATTTCTAGTTTTATCAATCAAATTCAAATACGGTCGGCGGGCCGGATGAACTTCCGTCGCAGGCCTGATCTGGACCATGGGCCGTAGTTTGGTGACTTGGTCTAGACCCCTACCTTTCAATTGGTCTGTACAGGCTGAGATGAGCTTCTCTAAAGTTAAGCAAGCTGTTTCTAATAGGACTCTCCTTGCCCACTATGATCCTACCCTACCTTTATTTCTCTCTATGGATGCCTCTCCCATCGGACTGGGTACGGTTCTCTCTCCCCTAATCGATAGAATTGATCACCGGGGAGACAATTTGTAGAGTTGGAGCTTGTATTTGGTCAGTCTTGATCGATGGTCAAAGGAAGTGAAGACACATTAACCAACTCTTCCCTCATCGAAGAATTAATGGGAGCTGATGTCTTTAAACCTGTTCCTACTCGTTTACTTTATACTATTTATGTATTATACTTATATATCTTCTGATACCTTTAATAATGAGTACGATATGTTTTATTCTCTTACTATTGAGTATCAATTAAATTACTTAAATTATCAATGTTGAGTCATTGGTCAATTTCATGCTTCAATAGGGTCAGTTGGAGCAGCTCATAGGGGATTATTTCTTTCCAAACAGAGAGCATAACCTTCTTGGCCGTTAATTATGTTTGGCAATCTTTTGAGCAGCTTTTCCGTGCTTTTACCACAATTGTTTCGTGGGTTGTTCTCGTACATGACCTATTTTTTATCGACAGTTACCATACGCTTCAAACATGGATCGATTTCGTTACGTTTGAGCAATGAGTCGCAAACATCCATACAATCCAAAAGGTTATTTTGTGTCAATTCTTGTAGTACCCTTACATCCGGCTTCTTCTTAAAGCCTCCCTTATGCAAATGTTTCTGAACAATTTTCTGACTAATCTACTTTTTCTAGGCAATGGAATAAGTACTGACATGCAAGTCCAACTCGATGATTTCTATTATTTTATCGACATTTTTTATCATTGGCCTACCAGAGCATGCCTCATTTACGACGTCCATATAAACCAGAAGTGAATAGTTGCATTGCTGTCGCATTCGATACTGTATTGGGTCCCTAAATATTTCTATTTATCTTTTGGTGCCTAGAACATTGGCGACTTCAGTCGTAGTGAAACTGAATAATGTATAGCCTTTTCTATTTTTTTAGTTCAATTTCGGAACGTTGTAACACACAACTGACTTCACCAAAGATAGAACTATAATTGAACCTTTAAGTGTATGCTTAACCTTTAGGCATATTCTAAGTTTTTTTTATTCAATGTATTAATCGGAAGATATAGCTCGCTAAAACATCTAGCCAAAAACACTCATAATTTTTTACTTAACCTAATATTAACATCTTAATGGATTTAGAAAGATTTACTAGTTAATATACTAAAATATTTAAATTGAGCATCTCTTTTCTTTGACATACATTATTTAGATTTTTGTATTTTTCCTTTTTGGGAAATTACGTATAATCATATCACTTATCTTCTAGAAAGTTCTACGATATGCCTATAATATGACCTCTTGCCTATTGCAAGTTTTCCCTCTCCCCCTACTTTATTCTGCTTATTAGACTGAGTAAATTTTTTTTTGTTAAGGTTTTTAATCTTTCGAAAAAGATTATTTTCATTTTCTATTTTATCCCTCACTTGAGCGATCTCTCCAATCCTGAAGGAGTAATTCATTTCAAACGCTTTATTTTTGGCTTAATAGCTAACCCAAGTTCAAAATAATATCCAAATTATTATTAAAATCCTCAATTACTTTTTTTTGACTGCGTCCTCTGGCAGTGCAATGTGTTGAAAAAGAAAACATCCATTTTTTATAATATATGACAAATTGAACCTATATGACATTTAAAGCTAAAAATATTTTATAATACGATGATGTAGATAAAAAAAAAATTGGTTTCAGAACGAAGTCTTGTGGAGATAACTCTCCTAGATGAGATCATATCAATATGCTTTATTTTGTTTTTCAAAGGAATACAAAATTAGTCGTTTGATAAATAAATTCATGTAACAATAATTTTGAGGATTTTGGCTGGATAATAAAATCACTACTTTGGAGTGAAGAAAAAATTAACGTGATTGCCACACAATTTGAAGACAATAATTGAATTTATCTTTGAGCGCAGAATCTAAAACTGATCTCAGTTTTTCTTTCAGTACTCTGAATTCTGAAATAATTGGGATTATAGTAATATTATCGTTCAGAGTAATTTTTTTCATTTACAATTTGGATTGATAAAACTTATATAAAAGTGTTTTTTATGATTATAAAGTGTTTTTTAATGATTCTGTGTCTTTTTCTGAGCTCAATATATGTCCATTTTTAGGAAGAAAAATGATAAAAAACGACACATTTTTTTACATTCTTTCAACTTATTCATATTATATAGTGATGAGGAATAATATAACCTATATTATTGAAAAATATTCAATGCACAATTTAAAAAAAAGATCTATTGAAGGAATATGTACATATCTCAGAGGAGGTTTGTTCGATATTGTATTTTGTATGTGATTCCATTTTAAAATATTCAAATGATCTACTCATCACTTTATTGTTTCAATCCTGCTATTTCATTCTCAAGGAGGTTGTCCACTGTCAACTCTTCTCCCTAGAATAACATAAATAAAATACAAGAGATCGTATTAATAAAATATATAGAAATTATATTAGGGATGGCAAGGAAAGTGATATATTTTACGTTGCTAGATAACACAATATTAATAATAACTTTACCGAAATAATATTTAGTAACAAGTGGGCGCATCATGGGCTAAGCCACACCATAAATCGCATACGACAATATTATATGCAGTATAGCAAATAATAATAACGACAATTACTACTCCTTCATTACTCCGCCCCCTAGTGTTTAGCACAATAATTCAGTCGATCGCGTAGTCTCACCCAATGTCCAGAAATGGTGGTTTTCACTTCAAGTTTGATTTTCTTTATTTTAAGAATACAATGAACGTTTTGCCTCGGCAATGTTGAATAGGTTTTCAATGAAGGTCCCCACAGCAGCACAAGATCTCTGTGAAATGGGGGAAGAAGGTTATTCCGTACATTACTCTGTGGGATGGTCAAGAAGGCAGTGAGATGTTTCTGAGGACGGGTGATTGGAGCTAAGGGCGATTCTATTGATTAAATGTCAAATTTATACGATTATGTTAATTTTTGTTTGAATTTTTATTAAAATCGGTTAAAAACTAAAGTCACAACAGTGTTTTACATTTATTCTCCCCTTGCAAACGTTTAGATGAACCACACTTAGATAATCTTATTGGAGGGAAAATATTTTAATTATATTTGAATTTATATATATGAGGTATTTTTATAACAGTTTACAGCAAGGATAGACATCACGACGACCGATCATATAAAACAAATTGTTAGCAAATGTGGACTCTTCATTGATTCAGAAAATCCCTTTTTGGCTACATCGCCCGATGGACTTGTGGAAGAAGACTCAATCATTGAAGTGAAATGTCCTTATTTAGGAAGTTATTATAATATTGCTCAAGGATCTAGGTTTCAATTTTTGGAGATTCATAATGATGTTAAGTTAAAAATAAAAGACAATTATTAATACCAAATTTAGGATCAGCTACGAGGAGCAAGGAAATCAAAATGTTTTTTTGTAGTCTTCACATTTGAAGATACTTTTTTTAAGGAAATTATATTAAATACTAAATTCTTTAATGAGGATATACTATCTCCTCTCATCAAATTTTATAATGATCATTTTGTTAAATACATTTCAAAACAACTATGACTAAACATTTTGATTGCCTTGGTGTAGGTGGTAATATTTGTATAATTTTCTGAGTAGGGTCATTTCATCTCGAGGATTGAGTATTATTTCACAACTTCATCGGAAGATGTAATCAAAAAGGGTGTACCCTGGTCCTCTTTGTTATATGTTTCCATATTTTTGTATATTATTTCCTGCTGCCATATGTATAAAGTACCTGAGAACAAATATATAAATATTTTATATCACACTCTGTCTTATGTCTTATTGAAATTATTATTTTACAAGTTATTTCAATAAGTTTGATAAACTTGACTATAGGAAATTTTACATACTGACACTTTACAATACTAACCTTATTATAAGGAATGTTCATTATGATAAATTATACCATGTAGAGACTTTATATTTGTAAAAAATTCTTTGAGACGTTAGTTAATTAAGATATATTTTTTTTCAATATATCTTTTAAATGATCTATTCTCCGATTTAATATTAGTTCTTTAATTGAACTAATTAGAATTACTTTCTTCTAAAATATCGTTGCTAGATTAAATTCTAAGTATTATTACAGTTTCAAATAATTAACTTACCCCACAGTGAACTTTCAGCATAAAAATAAATTTCATTAAGCAAATAAAACTAAACAATATCCCGATTTTGCTTTGTGCGGGAATAAAGGCTAGGAACATTGCCAACCAATTGGGGACAGATTTGAGGCATTTAGCTTAACTTGAAGGCTCAAAGTTCAAAATTTGGCTGGAGTTCAATTTATGTGATTTTTGGCCTGCATCCATGTGAATTACAGCATATTGAACATTGTGTAGTGGGGAGCCTGTCCAACCTCCCACAGGAATAAGGATTACCGGAAGGTTTCCTTTATTGTAGCGTAGCATAAAATGGTTGAAGTATCTATCAGGAAGACATTCTCTGTCTTTAAGACTCGTTTGGAGGCTGTTATAGAAATTTAATAATTTTAAGATTAATTTAATAACTTTTTTGACTACCTATTTTAATTCATATTTTTGAGTGCAAAATGAATGAAATAATAAGTAAAATATTCACAATTTAAATAACTTAATTTTGGACGTTATATTTAACTTATTAAAAATTCATCATATTTGGGGTAACGTTTAACCCCAGTTTACTTACAGAGGAGTAAAAAATATATTTTTAGAGGGGTTCAACGCAACTTCATCTCCTTCCTTTCCTCCCTACTATACAATATACACTATTTACTGTATAAGAAGAAATAAATTAATAAAAAAAACATTCAAAACTAATCGATCTTATGAAGAGGCTATCATCATAAATCACCATCATTCTTATTCTAATCAAAGGGAGAAAGAGAAAAAGAAGTGACCTCCAAAATGTCTGGCTTTTCGGGGTTCCTTTTTATTATTATTCCTATGTTATTTTTCTTCCTCTAACAAATACGCTTTCAACTTTTTTGATGGCACGATTCTTCTTGGGTAAAAGGTAATCTATAACTACATACCATACAGAATAATATCAATTAACATACAAGATCTGGATTTTTACGAGTAGAATAAAGAAGGAGTCTATGTACGATGTGCGTCAGCACATCGCAGAATGATATTTAAAAAGAAATTTTCGATAGGTAAAAAGTAAACTTTTGAGGTTTTGTTTAGAACAGAGTTTTAAAGTTTGAAATTTCAGCTTTCAAATCATATTTGTTTTGATCAAATCAGAGAACAGCAAGTGTTTGGGATGGAACCAATGATATAACGAGTTGTTGACTTGCTTGCGTCGGAATACCAGTGCCCTCCATTTGTGCGATTGCCCCTTCTAGAAAAGACTTGTTTATGAGTTGAAGAAGAAGATCATGGATGGGTAAAGTGGAGACAGAACAAAGTGTGGACTGAGGAGTTTCTGGAGCAATTGGGAACTTCATCGAGGACAATCCAACAAAGCCAATACAAATACTTTCAGGGAAGTTGAGTGCCTTGGGATATCCTCCAACTGGACATCCAAATTTTTTAATAGCCAGCTATTACCCCCTGACTATGCTCCTCTATATTATAGAATCTGGGTATCTTGATCTATGTGGAAGGTAGACCCTGTGCCAAGACCCACTCGCCTGTTGTTGAGGAGCAATGCACTGTCATGCCATCTTGTGTTCATGTTGTGAGGGTCTGCAGTCCCTTTAAGAGCAGACTTGAGGCAAAAAGTGGATATTTTGAGAAAGGAAAGTTGAAAAAGTAAATAATTAATATTTTTCGATTAAGAAGGATAAAAGTAGGCTAATTATAGAATAATATCTAATTAGTTCCTTTGTCATAATAGTTAATTTTTATCTTCACTATGAAAATAAGATAATATAACGATTTAATAACATATTCTTAATACACTTTAGAGTCAGGTATATTAAAAAATAGGCATTACAGGGGTATATTGATCATATTAAGGGGTAAGTAATTTTATTTGTTGTAATTTTTTAGCCGGACCTGAATTTGACTAAATGACTTTTTTTAATGGAAAGAAAACATAAAATCCAGCCACCCTCTGCGGATGGGGCATTTTAAAACTTTCAACCTCTAAAGGTTTGACATTTAATAAAAAATGCTGGTTAGGTTGCATGAATATATATTGCATTAATATTCCAGAGAAAAAAGTTAAATCGTTTATGTCTATGATTTAATCAGTTATCTTGAATATGCCACATCTATAAACTTGTTTTAAGCCCCTTACATCTAAATTACTTTTTCATATTAGTATATGTATATTAACCCTTAAAAACTCATGAAGAGTTTTTTTTTCCTTGGAATGTTATTGTAATCTGTATTCATTGCAACATAACCAGCTTATTGTATGAAAATTCCCTAATAAATATTAAAAACTAAATTGACAAAAATTCAATCAAAATCGACCTTTTTTTAAATGTAAATCGTAGCTATACCTTAAAAACTAGATTTAAAAAGGACTTTAGTTGCCAAACCTATATAGAAAGTTTTAATAGGCAATTTCGCGTTCTACGGCTTTAATAACAGTAATAAATGTGGATTTTAGCCAGTGGGCAAATATGCTGTTGTATGGTGTAATATATAGTAGTTGTAGCTATTTCGTAAAAATTAAATTTTTACGAAATAAAATTCACAAAATCCATATCTCTTCAGTATTCACAAAAAATTAAATTTTTAGGATTTTTTTTTTCCAAAATCTACAGTTATTCACAAAAATGATTTTTTTTGTGAAATAAAGCTCAAAAATTCATTTGTATTCGAAAAAAAAAATTATAATTATTACTTTTTAGAATTTTTTTTGACAATTTTAATTAAATTTCAAATTTTCTAGTAAAATCAAAAATTCCTTTTTTTTTTAAAGGTGGGGAGTTGTTATGGATCTTTGTCTACGTAATTTAGAAGATAGATTATGTTGACGTTATGAAATTAAAATGGATTTTTTAACTTCTCTGCTTCTTATACGAGGAAAGTTAATGAATTATTCTTCCTATATGTTTTTTGATCTTTGCAAACTGTTTCCCGGACATTAATAGATTAAAATTTAATAATGAACCTCCTTGGTGCAAAATAAAAAAATATTTAGTCAGTATACTATTTTTAAAGAAGATTATAAGGTTTAGAAAGAAAAAATACTCAAGTTAAACTGGTTTTCGCACATCTTTGATATTATTGTCAAAAAACCTTCTTTTATATATATATATATATAAATCACACCAATATCACTGGTCAATGATTATTGGAGAATAATTCAACATCAGGGGGCATCCGAAGGGGGAGGGTCTGTGCCCCCCAAAAAAAAGAAAAAAATATGGAATTTTTTATTCCCAATAGAAAATGTAATATTTAAAATTTCATTAAGTTTTTCAAATTTTTTTCTAAAAAATATTTTTTTTTGTGAATAGCTACGCTTTTTAGAAATTTTTCTCCGCAAATTTGAATATTTGAAATTTAAAAAAAAAAAATATTTTTTTTTTGAAAAAAACTCTGGATTTTGTAATTTTTTCCCCAAAAAATTTAATATTATAATTTTTTTTTCCCAAAAAATAATATTTTTTGTAAATAGTTGGGGATTTTTGAAATTTTTTTCCAGAAAAATTATTAGTTGTAATCTTTTTAAAAAAAAATTCCATTTTTAAATTTTTTTTCCAGAAAAAATATAATCTTGCAGATGCTCCTGAACATTATACACTCAATAATGTACACACATAAAATAATTCAATTCCGTTTTAAAAAAATAGAAACCCTACTAGGAATAATAAAATATTTAAAACTAAAATTAATAGATTCTAAGTTTTGTCGATTTCTAGAAATTGTTTTAAGAACAACTAATTAGTAAAAAAATTATTGTATAAATAAACAATATCATATCACACTAGTGACAAGTGAAAACATTCTTTACTTTTCACTACTAATTACTTCTTTAAAATTATCAGTTTGTAAATGTTGTGATTTGAGATTTTGTTGAAAATGTGGAAAAATTGGTTGAAATTTAAATAGGTAAAATATTGAAGCAGTGTTTCTTCTGTCCGACCGGCCCACAAGTTAAGAAGCACTGGTCTAGATTGACTCATAGCGAGCATCCTTTTTTTTTCATTTTCTGAAAGTAAAGTAGAAAATTTTAATAGGTGTATTTTTGTTCCATAAGGTAGCTTTAGAAAAAAGCTTTATTAATATTTTTTATAGTTTATAATAATGTCTTAAGATATAAATAAGATATGTAAAAGAAGGATTAATGTTCTATTTAGGTATAATACTTATTGGAAAAATAAATAACTTTTGGCTCCTTTCAAATTTTGAACAAGATGGACTACATAAAGATGACATCGTTAAAAATTAAATGCTGCATAGATAATTTTCAACCCATATGAAAACTTTTCCGTACTAATCATTGAACAATAGTTCTACAGTTGGTAAGAAATATCAACTTTTTTGTGGGATTTTATCTCTGTTTTTGTTTCGGGTGAAGGGTTGCATGATAACTTCAAAGTAAAGACGTGTTCTCTTCTATTACACTAATATCTTCTAAAATATTTGGATTTAAAAATTCATAGGGAACATCAATTTCAACAAACAATTTACAATAACGACTTATAAACCTTTATTTATATTATTATAATAGGTCAGCGAAAAAATACTTTTGTATTTTTCGCTTTATTACATCTATAAGAATTGTTACAATCATCTGAATTAGTCCAAGCGTTCTGTTCGAGAAATTTTTGCTAACGGGAATATAACTTTAAAATGCTCTTCCTATGGAAGCCTCTATCTCTATTGGCAAAAATCTCGGACAACCAATTTTTCAGACCTCTAGTGATTGAAAATCTGTACCCCAAACGCGTTGTCTATAGACAGGAACAGGTGGTAGTCACTTGATGTCAGGTTCTGGTTGTAGAAAAAATTAAATGATGGACGTCTCATTTATTCAAATCTTTCCATGGATATTTGTTGGTATGTTATTTGAAGTTTATAACACCACTTTTTTTTAAATCGTAATATATTAATAAATTTAATATAATATACACTACAGGTGCTATATTATAATGCATGCCTGCACTAAATGGGTCCAAACATTAAGAAGAAATGACATTGACCATTTTCAATGTTATTTCTAGCTCTTTCCTTGGCTTGAGAAACCCTGCAGAACTCTTTTCTAGTTTATTTATATATTATAGCGAAATATCCTTAAGGCAAATGGCTTTAAGGCAAAATGTTTTAAAGAAAATTTTCTAATTAAAAATAGTTGAAGGTACCTAATGTCAGATACTACAACAATAGGAGAGAGTGACGCCATTGATAAACTACCCGATAATGTTTGTGTGAGTGAGTGGGGATTAAACGGAGGATAATACTTATAATTAATCTTTTAATCAATATATACATAAATATATCCAAACATGAAAATATAATCATAAAATTACCTTTTGACAAATTTAATTAAAATGTGTTTATGTTCATAATATCTATAAATAGGCTATTTTTGATAAAAGGCTTAAGAAAAGGGAGATTAAGTCTAAGAACTAGTGTTGGTTTGCTATTTGAAAGTCTTAGACCGGTTTGAAACCATTATAATTCTTTCGGTACTTTATTTTCACTTTAAGGAAGTTCGCAGTAGCTTTTGTTTGTATTTATTATTTGTCTTTTATGTATATAAATACAATTCATACTCATTATCAGTATATGTTACAGATTTGATAGATAATATAAAATTTATATTTTAAAATGAATTTGTTTGTTTTCTTATAGGGTGGAGCTTATTTTTTAAATTTGAGAAATGTGAAACTGCGAGGGTTGCAAACTTTTTCTTTTATACTAAAAACATCGTATACAAATTTTGAACGGTTTAAAAAACATTTAGAGGTAGCTCAATGTCTCCAAATTATATAAATTTTAATTTAAATTTTAAAATTTAACTCCAAAAAGGAGTTTTTTTTACCTAAATTTCATCTAAACACTTCGTGTTGCAACAAATCTTATGATACAAGAAATTTATCTGAATAAATTTACTATCGAAAATATATTATAGTTTTTTAACTAAAGTTTTGTGCTAATTTGTCAAAAAGCGCAAAGACTTGCATTTTTTGCTGTTATGCCCATCTGATGCTCTTTAAAAGTAATGATATTCATAATAAGAATTTAGGTGTCCCAAATTCTTAGCAATTATTAGTTTATTACTCGAAATAGAAAAATCAGGTTAAGTTAGGATAAATTTGACCTTTTTCCAACCTTTTACTTATGTTTTTTGCAAATAAAAATATTTAATAAGCTAAATCCATTTAATAATTGAGTATTAAGAAATACACATTGCATGGATGTTCCCCTTTTTCTGACCTTGACTTGATCTATAAAGTTTTAATAGCCAAACTTTAACTAATAAGTAAAGTAATTGAACTTTAATATATTTTAAACTAAGATAAAATCTCTGAGCAGTGCTATTTTGTTCAAATTTTTTATGACAAAAAAAAACGTGATCAAATTCAAGGCATGTGCTTTGACACAAAAAAAATCAAATTCAAGGCATGTGCTTTGACACAAAAAAAATCAAATACGGGTAGAACTGCTAGAGCTTGTGTTCTTTTTCAGAAAATCTAGGAAAAACCCTTTTACCTCTCGCATGTAGACACCACTTTATGGAATTAATCAGAAGTACAGCATTTCAGTCGTCATGTTTTAGAACTACATCTTCTCCTGATTTTAGAATGTTGAAAAGGTTTCAAGAAAAATGGTCATCCATTAATACATACAAGTATGATACTGGAATTGAAGATCTTGAAATAGCTAGTCTTGTAGAAGATGTGCGACAAGAGTCCCTTTGTTATTCGAAGAAATGTATGGAGACAAATCTTCCTTGACACGAATATAATGAATTCCTTAACCTCGCAAATATATTCCTTGGTGATGTGCATCCACGAGGTGTAAAATTTATGTCACCTAGTTTCTATACACCACGCCCGATGTCTATCAAAAGTTTTATACTCTCTAAAAATTTGGATGTTTTGATCAAAATTCAAATTGACAGCCAAAGAGGAGCAAAAGTTATGGAATTTTTGTATTTATAATGAAAGTGTATCTCCGAGCCATTATGTTTGCTGCTCAAGCCTTAAGTGAACTTAATAATTACCTGAATTTAATAAAATCCCTAATAAAAAGTAGCCATCATGAGGGGGTTACATTTATAAAAAAAAATATTATCAAGCTCTAATTGAAGCAGGGTAGCTCTTTTATTCATTTCATTGAATTAATTTTTTGAAAAGTTATGAACGGACAATTTTATAAATTGACTCGCCATCTTCTGTGGAGCACACTGTTTAAGTAGATGCTTGATCGATTCACTTGCGTAAACGAAGCATATCCATGCATGTCAGGCTTCATCACTTTTAATGACAGAGCTGCATTTATCCCCCCCTCAGTTCTTGTTCTTAGTCGGAAAGAGACACTGACGTCATTTCTTCTTCTTCCTCGAACGCCATATTAGTTATTGTTCAATGTTATAAATGAACTTTTAAAAGTTCGCTAGTGAGATTTTCTCTAGAATTGTCTACAATTCCTAGGAAACGATACATTTTTTAAATAATGATGTTGTATAAATGAGAAGAATGAGGCGTAAGTTTGAAGGATAAGTGACATTTTTTCAAATAAAAAAATGGGCAACTCACATTCAAACATAATTTGTTTTATTTTTCCTTAAAATCATTATAATCAATTATTGAGCGTAAAATATATTATTCAATATGAGCATTTACACATGTCTAACCTGACATTTAATTATAGTAAATCTAAGAAACTCCAAGGATCTTGGTTAACCATCTGTTAGTGAACATAGGTAGAAATTATTCCGATGTAAACTCCCCAAGGGGCTTATTGTAGAAAATTTGATAAAGGGCATGTAAAAACCCCCAAAAATCAGATGATAACCCTGACAATTTGATAACTTTTGAAGAGATGAAAATCCTGTGTATAAAGGGCATTGGCAATTGGCAAGAATTACTCAGATGTTGATCCTCAATTCTACTCTGAGTCCAACAAGAACTTACAATTATCACTCTGCAACAAGTTCTCAGGGTTACGCTCCGCTTGTTGCTCGCTCATGATGATGAAATGACTAAAATATTAGTATTTTTTGTTTTCTATTTCAAATCAATGTATATCGCATCTTAAAATAATAAACAAAGGAATAGACAGGAGGAGAAAAAATATTGATATGGTTTTTATGAATACACAACGTTTGATCAACACATTGTTATATTATTAATATATAATTAAAAATTATAATTTTTATTTTATTTTATTTATAACACATGAAAAGTACTTTTTAATAGAAGATTATATTATTTGAACATTTCTTATCTTTCGAACAGAAAGGGGGAAGGGAAGACGGACAAAAAATAACACACCAAAGAAATATACGGAGAAAAAACGCATCAATCTATGAACAAGGATGATTATTACTAGTACTATAGTAGTCTGAACCTAATGATCGTGGGGACTATTTAAGATGAATGAATAGAATAACATGCGAAGGGGGACTGGGGGGTCCATCATGCATCATTATCCATAGACGGATTCGTCTCAATAGGCAATGTAGAGAAAGCAATCACTTTCCCAATATTTCTGATATAGGAATCCCATGGACGCGGAAGCAGGTGGAATTAATTTTTTGATGAAGAATAAAAGTGCATCTTCGGGTCCTGCGACCCGAAGATGCACTTCCTTGATGCTCATCCTTTTCCAAATAAGGAAGTAAAACTGTCCTACCAATAAATCTGAGGGCAACAATATTTATTTTTATTCAAATTCCCAATCTGAGCCTTGGGACTCCTCTCCAGAATCACGGGAACATGCTCCACATACTTTCGACAGATCTTTCCCCCTCGGCACGGCGCTTCTCATAGGGATGTTCCTCTTTGTAGAAGCACTTCATATTGATGCTGTATTTACCAAAACTCTTCTGTCAAATGAATTTACGTTATGATATTGTATTGATTATGATATATATATGACTTTATTATGATTAGTATAGTTTGTTTATGTAGAAAAGACGGCGGAAACAGAGTATTAAATAAATAATCACTAATCCTTTTCATCATAATGAGAAAATAAACATTACTTAACAGTCCAAGTTTTCTACCCTACCCTATACATATATACTTTTTAGTTAAGCATCCTTTAAAAAAAAAATCTCCTATCTTTTCTCACGATAATTTTTTTTTTCTTTCATCAGTTATTTTTCAAAGTTTTTAAGCTTTACAGTCTTCCTCGCATTCACCATTCACCTCTAACTGCCTCCCCGAATTCCCTCCACAGCCAACGGTTTTCCATCTGAAATATCCTGGTTTTGGAAAAAAATTTCAAAATTCGATCACTTCCATTACCCCTGTTCCCGACCACTGGTCTAGACCAACTTTTAAATATGACCAGACCAGATCAATTTGCTTGTAACACATTTTTCTTTGCGACCGGTTCAGACCGAAATTCTTTAATAAAACGAATTAGTTCGACCTCTTAAAAATTCTTAACGGTCTCAGTTATTTTTGTTGTTGCTCCGACACTTAGACACATGGGATAAAAGCAAAACTTTCTTTGTAAATATATTTCATAGAAGTATCTTTTGGATCAGTTTTGGTATGATTACTTCTTCTGCAGAGATTTTTTGTCATCCAAGTGTTTAGTGCAACTGTAATACCCCTTTGTAACCTTTGTTAGTGAGGATCCTTTTAATAACGTAGTTAGTGAATTGGATAAAAATAAACCTAAAAAATAAAACGTATTTTATTACATGATAAACAGTTGTACAATTCAATTTTTTATTATTCCATTCTTATTGCACTAGTAAATATGAATTAAAATACTAAAAATACTTGTATGAATATAAAATATCGTTAACATTATTTTAAAATATTCTTAACAATATGTCTATGCCGTTTTAACAAGATATATTTTTTATATTTATAGTAAAACCATCAAATTTTTATGTTGTTCTAAAATTTTTATTAAAATACTCGTTACTTTATGGGAATCAAATTAATACCCTTTTTTGACGAGGTTGAGTTTAATAAGTGAGTGAAATAATACCTACAATATTACATGAAAAAAAAGAAATCTATGAAATCAAAAAGTTAAACTTAGTGAACGATTTTTATTCAGAACGTTGAATAAATTCGCTAAACACGGTATTATGAAGATAAATAATATATTTTTTTGCTTTTGTTTTTCCTAGCTATTATGATGACGTCATAGAGGAGCCAATTTAGCAGGAAATTAGATAAAACAAATTGTATTAATACAGAATATAGTATTTATTTTTATCATCAGACAATACTATTCGTTTAAATTTTTAACCTCTGACGATTACGGTACTAAAATTATTTCAAAAATAAATTAAAAGTTGTTTTCAATGAAAAATAGTCAGAACATAAATTTACAAATAAATATACAAAAATGGTGGCCATATGATGGATTTTTATAGGTAGCCACAGCATAAATACGCCTAGTACCTATAGAAGAAGATATAATTCTTGGAATAAATTGAGTTAACAATTGACACTGAACTTGGCTCCGTAGTGACATCATCAAAAAAAGTTGTGCGCTAACGTCAATCAGACTGTGTTGCAATTTTTTCTAGTCGATTTACCTTATGACTGAAAAGTATTTGCGATAAAATGTAGATTCAAAGGAATAAGAAGCTTTTTTTTTTATAAATCTTGGGGTGTATAATATCCCAGTGCCCTAACAGAGAGTTAAACATGTACAAAAATAACCGAAAATTCATCCTCAAGGAGAAGCACCATGTTTAAAACATTCTTAATTCATATGTACCTGCTATAATGAACATGACATTTTGAGTAAAGCCACGCACTAAAGGGCGTGACCAATTAAAGCTTCAAAAATATATTTTACGCTTTGAAATCGGGTTTACTCAGACCTATGTGTAATGTTGACACCCCAGACAAATGTTGATGACCCAAACTAATTTATACTTGACATGAATTATTACCTTGAAAGTATGCAGGTCGTTTAAAAAAAAATTAGAATGCTCTCAAAATAATATTATTCTTATAAAGGGTTTTTGACATATTAAATAGTAAAGTATACTATTGCGAACACGCTATTTTAAAGATGGTCAATTAAAAATTTAAAAGATTTTGTTTATGTTAAAATTCTAAACTGAAACGGTCTACTATACATTTATAATTGGTTATTTCTATTGTAAAACCTCCTGAATACGACATTTTTTGTTGTTTTTGTCCATTTGATATATACAGCTGCACCCCCCTTTTGACACTCTAGAAAATACAACATATAATTGATCATGTGAAAATACTGATTTTGGCAATTTATATATATATATATATTAAATGTCTGATCTTGTGATGTATTTATTGCCATTCCCATTGGCAATGTGTCATGTTCCTTCTTCAACCATAATGAAGATACATACTAAGACTAACTTGCTAATCCTCTTCTTCTTTTTCAATGACTTAATTCCTTTTTTTAATTCGTAATTAATATACGTTCTCCCTTTCTCCGCGTACAATATATCTATATTTTTTAAATTTTAATTTTTTTGGTAAATATTCGAATGGTCAACCCATATCTTAAGAAAACTTTGATATACGGCGAATCGATCTTCTTTATGAAAAAGATCAATTTATTAGCGAAAAAACAGAAAAAAAGCTTCCAGAGCTCAGGAATTTGGTTTCAATATATATAAACAATTGCTCGAGTCCAGACTCGTTTCTTTTTTAATGGATATTTTAAATAATTTAAATTTTTTGGGAAAAAATTTCAAAAATTCAAAACATTAAATTTTTTTCAAAAATCCATAGCTATTCACAAAAATTTTAATTTATTACAAAAAAAATTGCAACAATTAAATTTCAAATGTTAATTTATTTAATAAAAATTAGCATTAATTAAATTTCAAATGTTAATTGTTTTGAAGAAAATTTCAAAATTTAATTTTTTTTTGAGGGAATTTTATAAATTTCAAATATAAATTTTTCGGATTTAAAAAAAAAAAAAAAAATCCTTAACTATTCAGATTTTTTTTTTAAATCCATAGCTTTTCACACAAAATAAAATTTTGAGGACTATAATTTCAAAAAACCCTAGCTTTTGACAAAAAAAAAATTAAATTTTTTGCTTTACTGCATAATTTGCATAATGACGAAAACAAATTCTAGTTAAGAGAAAACATTCCTTCATTTGAACAACCCATGCGGACGCTCCTGATAATTGAGATCGGCATCAGAGTAATACTTACCCATGTCCTTGTTTATCTCCTTCTGCCCCCTTTTCACAGATGCTTGTAGCTCATCTAATGAAACGGCACGACAGCTAAGGTGCTTTCCTTCAAAACATTACTTAATTTCTCTGGGTCAATATGTTGATTTTCGGTTAATTTTTTAACATGCCCCAAAAGTATGTCAAAGTGATTTTCATCACTGTAAAATTAGTTGATTGTTGATAAAATCCCAAAGAGGATATGAAACGGTACCTAAATGGATACATAAATACTTTCTATTAAAATATTAGACCAAAACTTGATTTATCCCACGAATCGTTCTTTGTGAGTTTTTGTTTTTAAAAAAAATATTAGAACAATATTATTGTTATCATGTCCATTTATTCGAACCAGTTCTTCCAATGGGTGAAAAGATCATTAATAGATATCTGAAATTGATTTAAAAGTTTGTGAATGTAAATTTAATTTAATAGAAAAGGATATAGTTGTAGTTTTGAAAAACGTCATATCTCACACACATATGTATTTTTATGTTTTATTATCCTTTTTTTTTTTTTTTTTTTTTGGGGGGGCTACAGCCACTCCAGTCGTGTGTTTTAAAGATATTTTTTTGCTTATGTTAAAAAGTATGTCACTTTAAAAGTGTTGAAATAAATTATAGTGAAAAATCCAACAAAGGTTTTTCCTTATAAAATATTAAAAAGGTTCTTTTCCATACGCTTTGCCCATTTCCCTCGCTATTTGTAAGTATAGATTTTATGAAGAATTTACTTTTTATTGTTATATGTAATTGTTATCACACAAAAGTCGTTGTACGAGAGAGTTCTTTGATAAAGATCTTATGTGGAATCAAAGAATCCCCTCAAATAAGTATCTAAAAAATTGATGTAATAATAATCTTTCCCAAAAAAGCGTTTATGAGGTATATTATGAGCGCTTTAACCTTCGTTTAAATGGATAGATACAGGTACCTTATATAGCCATGTTGTTTTTAATTAAAACATAACAATAGTCAGTCTTCCTTCACTTGATTAATCAATGTATTATTTCGTGAGTGAACATAAAAACAATCTTGAACAAAAATTAAGAAAAAGAGAAAATCCAAATGTATTTTTTTTTATTTGATTAATATAAACAGGCCAATATGGTATGTACATATTTGAGTCACTTAAAGATTTTTAATTCAAACTTCGGGGATGCGTTAATATTTCCAAGAATTTTAGCTATTGTTTAAAACCTTTATTTGGCTTAATATACCTAAATTGGCTCCGATATGACACCTTTTAACCATAAAATCTATTCATTTCTAATTTTTTATTGTGATGAGGAATTTTGGATACTTAAAGTTTGATTAATATATTTTTATAGTTCTTATTAAACCAAAAGGATTAATAAGAACAATTAGTTGATAAAAATGGGAGATAATTTGTAGAAGAATAAAAATATGGCGCGGCAACATATAAACAATCTTAAACAAAAATCAATAAAAGTAGAAAAATCTTATATATTTTTTACTTCATATTTGAAAATTTGAAATTTGAACACTTACTGATTTAATAATGAATGAAGGTTGAGTTGTTAAAATTAATTCATATTTTGATATATAAAATCAGAATCACTTAGTTATAAAACAAAGCAAACAAGATCTCTTTAGCTTACGTACAAGTCAAGAAAATTACATTGGAACGTGATCAACGAATTTCCATTTGTGCAATCCAAGCAGTTGGGCGTCTCTGGGACCACCTTTTACGCTATCCGCATTCCAAAACGTTGGAGAGGAAGAATGCCTCTCTCAAAAAGGCCAATCTGGATCCGGAGGAGTTAAAAAAACAAGATCCCGGACTAATCCTCTCAAGTCCATGAAGCCTCATGCAAAAGATCTTGGAATTTAAAACCAGACTGTCCATAAAACTAATAAGAAACTGTGTGGAAAGAACCTTGTGAGAGTACTTTTGACACCAGCTATGAAAGAAATCGATCTCTTCCGTTGCAAGACTCTTTTGAATGAGTATCTTGAGTTCTTTTTAACTCTTTTTTTTGACACTTTTGACCCTACTACAACCATAATACCAACCCCTCGACTACACCTCTTTGCCAATAAATTGATTGTAACTTTTTCTATTTTACAAGTGCACCGTCTTTTTTTGTCGAAACCTTGCAATTGGGGCAAAAAAAAAAAAAAAAATTATCATAGTGAAATAAAAATTTCCTTCCTCAGTAACGTGGTGATTATCATCATCAACGAAAAAATATGGCCCAATGATCCCTCCAGCATGAATTCCACACAAAGTAGTAATTTTTTCTGGATGTAATGACGTTTTGTGATGCACTTGTGGATTGATACATGACCAATAACGCAAATTTTACATATCAGCAAAGCCTTTGAGCCAAAAATGAGCTTCATTCACTGAAAATGATTTGACGATATAAATCAGTTTTTTTTATTACGGTTGTATTGATAATAAATTTGAATAATTTGCCATTGCTGATCAAGTATATTACTTTGTTTATTTATCAAAAATAATACATTATGAAATAGCTATGGCGTATCAAACGAAAGGAGAGAATTGACAGCTGATAACAAAATATTTAGGGGATTTTTTGTGTAGGCCAGGTAACGCCGTGCTTTATCTCTTTTTTAGCTTCTGAATTATATAGTTGTAAAAAATATGACTGTAAACAAATGCTAAACTATTTTTAGTTGAAACCAGAGCAGGTTTTTTTAAAATTTAAAAAAAAGTTTTTATTATTATAATATATTTTGTGAGAATGTTTAAATTGTGTGTGCTCACGAAAGACGGAGTGTAAAAATGAGGATTGGTTCGGAAGTTATAAGTCTTGTTTTTACTCGGAGTGGAATCGAGAATGGACATGGTAGTTATTCATGCCTTTATGTGGTTACAGATTGTGATTTGTGTTTAGTTTCGTTCTCCTCCTTTCCTTGCAGTTAATATTATAATCATTTATTACAGGTAAGCTGCTTTCTTTTCACACATCTTAAAATTGTCAGGGTTAAAACGTTATTTTTTCTTATTATTTAGCAGCAGTTCATTTTTTAATAACTCTACTTGATATATATCATTAGTTCCCATTGAAATAATCCCAGATTACTTTATTAACGGAACGAATATTTAATGAAAATTCACTTATTGTAGCATCATTACCAGTACGACTATAAATTCTTCATTTATATATTTGATCTCCTTTCTTTTGGTTTGCAACTTGTCAAGAAAAAAAAATCCAACTTTTAAAAGCTATTCATAAATAATTTAGACCTGTTTCAACTTTTCTCAGTCTCTTCTATATCAAAAACTCGATTTAAAAATAGAGTATACAACACATTACTCATTTTCAGCAAAATTTTAATTTTACCGAAATCTGTAAGTCTTGAGGAGATAACGTCTAGGTTTAAAGTGGGTGAGTTCATGAATGAGAGAAAGTAACTCTGAGGATTGGTTGGGAAGTTATAAGTGCGAGTCATTTTTGGACTCGCAGTAGAATTTAGGATCGATAATGTAGTAATCCCTGCCTATATCATTCATTGCTAAATACGTTGTGGGATTTAGCATTTATTTTCTTCCTTTCACGGTAGATTGCAGCTAATTAAAAAAAAAAAAAAAAACCGTCATAACAGCTAAGGATTTCTTGTCCAGAATGTTCTTTAAATTGTCACGATCACCACGTTAATTTTTCGTTTCTTTGTTTTAATATACAAGCGGTTATATTTTTACAACATGTTTTCTTGAGAAAAGAACGTCTAACTCTAAATATAAAGGCTAACGAGGAATGGTCATGAATTAGGGAGAGTAAATACAATCATTTATAGTGAAGTTATTACTATAAGCCCTGTTTGAGTCTGATTAGAATAGAGGAACGACATTGTAGTAATTTATGCACATGTTCTTACTTGATACGGAGAAATATTTATCTATATTTCCAACCTCTCAGGGCTGCATACACCTGATCTAATAAAATCCCCTCAAAGCTAAGCTATTCTCCTCCAAAAAATTATTTAAATGGTATATTGATTTACATTTTCTATTCTTTTTTACATGCCCAAAATGCTTAAAATTTACAGCTATAAAAAGCTACATATACTAAGGCATTGATGAAATAACTAGTTTTTTTCAAGGGGTAAGAAATTTAAAAAAAGTATTAAATAAATAAGTATACAAACTGCTAATAACTATTAAATGGAGCCACTATCCTCGGATATGTAAACAAACGAATAATTAATTCACGCCTATATGTTAAAAGTATAACAATAGAAGATCGTGCTCTCTTTGTAATTGCAACCTGAACAAGATTCTTATTTATCCAAAGCTGTTATCATTTATCATGAAGAGAAAACATATAAGTATAAATTAATCACTAGAGCGTGAAAGAGTAACACTGATGATGATCTGGATTGCTATAAGTATGAGTCCTTGTTGGACAGGGAGTAGAATTAAGAATCGAAATCAGAGTCATTCTTGTCTATATCATTGCTAGATAAAGAGCAGAATTGCATTAACGAGAGTGGTCTGAAAAGTTTCCCACCTAATAAAAACATTTTTTTTCAAATATTTTACGTTATTTTTCAACATAATCTCTTTGTATTTCAACATACTTCTAGGAATGCCCCGATCTCTGTAATCCTTCCCAATAGTACTCGGCGGTTTCCTCTGCAAAATAATTGTTTACGTGACACTTTTGTTACTCTGAGTTGTATTGACGAGTCAAATTTCAACACAACAACAAGAGGATTCTAATTTTTGAGTCCTCACCCTGAGAAAATGCTTGATCTAGATGGATCCCAAAGATATATTTGGTGTAGATCAATCTCCCAAAATAAAAATCGGTCTCATTTAAAGTTCTGTTTAGACAATTCTATTGATGAACACTTGCCAAGTGTTTCAAAATTGCGTACATTGGCCTACAATATCGCCATACGAAGTGAAATGTTCTTCATAAATAAATTTTTCCACCTAACAAAGATACAAAACATTATTTCTGAATGTATTTTTCGCGCAATTACTCCGAGGTGTACTAACTTAGCCGTGTCAAATTTTAGCACAACAAGTCTATATATCTTTGCTATTGTTTGAATGTATTTAAAGATTAAACTTTCAAAAACAAATATTTTATGACAGTTTGATACTCGATTTGGTCCATTTCCACACGGGCACGTCCAAAATGGCTGAAACTTTCCTGAGTTACTGTCAACAGATGCTAGATAGATGTGGCCAGTGTTGTGTCTGTCCCTATTTATCTGGACCAGTCCAGTTTTAGGATCCTTCCTTAGACCTGTCGATCATTGGAACTTTTCATAAAAATATAGATGATTTATTTACCCAAATAAGATATATGAAATATGTACTTAAAATATTATTTTGTTACATTGTAATGCAATATAATACGAACATATTATATTGTTACTGTTATATAAGTTATATAAGGACCGACAAGTGGGACTGGACTGCGGTCCTCGGTCTTAAATAAGGACCGAGAAACAATAGATGTGACTACCTTTTATATAAAAGTACTGCCATCTCCACGTTGAGGTTGGAAAATTTTCAGACCACTCTCGTATTTTCTTCGTTTCAAAGCGGCTTGCAGTAAATCTAATGTAACGTCATGACAGCTAAGTTGTACTCCTGCCAAACATTATTTAAATGGTAAGGGTGAGCACGTCAATTTGTTGTGTGTTTTTGAACATACCAGACGTAATATTTTGTTAAACTATATATTAGTTAAAATAAAAAGTTCTGAACGTTTTTCGATAGATGTTTTTAGAAATTTTAGAACTGAGGCTAGACGTTCTCGAAGAGCATTCTAATTTATGAGTCCTCAATCTGTATTTTTGTCTCTAACTATTTTTTATTTTATAGTAGGGATATTTAAAGCCTAAAATATGCTAATTGGAGTTCCAGAAATATGGATGACATGACATGGCGGTACGTTCAGGAAATTACAAGTGTCTAATAAGGGGCAATTTCTTAAAAAAAATGATTTAATTGTAACTTGTCAGAGAAAAATAATCTCTTTTTATGACGTCATAAAAATAGTAAATAAATAAGTAATTACATATTATGTAGGAATAAATGTAGGGTAATTTACCTAACAAAACTCCACAGAAAAGTCATCGTATAAAATATTATAATTGTTTATCATTTGCCAACTAACGGGAAAAAAGGATTAATTGAGTAGACTGTTTATAATTTGTATGTAGTTATATATTAGTGTTGGGGTAGGCTGAAAATAATAGACCGGTCTGAGACCTTTATGATATTTAGTTAGTGACGGGAAGATTAATCGAAATCGGAAATATGAGAATCAGGTGTTTTTTTCTAGAATCGGCATCGGGAAAATAATGTTTAATTTGTGATTGCGAAATTTTTCTTTGTACTGGAACATTTAATATTTGAATTTTTTTTTTCAAAACATTAAATTTTTTTATAGTGATGTGCCTTGAGCAAAACTCGTTAATTGGTAATTATGAAGTAAATAAAAAAGACATAAAAAACTCGACTCGTAGGCATAAAAAGCCTATGCCACTCGGAATTCGTCAAAACTTGGGATCTCAGTTTTTCTTTTTCGAGCCCTTTATATCATGTAAATCTTCCCAAACTGACTTCTTTCAGAGGCAACTCTATGTTGACTAATGTGAAATGTGTACTCTAAATCCCAGTTTGTTTTAAAATTAATAGTTGTTTGAATGTTATAAGTCTTGGGGGAGTACTGGATATTGCTTGGAATTTTACAGTTTACTAAGCACACACTCAAAAGTCATCCTCAGACCAATAGACATACGACAAAATTGAAGTATTAATTTAGACTAATGAATATTTGTAAATGTATGAGGGAGCGGCCGCTATTAAACATAAATTCGAATGTTAAAATCTGATTTTCACTGTACTAGCTACAAATTCGTATCCCTTGAGATTTAAGCTTAACTATAATCATCATTCCTCTTGCAGCATTTCAGTATTTGGGTAAATTAACTTTGTAACTATCTTTTTTGTTTTGATTAAATAGTAGTTAAATCTTGAAATAAATTTATTGCTTAATATTTTAAGATTTATTGGTATTCGATAAACAGTAATAATTCATTGGTCATAAAAAATTTTAATCATGAGGAAAGTAATGGTGAAGTTTGTGACTTTAACAGTACTTTTTATCTTTTCAAGCCAATAGTTGAACCACAAGATTTGACAATTGTCATCCTTGCATATCTTATAACTGTCATAATTCAGATTCTGAAAATCTTTTATCTCCAAAAACACATACTCTATGCAGTTGAACAATTGTTTCATTAATTCTTTAAAAAATATTATTTTTTTGAGTGACGAATTTTTTAGCGAGAAAAAAGTGTAAGAGCGAGTAAGGAGTTTTCAGGCGAATAAAATGTTTTCAAGGGAGTGACGAGTGTTCAAGCGAGTATAGCTCGTAATTCCACGAGTTTGTTTTTTTAGAAACTCGAAAATACTCATGCAGTAAAATTCAGCTCAGGGGACAAGACTAATTATTTTTGTGATTAGTTGAGCATTTTTGAAAAAAAATTAAATTTCTTATTGTATATTTGAATTTTTTTTCAAATAAAAATTATTTTTAATTTTTTTTTTCAAAAAAAGAAATACCACAAACCAAGCCCCCTCTCTTTAATATAATCCTGTGGATGACCCTTATAGTAAAATAGTATTTTTTAACTATTATTTAAAATATTAAAGAATCGGATCGGTACTTGTCCATATCATTCCAATGGCTGCTTTGGGCTTATAAACCCTCCATCATCATTTTTCTTGGAGATCTCATAGATGAGGCGAGTACCACAGATGATGAAGATGTTTACAAGAGCTATGTGGATCGGTTTTATAGTATCTATTCCAAGGACTCTGCTCCTCGAACCATTTACATTCCAGGGGACAATGATATTGGAGGAGAAGGTCTGGATATGGTTACTGAAAAGAAATTGAAGAGATTTAATACTTATTTTAATGGATGTGGAGCTTTCTTCCGAGTCTCTAAAAGGACCCAAGTCTTAACATATGATCCCTTAAAAGACACATTTCCCTTTATAAATAAAAAAGACAGCAAAGTTAAAATCTTTGCCTCTCATAGACCCATCACAACGTTGATTGAACCAGAGGACTATCGCTTCAAGTTTGCTGGGCGTCCCTCAGTCATTTTCTCTGCTCATCATCACTATGGATCTGTTTATAAACTATTTCTACAATATAAACTAACATCGCTCATTTTTACTAAAATCGCATTGGAGTCGGCATCGGGATTTTTCTAAATCGTTCCATCACTATACATTGTGGAACGAATTTATTCGGTCCTTTAAAGAATTTCTTTCTGGAACAGCACTATCTCACTAACACTGTATTTTGTTGTCAGCTGTTGATGTTTCTACTTTTTCTCATATATTAATATTATGAACCCTGATTGAGCAAATTTAAATCGCTCTTTTTATTAATAATTGCACAGTTGGGAGAAGTGGACTAAAAATCAGATAGTTACCAACTGATTTTGATAACTTTTTTATTTTTCTTCGTGAAAAAAAGTTCGAAGATAAAAAAACAAAAAAAAAACAAACACTGGACAGCATGTCAAAAGAGAAATACTCAGTCTCGATAGGTCTCTTTTAATACATGGTCTAGACCTATTAGATATATGAATTTTGATAATATCAGTGGTGTTTCGAAATTGTGAACGTCGACCTACAATGACGTTAAAGTTAAATGAAGTTAAATTGTTTGCATAATTCATATTTATACTTCTCAAAAATCTGAAATGGTGAGAACATTGCAACCTAGGTTCAGATCAAAGAAATGAGTCCACGATTAGAAAACGTTTAAATTACTGTCTACGGTTTGATATCGTGATTTAGACTATAATATACATAGGTCCAAATTGGCCAAGAAAAATATCTCAAGATCCAACTGAAGATAAACTCGTTCTTGGACTGAGCCACAATACTAAATCTAGATATATACAGGGTGTTAAGATCAAATTGGCGTATTTTTCATAAATCTTTAAATTGTCAGTGTGGCTACATTTTTCGTTGAGTTTACTTGAAAATTGGCTGGAATTGTATATGTGAATCTTAATAAATAGCTAATTTGATGTAACTGTCTCCAGCATTTATCACGGTCTGGATACAATCCGGGAAGTAGTGGCAGGCGTTGCTTGTGTAGTTCATTAGCATACTGGTCCTTGTCTCATTGATTGAGGTTGTCACAGACTCTTTGAAGTTCGATTTGTTTTAGTTTCAATGAAGCCCCCAAAAAATGATCCATTTTATGAAGATCCAGACTACTGGGGCAACATTTTCTACCTAATGAAGTCATAGCAGTGCTCACTCAGCCCTTTCAGTGAACTATATGAGACCAGATAAGGTGCAGAGTCTTGTTGCTATACCAAAGACCGATTTCCAATATAGTAGATAAAATTGGTTCATAAATTAAGAGCGAACAAAATGGTCTTATTATAACAACCGAAAAAATTATTCATCCATTTGAATAATATTAAATTTTATTCTAAGGCTTAAATCGAGGTCTGGGCCAAAATATCGAATTCATATCGGTTTATAAAAAATCATTTAAGACCGAATAAAAAAAAAGTTCGGTCATGGACCGAGTCTCAACACTAATGGTTATATATATTTGTGATTAAATGGACGATGATGAGTATTATATATATATAGAGGCCCTTCATCAGCGCATAGGTAAATTTTTATGACTTTATATTGTTATTTAAAAAGATTTAAATTTATTGTTTCTGTAGTGAGAGCTTCGTTTCATGTTAACTGGATATTTCTCATTCGATTGCTGGGCAATTTAAATTATGGGGTGTCCATTCATGACGTCAGACGCATCCTCTCTCACAAACGTATAAAATACATTTTAGAACGAGTAAGAAGGATTATATATAGGAATGATGAATTTGAGTACTATTAATGCTTCAATTCTATTTGATCTAACTCATAAGAATACGAAATGTGTTCAAAAAGTAAGGCAACTTTTCAAATTTCACGGGCAACGTATATTTGGTATGCTAGGCTTTTTTATTTTTGGATGTTAGTACATTCGAAAAAGAATGTTTTTGCGAGGTATAATGGTTAGAAGTATTTTGCGTTTTCGACAATTTTTATTATACATCCTGGGCTCTTCCATTTGGACGATTGGGCTTTGGTTTCGATATCATAACCATAAAACTCCTGAGCCGTCATTATTTATAACCCTTTTGAGCAAATCAGGATAATCATTTATGTCTATCAACAGCTCATTAGCGATGCTCATGCGACGATTATTTTGGTCAAAA
Source organism: Lepeophtheirus salmonis (assembly GCF_016086655.4). Taxonomy (NCBI): domain Eukaryota; kingdom Metazoa; phylum Arthropoda; class Copepoda; order Siphonostomatoida; family Caligidae; genus Lepeophtheirus; species Lepeophtheirus salmonis. The sequence continues at coordinate 16,578,937 of NC_052139.2, forward strand.
TGTGGTTCGTTAACATAAAAATAATCTTGAACAAAAATCAAGAAAGTGGAAAAATCCAAATTTTACAACATATCGTGGTGTGAAGGCAAATTGCCGTAACTCAAATATTTAATTAACAGAATTAAGCTTCGAACCTCTATTCCTTATTTCTGAATAATGATGATTTCAATTTTTTTAAATCTGTATTTTATTTAAGAAACTTGTATTGTATTGACCCCGATATCACAATTTTAAAAAATAATTCTCAATTACGAATTCTTCTATTGTAAAATTCAATTTTAGCCTATTTATCTGCAATTTGCATAACTTGTTGTTACTCGTGGCTTGCTTTTGTATTGATGCACTACATAGTTGGTTGGGCATAATGAAATAAAAGAAAAGTTATACCATCAATATTTTATGAGAGTCCAGATACGTACGGACACAATATATATTTATTTATTAGTTCATTATTTCCTCCCTACTTCTTTTATTGGTCAATTCAAACCCCCACATTTCTTTTCTTTTACGCCATTTTCCCCCACATTACACTGCTATTATTTACTACATACATGTACGTTCAACATAATATTAGGTCATAAATCATAATGTACGAAAATAGAAGAATTGAATAGGCGGGAGGAACGTCCTTGTACCTTCCTCTAAGGACAAAGTATACGTATACACGGTAAATACAGGGGGAGGTAGGAAATCCCGCCTGAGTTCGTGTGTAGAAAGAAATAATATTTAAAGAGATAAATAATAAAAAAAACAAGATTTCCTAATTTTCAAATGTCTCTCTTGACGTCATCATCATCTCTCTCTTCTCTCTAGTGATATTTATTTTTAAAAAAATAAACACAAATACACATTCACATTATATTTTTAACGAAAATAAAAAATAAAAATTTAATTTCTTATGTTTTTGAGGCTGTCAGGCACATACAAATCTTTAAGATTATAAGTGATTGAGTAAATATATATATAATTTACTTTCATAATAATATATAAAAAAGATAATTAGAAAATAGGAACAAAATCTTTTGAGTTTTTTTCCTCTATGTGGGCAATACAAAAGCAGGCTTGAATTGTTTTTCTCCAAATTGATCCTGAAATATATACAGTTGTATTCTTTGACTAATTTTGGGATAATTCCAAGCCAAATCAATCACTCAAAAATAGCACCATCTTCGATTTTTATCAAATTTAGCACATATATAAAATTTTAGGTAAAAACTCCAAAATCCAAAATTTTAGCCTGTTTTGTCCTACAGTTCAGGATTTGGAAGTTTTTAGAGATGCATTAGATTCCACTTAAATAGCATGGATGAAAATGTGGGTGTAGGTAGAGCAAATTTCTGGGTTTATATACTAAATATTATACTCGGGTTTTTGCAATATGCATATATGCTTGGCTTTTAGCATGTAGTAATTAAGTAGAATCGAATGCATCTCTAAAAACTTGCTGTATATGTTTATGATATATTACAAATTAACATATAATAAATTTGAGTGAAATTGAAAATGTACATGTCGTATTGTTTTGAGGTCAAGATATTGACCTCTTGACCGTAACTCGTTTTGTTGGCTTATACAATAAAATAAAACGATCGAACAAAAAAACAAATATCTATTAAATGGTTTTTAAAGTAGATCCATATCTTCAAAGAGAGTCAAAATACAGCCATTTAAACATAAGGTAGGTGTGTAGACCCTGAAAATTTAGAAGCCTCTAAATCCTGAACCGAAGGACAAACAAGGCTCAAACTTAGGATTTTTTAAGCTAATATTAAAATATGTGCCAAATTTGAAAAAAACAACAACAACATATAAGATGGTGCTGTGAAAAATGTAATTCTTTTATTTGATCTCACTTGGAATTGCACTTTCGTCAATTTATATCAACAAATTCTGCAAATTGTACTTTAAAATATAAATTGGTTGTCACAATGCATTAATACAAAATTGATTGATTTCATTTGAAAAGCCATATTGGGGCCATTATAAATTTTTCACATCAACAAATGTTCTCGACTATATTCAACTTTCTAGGTTATCTACAATAATCCAAGAAATTTGAATAATAAGCTTATAATTGACTCAAATAAGTCAATAAAATATTGAGCTGTATGAACATTTAAAATAAGGAAATAAATTTGAATTTTTTCCTTATATTGGTTTTTGTTAAATATGGTTTATATGTTGACGCACTACATTTGTATTATTCGATCAATTATCTTAAATTTATATTAACAAATTGTTCTGATTATTTGAGTGTGTTTCAAATTATTGGGTGGTCCACTGAAATCTGAACACTTACTAATTCAATCATTAATGAAGGGTGAGCGAATGAAATTAATTCATATTTCGATATATTAAAGCATAACTTTGTTAGTTACAAAAAGAAGCAAACCTGAAGCTCTACCTTACGTACGAGTTGAGAAAATGACAATTGAAAGTGATCAATGAATTTCCGTTGGCGACTTCCAAGCAGTTGGGCGTCTCACGGACCACCACCTACGCCGTCAACAAGTCTGAAACGTTGGAGAAGGGCTCTTTCAAAAAGGCCTAACTGGACTCGGATAAGTTAAAGAAAACAGACCAGACCTATCCCCTGAAGGCCACAAGGGTCCATGCAAGTGATCTCTCGTTTTCACACCAGACTGTCGATATAGCTTGCAAAAAAGTAGGTAGAAAGAACCTTGTGAGAGTAGAGAGGTCACTTTTGATACCAGCAATGAAAGAAACCCATTTTCATCGTTACAAGACTCTTTTGAGTTTGGTTTAACTCTAATTTTAACAACTTTTAGCTCTCATACCAACCCCCACGACTACACATTTTGGATGAATGTCGAGGAAAAGGCCTGCAGTGTCCGTCATCCATACACTAAGGTCCTCAAAGCCACTGTCAACCAGTACTGGGACGCCATCACAGAGTTCTAGATCTGCAGTGGGTGCCAGGCTTTCTACCGCCACCTGGAAGCCATTATTGCCGCTAAGGACGGCTACATTAATTATTAAGAGACTCAGATACACATCAATTTATAGTATTAATTCTGTTGAAATTTATTGGTAATTAATAAATTATATCTTGTTGAAATTTATTGTTAATTAATAAATTATATCTTGTTGAAGTTTAAATTCAAAGTACTCAGATTTTAATAGAACACTCAGTACACATGATTTAGTCAAAATTGTTTTTCACAATTGAAGGATGAGAAATTGATTGATCTAATTCGGAAGGGGCCATCTGCCAATATAAGCCCCTTAAATAAAACAAAGGATTACAAGTTAAATTCATAGTTTATCGACAAATTGGAATAAATGGCGTATAGTTGACTCAAGTATGTTTATGAAATATTGGACTATATGTAAATATGAAGTAAAAAAATAGTTTGAATGTTCTACTTTTTGTATTGTTCAACATTATTTTTACGTTGACCCAGAAATTTTTTAGTCTTCGACGAATATTTCTCAATTTCGATCAACAAATTATTATAATTAAAGCTTCGGGTGTTCTGCAAATTGCACTTAAAGTAACTAAAATTGATTGTCACGAAAAAATACTGATAAATTGAAATAATTTATTTGAAAAGGCCCATATTTGGGCCAATATAAGTCAATTAAATCAAATAAAGGTTCTAAAATATAGCTTAAAATTATGAATATCTTAAATCACCACACAAGGTTTTAATTCAATGCGTATAATCGACTCAAATATGTCTATGAAATATTGGCTTACATTTACATTTATTTTGAACTAAAAAAAATAAATTAGGATTTTCTCATTTTCTTGACTTTTGTTCAAGATTGTTATTATGTTGACGCATGAAATATTTCAACTTATTTACTCTTTTACTAATGATATTATAAAAAATAGGGTAAAATGAGAAAATGAAAGATAAAGTTGTTAAAAGTAGTTAATTATCAAATAAAAACACGTTTTCATTGGCATTTACCTACGCTATGCATATATTTTATAGGCAGACAAAAGTAATTCTATCCACCAACAGACATTATGGAACTTATTTTTATGTAATTAATATGTTGGGATGGGTGTTTTGTCATGCCTGAGGAGAAGGCGGGAGTGAGACAAATTGTACTAGTGAATATCAAAAGTCAATATTTGTCCATTCTTCAGAAACGAATTAAGACTAACTGCAAGTTACCATAAATAATAAGAGGATCTGTGTAAATAAAAAACTAATTATAGCTATTAGATAAAGAAATACAGCTGATGTATGTGTTCTCTTTTGTTTTTTACCAATTATTTAATAATCGTGTGAGTGTGTGTGTCAACATCTCACTCTATTTGAAGAATTATTGCCTATTTTGGTGTAAACTGAAGCCATGTCGGGTCTTAGATCTCGTATCGTTTCAGATAATATTATTTTACTGATATTGTACATGTTTACTTCGTATAAGGATCCGCAACCCTTCCTATCTTTAGTTATAGCTAGCGATGGGTATTTTGCAGAGTGCGAGGAAAAGGCAGGAGCAAGACATATGATACTACTGTACTTTGGGGAGAGAAAACGTATTACTATGGCTGAGTAGTTTCTAATGAAAAAGCTCACTTGAAAAATGAGAAAAGGAGAAACAGTATTCAGTATTTAATCGGTCGTCGTGTTTATTAACTTCTCCCTCTGATTTATGCAGTATTGCCTATTACTGTTGTAAATTATTTTAAAAATGCATATTAAAGTAAATGTATCTGAATTTGAATTTAGTTATTATAATATTTTCTTTGCACTAATGTTATTTTAAGTGTTGAAGGTTCTCCTCTTTACGACAGTAATTCATTTTCTCCTTTCAAAATCATATATAAGGCAGAACTATATCCCGTCTTCTCATTGTGTTCTTACTCTTATCTCTAGCTATGAACTTTATTCAGTGCAAAACAATGCTATGTAGCTTGAACATACAACGAGTAAAACCTTTTAGTCCCAATAGCTAAAGACTAAAAAAATAATCTGTGTTAGGAGATTGAGATGATATGCACTTGATTACTCTAATTTTCAAGTTTATAAAGTGAGTAAAATTCTGACTATTAGCTTCAATGATTTTCAATCCGTATTGTTTACAATATTTTAGTTCAATAGCTGCATGTAATAGTTTACAACACTATTTTTAGTGAACTATAGGGTCTTTTAGTTTAATAAATTAGTTAGTTAGTCTTCCACTATTTTGGGGTTCTGCTCATTTTCTTTTGTTCCGCGTTCATTGTTCAGCCATTATTTTCGTTCCGTTCCGCGTTCCAATTATTTGCTTAATTGATATCAGGAAATCTTCCATGTTATACTCTGTTTTTCATGAGCACACTCACACGTAGTTACTCAATACTTAGAAATTCTCTCCTCAAGAATGAAAGAATAATGATAACAGGTGAAGTTGAAATCTTTCTCTGTTTATATTTCAAGGATATCATGGAATTTCAATCCTTGTATAATAAAAATACATACTTTATATGATTCTTTTTTTTTTTTTCTTGTAACATTTACAATCTGACTTAAATATAACTTTTGTAATAGGTGTTGTAAAAATAAGTAAATTATTTTAAATGGATTTTTTTTTACTTTTTTCCATTATTTTTTATCTCCTTGGCAATAAAAAACAGTACTTATATGATGGTCGGACTCGAAGATTTTCATTATTACATCCACATTTTCGACAATTGCTCTTTCAGAGCGTACATCATATTTTACATCGTAATGAGCAGAGCAAAATAAATGAAACCAAAAAATCCGGGTAATTAGCCCTTACATTATCAGGAACATACAAACTATTCACATTTTTAGAATCCTGGTTTGCGTTTTCGCTTTGTTCGAAGAAAAACTGTGAAATATGGCGTATTTTCTCTTTTCTGGTGACCATCTTTGACGCAGCTCAAACAATACCGAGTTTACATAACTGTTATAAGATTTTTTTAGTACAAAATCATAGCTCTCCAACACTATCCAGCGTAAACGGATTGCACTTAAACAACTCGAGGTACACATTACTAAAACCATCTACTATAAAAATTATGTATTTTGCTTTTAGTACACCCATTATTTGATTTATACTGTCCTCACCTATTGTGAAGTTCAGCTGATCTTTTCTTAATCCTCCGTTAGTGAATCTTCTTTTTTTACTGGATAGTTAAACATTACCCTTAATATAAAACGAGTTTTTATTACATGTTAAACAGTCGACATAGTTTTAAAATTACGCTATTTAAATTTGTAATATTTTCCTTACAATTTTATACATTTTGCAAAACAAGGCAAAAGAATACGTTACTATAAGAAAATAATCTTAACAAAATTAGTTTGGGTTATCAACAGTATATCATTTGTTAATATTAAATTTAAAACACAATAATTTCATTTTTTATAAAAATAACTTTTATGAAATATTAAATACTTTAACGAATTGTTGTATAAAAAATGAACTACTTAATTTTGATTAGTTTGAATGTCACATACAGAATAACAGCTAATATTGCATTAGTGGAGAAAGTATACCAAAAATAGGGTAATAGAAAATGCAAACAAACAACTTTAAAGCGAGAAAAATTAATCAAAGTCACCAAACTTTGATTAAAATTGTAAAATGTACAAAATATTTTTACAACGACAAAAAGTTGCATTCATTCTGAAAGATGTATCAGGAGCACACTATAAACTTCTGGCCGTAAAATCTATTTTAAACTGATTTAAAGTAGTTTTATAAAATTTAGAGTACAGAAAATCCCATTTTAATTAGGAAGGGTTAATTTTCATAATTATTCAAACAAAAGCTTAAAAGGTGCAGGTATAATTACTAGTAATATGCCTGGAGAGAAGCTCCTCAATTTGTACTCGAGTTTACAAAGTAACAAAAAAAAAAAAAAAAAAAAAAAACTCGGCTGTATACCTAAAAGAAGAGTATTTACTCGTAACTTATTAAAACATGGGATTTCTTCCTAGACTGGCTTCCTTTCTCTGATAAATTTAGAATTCATTTTTTCACCTGACAACACTTTGTAGAAGCATATTTTGATTGTTGTGCAACGTGTATTCCACACGGCAACATTTTCAAAACGATGCATGTTGTATTTATTTTATTAGGATTCAAAAAGTTTTGCGTCCACACGAGGTAGAAATCTGTGTAATTCTAGCCGGTTAAGATGTATATCCATCAAATAGCAATCTTATTATTACTTATTTGAAATCTTAGACATATAAAAACTTTTGTTTTCTACATATCATTAAGTAGACAGATCTCACAACATCCAGAAAGACAGATGGCTGGCTACCGAGAGAGCTAATGTCCCCACGTCTTTAAAACCAAGTTTTCGGCCAGTATCATGGCCCTTGGGCTCATTGGGAGCAACCACAGTGTCATACCACTATCCTCTTAGAGCTAAATGAGAGGGTGGATGCCGATAGGTCCTGTCTGACTAAGTTATAGCATGGATGAAAGCTGATGCCAGTGGTGTCGATGTCCTGTTTCAACAAGACTCGGCCTTCTCTCACAAGGACTGCAAGACCCAAAACTGGTTAAAAGTTGAGAAGGTACCATTCTAACTCACCCAATATGAATATATGGATTATTTCTTTTTGTGGGAGTTAGAGAGGAAGGTCTCTGCCAATTCTCAAAACAACATCGACTCTTTGAAGGCATCCAACATCAAATACTGGGATAAAGTCTCTCCTGCGGACGTGATCAAGGTCTGCAAATTCTTTAGGCCTCGTATCGACTGAATGATTGGCGATGATGACACACATTGGATATATATATTTTTTTCATAATTAGAACTTGTATATAAAATTTCAAATCTCTTTTTTCTGCAACTTTACAAATAATGGTAAGAAAATTTATGTAAAAAAGGGACTCTCATTTCCAGTCAAGACTCGAGTCTTAGCTTTCGACTACAAATCAAAGACATAAAACATGATTCAGTGTCAAAATCTAACACAATAACTGAAAAGTGTGGGCTTCACAAACAGATGACACCATCATTCACCTCATTTTTAGTGTGTACCAACCTTCAAAAGACAGCTGTAAAATTACATAACAATCTGTTCTTTAGTTAATTTGTAAGTTATTGTGCTAAGTATGACGCTATTTTTGCCATTTCCAAAATAATGTATTAAAAACAATTTTGTGTTTGTATTTTACAAAGCTTCTTGATCGGAAAAAATTCAAACTAATCTAAGCAATGGCTTGAAACGTGTTCTTTGACGTGAATATTAAGGAATAAATAATAAAGAATAAAACAAACAAACACAGTTTTGAACAAAAAAACAAACATATTTGTTAAGCTTGGGACTTTTTAGCCCACGTATTATCCTTAAAGACTTCAAAATAGGGACTCCAGCCCAGATCTTTACCGCTCCTGATAATTAAAAACGAATGTATCAAACAATGACGTTGATAGAAAACCTAGTTCATAAGGGAAGAATGTATGAATAACAATTTCTGATACATTAAGGAGGGAGGGTTTAGTTATTTATAAACGAACCTATATAGGTAGCATCAACAACCAAAAAAAAAAAAAAAAAAAAAAATGGGAGCTCTTAGACAGAAGATATTTTTACATACATACATAAAATATCAGTAATCTTTCTCTTCATATTCTATTTATAAACATACAATAAGGAGAAATATGTGAAAGGTCTGAATTGGACTTGGAGCTACTTACAGTCCAATTAAATATATCAATATATTTAAAAAAATAAAGAACATATATTCAAAAAATTAACTGAATTTGGAATGGAAAGTAAATTACTATAATTAACTCAAATTGAGTTTCTTTAGATCAATTTATCAAGATTATAACGATTAAGAATAATTTGTTGATAGAAATTGACGATAATTTCTCGAAGAATATTATTACTTGATATATGTATAATACAGCCCAATATTTTGTAGATATATTTGTGTTTATTATAGGCTTTACATTCAAATTTTGGAATAAATAGAGATAATCAATAGTTAAGCCATAGTTAAGAACATTTTTTGATGTGTGAAACATATGGCTCGTATATGGCCCCTTTTGAATAAAAAATATTTATTTCTCATTTTTTTATTCTGACGGTCAACTTTGGCTACTTGAAGTGGCGATCTTCAAAAGATTAAATAAGAATAATTTGTCTATGTAAAGTAACAATATTTCGGTGAGGAATAAAAATGTTATTCCATATTTCGGTTCAGCTTGTTTTTGTATTGAGGGACAAAAATACATACAATTTAATTTAAATAATTGTGATAAATTGAGCTTTTTTATCAAGTTATGTACGTGATTGAAAAGTCTTTGAATCCCCTCTAACACTTTTACTCCCTACTCCAAGCTTTCAAAGGACTGAAAATAAATATATTTCTGAGAAAAACGTATTATTTGTTACTAGGAACGATCTTACAACTATTATTATATGCATCTAATTTCTTTTAAATTGCACTACAACAACTTTTGATATTTATTTTTTTTCAAATATATTATGATGCAATTATGCTAATTTGGGTTTCAGTTCCAGGAACGTACGTAATAATATATTATACATGTTTTACTTTTTGACGGGGATTTTCTCTGATTCTTATTGTTTTATCTATTTGTATCTAGGTATAGAACTGTTCCTCCTCATCATTTTTTATTCCTTCAAAATAGTGAAAGCAAAAAAAAAAAAAATAACAACACGGTGAAACCCGTTAAAAACACAGGAGAGTGTTTTCCTTCTCCCTTGTCCTTCTTACGTTACTTACATATGTATATAAGAGGGTGAATGCTTGGCTTACTCTTTAGTACACATTTAAGAAGTGTTCAACACATTTGTGATTATCTAAAAAGATTTTACTCATTTCAAATTCAATCAGAGCTCACTCAACATGATTCAACAAGAGGAACACAGCATTGAAGGCCTTATTGAGAAAACCACAGAGTCTTTTAAGGCTCTAGATCTCCTCTCCACAAACGAGCAGTTGGAGCAACTTGAAAAACAAATGAAGAGAACGAGTTCGCTACTTCAAGAGCTCAAAGTACTGAGCAAGGCCTGTGAAGATATGGACGAAGGGAACAAGGACAAACAAGTAAGATAAAGAGATGGTTTTTGTCTTTTCTTATTATCAAAATTCAATACATATATTTCTAACCTTCATATTATCCTCTTATTAATAGGTGTTTGTTCGTCGAATTGTTCAGTTCAAGGCCGAACTCCAAGACACAAAAGATAATCTCTACTCCTTGGTGGAGCCTCGTCTCACTCCAAGACAACTAAATCTCCTTTCTTTCAATGAACCTTTTCAAGACCCCAGCTTTGATCCTTCCATTCGATTTTTTGGTATTGATTGGGAACAAATATTTGGAAAGTGCTTCAACATCTCCATTAGTATAAAGATCTTTTCCCAGGGATACCTTCACCTCAAAGAGGATACTCAGCTCGACATTTTACTCTTAAATAGCATTCTATTGGACCTCTCACGTCTAGAGATGGATATAACATCCCATGCAGAAGCTGTTCTCAATGGCCGACTTTCCAAATCACAGCTTCGACTCATTCAAGAGGAACAAACTCGTCTCAAAACTATGTTCCCTCCCACATACGCAACTCCTCCTCGGAAACGGAGTAGCATGGCAAAGGCTAAAAGCTTCAGAGAGAGTAGTGGGAATAAGCGAGTCATAAGTAAATACAGAAAGAACAAAACCTCCGAGTTTCATCACTATGGACATCGTTTCTCTAGCGACCTTACAACAAGAGGTGCGGAAGAGGGATCTCAGACGCCTTTGGCAATGAGCAGAGATGAAGATATGGAAAAACCGGTTTTCATTCGGAGGAAGTCCTCTTTTATGCAAAATGTTTCAAATTTATTGAAAAACATTCGATGACTCGATGAGATCCATCCTTGTTTCCCAATGGGCAGCGATATACTCACTCCCCCACACACAACAAATTCATACTGTATCCACAAATTATTTAAATTACCCATTCATTTATATTGTTTTGCAATATCAATGAAACTTTAACCTATTTTATACGTGTTCAAATATACATATTATTTATATAAAACAAAGAATCTCGTTGTTGGTCAATGATTTTTAAGGCTTTAACCCATTCTTCTCATAAATCTTTCCTGGTAAAGTAATTGTCATATGTATATTTCAGTGATGTAAACAAGAGCAGTTTTAGCGATCCCAGGCTTTTCCCTTAGCATTATGGCCCCTTTCCAATATCCAAAAATGCACTTCAGTACTCAGTTTGTACAGGTAAAGTGCTTGCTTGCCCTTAATGTAAGGATCCCTTCTTAAATGTAATAATACACTCCGGTCCACTGTTAAATTCTTCCACTGCTGCGAAACCCTTTTAATATACGAAAATACACCCCAACCCTCGACTTTCATAGGTAATGTGCAATTCCCAAGTGTATTATAGTATATTGGAAGGGTCCTTCATACTTAAAAACGCGGCTGCGGGGAATTTATTTTATTAATCAACGGTTTCATTGTCCAAATATAATATAGATTGTGCCGAAATTGTACAGGATGATATGTCACAGTGATATTGCTTACAATGATTTTGCTTCGCAATGATATTCTCCTCCACTATTTTGTCTGCAACCTTTTTAAAACTATCATTTCACAATTAACTTTACTTGAATGTAGAATGTTCCTGCTCCAAAATACTGAGAAAGGTTAGACTTTCGAAGACCCAAACCGTTCCTGAAATTACATATAACATGTAAGAGCTCGACAGACAAGCTAACTCCTGGCTTCTAAAAACAAGTAGGGCTAGTGCAGGGTGCTAAGCCTATCAAATATCTCTCTATATATACCAAATACATAGGTAGTTTATATTTCGTGGTATTCTGGGCTTGTAAATTTTTCACATGGCTAATAAAAAAATAATTGACTAGCCCTGTTGGATAGTGGCTAATATTAACGATCGTTGAGCCTTGTAGAGGATGATTAGATGTGAAATATTTTTCGTCATGGGAACTATTATTTAAATCCCTAAGATACTACTAAATACTAAGAACTGAACAAGCTAGGATGATAAACACTATTAAGAAGAATTGCTTTAAGCATTATTTACTTTAAGTACAACCGGGGATGCACTTCCATAAACGGAAACGTCGGTTCAACATTCTATTAAATACTATTATTCAAAATGTTTTACAAAAACAAGTCTACATTTTCAAGTTCCAAGCCCGACCTTTTGATGATTTTTAACATTCCCATGATAGACCAAGCCAAGTTAAAGCAAAGGCTTGTTACTGCTCTTGTATAAATGGACTATGAAGTCGGATTTCCATTTTTTTTCTTCAATTAATCATATCATTTATAGAAATAAATACTAAAACTTTAGTCTAAGCTGATAATCTTGTAATACTTATTTTTAAGCAACATAATTATTTGTAAAATGGATTAATATTAATTGCACCAAATTCATTGATTTCAAGGATTCAAGGAATAATATGAAATTCGCGTTGCTTCGCTTAGTAAAGTTATTTCCTTATTATTTAAAGGTTGCAAGGATTTAATTTTAACTTTCTCCTGTCACTATCTGCACTTTCGAGACATTTTCGCAAATATAAAAAGTTTACTAATGGGGAAAAGTATAGACACATTTAATTTAATCTTATTAAGGGGCCACAATGTATATTAGATTCTAAGTATTTCCTCGAGAAAAAAAAAAGTTTCTGATGCCTAATTAGTTTCTTTTTAAATAAATAAGAAATTTTCTCTTTTATATGAGCAAACTAATAACTTAATGAATAATGAGTTATAGGAGGTTTTAATAAATTTCTAATTTGTAATAGATCTTCAAGGAGTTTTTTAAGGTTGTAGAATTTAAAATAAGTAATTCCAAGAATTGACTGTTCAATGCTCATTGTTGCAATGATATTAGTAAGGTATAAATATAAATATTCTTACTTCCTGGCCGTATAATTGTTGCAACTTTTTTTTCAATCATGATGCAATGATGCTAATTTTGCTTGCAGTTCCTGGAAAGTACATAATAATAGATGTGACAGATTTGTATTTTACTTTTAACGGATATTTTCGCTGATTGTGATTTTTTATATTATTTTACAAGAGTGAAAGTAAATCAAAGAAAAAGTTGGGGAATCACGGTGAAGAAAAAACAGGAGAGTGTTTTTTCTTCTCGCTTGTCCTTCTAACATTACTTACTTAAGAGGGTAAAAGCTTGGCTTGTATATTCAGTACACAATCGAAAAGTGTTGAATACATTTGTGATTATCTAAAAAGATTTGTCTCATTGGACATCCAACCAGCGCTCACTCAAACATGATACAACAAGAAGAGCACAACATGGAAAGCCTCGTTGAGAAAACGACAGTGTGTTTCAGGTCTCTGGATCTCATCTCTACAAAGGAACAGCTGGTCTGTGAAGATCCGGAAGAAGGGAATAAGGAAAAACAAGTAAGAGAAAGAGATGGTTTGTTCCTTTTCTTATTCTCAAATCTAAGAACATGTTTCTAACTTTGATATTATCATCTTCTTAATAGGTATTTATTCGTCAAATTGTTCAGCTTAAGGCAGAACTCCAAGACATAAAAGATTATCTCTTTCCTTGGCGGGGTCTCGCCTCACTCCAAGGCAACTGAATCTCCTTTCTTTCCATGAATCATTTCAAGACCCACCATTGATCCTTTGACTGCGAACAAATCTTTGGTAAGTGCTTCACATTTCGATGAGTATCAAGATATTTTCCCAAGGATACCTTCACCTTAGAATAGATACTCAGCTCGACATTTCACTATTGAATAGTATTCTATTGGACCTCTCCCGTCTGGAGATGGATATAACATCCCATGCGGAAGCTGTTCTCAATGGTCGACTTTCCAAATCACAGCTTCGACTCATTAAAGAGGAACAAACCCGTCTCAGAACCATGTTCCCTCCTGCATCAGTTACTCTTCCTCAGAATTGGAGCAGTGTGTCAAAGTCTAAAAGTTTCCGAGAGATAAGTGGAAAAAAGCGAGTCACAAGCAAATACAGAAAGAACAAAACCTCCGAATTTTATGACCATGGACATCCTTGCTCTAGCGACCTTGGAACAAGAAGTGCGGAAGAGGGATCTCAGACGACTTTGGCAATGAGCAGAGATGAAGATATGGAGAAACCGGTTTTCATTCGGAGGAAGTCCTCTTTTATGCAAAATGTTTCAAATTTATTGAAAAACATTCGATGACTCGAGGAGATCCATCCTCGTTTCCCAATGGGCAGCGATATACTCACTCCTCACACACAACAAATTCATACTGTATCCACAAATTATTTAAATTACTCACTATTGGACATTGTTTTGCAATATCAATGAAACTTTAACCCATATTTTATACGTGTTCAAATATACATATTATTTATAATTACAAAGAATCTCGTTGTTGCTTCTTATAAAACTTTCCTTGTTTATTTAGTAAAGTTCATGTTTTTATTTCAGTAGTATAAAAAAGGTTTTTTTAAGCAAAGCATTATATAGTCATTGTAATATCCAAAAAGGTACCTCAGTCCTAAGTTTTTAAAGGTAAAGTGATTGCCCTGAAGGGAAGAATATCTTCTTATATGCTGTAATATATCCCGGACCAAAGGTTTTGTAAATGATCTGCTGGGACCTGAATCAGGTTAAATTTTTCCTCCGCCACTTCCGGACTATATTATAGCATATTCGAAGGGTTTTTTATGCTTGAAAACGCTGTTGCGGTGGAATGTTCTTTTATTCGACAGTTTGATTACCCGAATATAATATAAATGCAACGAAATTTCATATGTTCATAATGTCTTCCAATGAAACAATGATTTTGCTCCGCAATGACATTACCCAAAACAATTTTGTTTCACAATGATAATGTACAACACGATTATGACTCTCAACGATATTATCCCAACGTTAAAAAAAAAATACAATGAACTTTACTCGAAAGTAGAAAGAAAAACTGTTCCTGCTCCAAATTACTTAGAAGGATTAGATATTCGAAGACCCGAACCCTTCCCAAAGTCACTTATTTCATATTCTGATAAGAGGAAAAATTAAAGAAAAATGATGGCTAGACATACATGCTAGCTATTGGGTTGTTAAAAACTAGTCCGTCTAGTGGGGGGCATGTATTTTAGCTCATTCGACTACGGAATACTCTCCCTTAAATACTGCAGACACACAGCAATTTTGTGCTCAAATCATAAGTTTATCTTGTAATAACGTCTCATACGTTGAATAGACATTGAAAACAAATATTACGTGTGATTTTTTAAAGACAAATTTTGAAATATGTCACTCCTTGTTTAGTTTGGAAATGTTTTTTTTCAAAAACAAAACTGACATTTCTAAGCGCAGAACTCTCTCTAAATTTCAATTTCAATATGTTTAAAATATTATGTAAAGCTAATTGTGTCCTTATTTGATTGTACGAAACAGTATTGTATAGGGGTTTCTCTTAAGAATATAAGACTACAAATATCTCAGTATATATACTATCTAGGTAGTTTATATTTTGGGGAATTCTTGGGTAGTAAATTTTTCAGCGGCCCGGTAAAACAAATGATTGACTAGTTACTCATTTTAATGAACGCCAAGGCCTGAACACGATGATTGGATGCTCCATAAATGATGTCAAATCTTCTTTGTCATGGGAACTACTATTTAAATCCCTAAGATACTACTAAATACTCAGAACGGAACAACAAGCTTGGATGAATAAATACTATTAGGAATAATTGTTTTATGTATTATTTACTTAAAGTACAACCGGGGATGCACTTCTATAAACGGAAACGTCGGTTCAACATTCTATTCAATATAATTATTCAAAATACATTTCAAAAACAAGTCTATATTTAGAAGTTCCAAGCTCAAGCACTTCATAAATCCAGCCAAACACAAACAGAAGACTGTTTACTACTCTAGTTGAAAGGAACTTTTAAGTAGGATTTTCATTTTTTTAATTTCATTTTTGCAAAATTGAACACCTGTAATATTTTTAATCATTCTTGAAATAATTACTTAAACTTTAATCTAAGCCAATTATCTTGTAATATTGATTATTAAATCAAATAAGTATTAATAACTATTCTTATGATCTGTAAGATCTTTATTTTTAATATATCATCAACTTATTCTCATAGTAACCCATATCATGTCTGTTCAGGATGCAGTAACATAACTTCCTTATTTTTACTGCGTGGCTATCAGGCTGTAAAAATAGTAGCAGGTTGGGTGTGGCTTTATGATAGACTTGATATTCGAAAGTTTTCTTGACATACGATCAGTTGATATCGTGTAATAGAGAGGTGATAGATATTGCAAAAAAAAAAAAATGTTTGGCATGATATTTTATAAAACTAAACAAAATTGCCGACATATCTTAATTATTTACATTCACGAGGATATATACTCTTTTCACATCCCCAATAAGAATATTTTTTGGATTGCTAACATATAAAAAGATATTTCACAAAAAATGATAAGTGTTTTCAACCCTAATCATGACTGTTGAAGACATTCTCACAAATATAAAAAGTTTACTAGTGGAAGAAATTAATCCAGAAAATAATAGCACATTTAATTTATCTTTATTGAGATGGCGCAGTGTATATTTGATTCTAAGTACTTCCCAGTTTCTGAAGAACCATTGTCTCTAATTATCTATATAAAAAAATATTTTAAGAACTTTGCAAGTAATAAGTTATTGTAGATATTTTTAGAACTTTTCTAATTTTTAATACGTTTTCTAAATGATTTTTTAAGATCCTAGAATGAAAAAGAAAAGAAAAGTAATTCTAAGAATTAACTGTTCACTGTTTCTATGATCTAAGTAAGGTATAAATATAATTATTCTTACTTCCTGACCCTATAACTGTAACACCCATAAAAAGTCTATTTTTTCCCCTCAAATGTAATTTGGGTTGCATTTCCAGGAAAGTACATCATAACAGATTTGACAATTTTTTTTTTTTTTCCGGGAATTTTCTCTGATTCTGATGTTTTTACTATCTGTCCTTAGGTATAGAACTTCCCTCCTCCTAATCTTCTGTTATATCACAAGAGTGAAAGCAAAAAAAACAAAAAAACGCAGTCAAACCAGTAAAAAAACAGGTGTGTGTTTTCCAATTCTCTTGTTCTTTTTAGATTGCTTACATATGTATATAAGAGGGCGAATGCTTGGCTTACTCTTCAGTATACAGTCGAAACTTGTTGAACACAGTAGTGATTACCCAAAAAAGATTTTACCTCTGCAAATCTAACCAGTGCTCACTCAAACATGATACAACAAGAAGAGCACAGCATCGAAAGCCTCGTTGAGAAAACGACAGTGTGTTTCGGGTCTCTAGATCTCCTCTCTACAAAAGAACAGTTGAGTTTACTCGACAAACAAATGAACAGAACCAGTTCGCTACTTCAAGAGCTAAAACTCCTAAGCAAGGCCTGTGAAGATCTGGACGAAGGGAACAAGGAGGAACAGGTAAGCCTTTTCTTATAATGAAACTCCAAGAAAAAACCTTTCTAACATGGATATTATCCTATTGTTAATAGGTATTTTTTCGTCGAATTGTTCAGCTTCAGGCCGAACTCCAAGACATAAAAGATAATCTCTACTCCCTGGTGGAGTCTCGCCTCACTCCAAGACAACTGAATCTCCTCTCTTTCAATGAACCCTTTCAAGACCCCACCTATGATCCTTCCATTCGATTTTTTGGCATTGACTGGGACCAAATCTTTGGAAAGTGCTTCAACATCTCCACTAGCATCAAGATCTTTTCCCAGGGATACCTTCACCTTAGAGAAAATGCTGAGCTCGACATTTTCCTATTGAATAGCATTCTATTGGATCTTTCTCGTCTGGAGATGGATATAACATCCCATGCGGAAGCTGTTCTCAATGGTCGACTTTCCAAATCACAGATTCGACTCATTCAAGAGGAACAAACCCGTCTCAGAACCATGTTCCCTCCTGCATCAGTTACTCTTCCTCAGAATTGGAGCAGTGTGTCAAAGTCTAAAAGTTTCCGAGAGATAAGTGGGAAAAAGCGAGTCACAAGCAAATACAGAAAGAACAAAACCTCCGAATTTTATGACCATGGACATCGATGCTCTAGCGACCTTGGAACAAGAAGTGAGGAAGAGGGATCTCAGACGACTTTGGCAATGAGCAGAGATGAAGATATGGAGAAACCGGTTTTCATTCGGAGGAAGTCCTCTTTTATGCAAAATGTTTCAAATTTATTGAAAAACATTCGATGACTCGAGGAGATCCATCCTCGTTTCCCAATGGGCAGCGATATACTCACTCCCCACACACAACAAATTCATACTGTATCCACAAATTATTTAAATTACTCATTATTGGACATTGTTATGCAATATCAATGAAACTGTAACCTATTTTATACGTGATCAAATATACAAATAATACATTTATATTACAATTAATTCGTTCTTAGTGAATGATCTTTAAGGCTTTAACCCATTCCTCACATAAAAATTTCCTGGTTTATTAAGTAATGATCATGTTTTTATTTCAGTGATGTAAACAAGGGGGGTTAGGAACCCCAAGCTTTGAGCATGTTAGGAATGTTCACTCCCAAGTTTGAAAGACCAAAGCCAATATAAATACATAAACGTTATTATTCGAAAGGGACCAGTAAAATATTTTGGTAAAAAGGTTGTAGACAAAATTGTGGGGGTAATATCATTGCAGAGCAAAATCATTTTTAGTAATTTCATTGCAAGATATCATTATTGTTTGCAATTTCTTTGCAATTTATATAATATTCAGGCAGTCAAACTATTGACTGATTAAAAAAAATCCATGACAGCCGCTTCTCTGAGTATTATGTACTTTTTCTAATATCCAAAAATGCCCTCCGGCCCTCAATTTTTACAGGTAAAGCGCTGACCTCCATGGTAAAGACACATTATAATATGCTATAATACACCCTGGTCCACGAGTTTTGTGGAGGAGAAGCTTAAAACATTTTGTAAAGTTGCAACAAGAGTTATGGAAAATTGTTAGATCCACACACAAAAATATTAAATTAGTGATGCATTTTGGTCTTTTTTAAAGTTATTCGTAGATATGCATAATTTTTCAGTTCTTGGTGCCCGAACCGATCATTGGTGATTTTTCATTTTTTGCTTCTAAAACCGAGAAAAATGATATCTTCTTTTTCTTTTTCGGTTTTATTATTCGGTTTCCTCTTTTGAAATTAACTCATGTCAAAAATCAACAAACTGTCTAAAATTGTCAAATTGAGGTTGTCATTTATGACTTGCCAGTCGCCTTGGAAGCTTCACACTTACTCACGACTATATACGGTCTTAGGTTACGGTCTGGATCGAAATATCTGTCGAAATACGTATATAAAAAATTACTTAAGACCGAAACGAGGAAAAAGTCAGTATCCGATGGATTCTTAACATTAGTATTAATGTAAATTGCTAAAATCACATTTTTTGATACATAAGTATAATTTAACTGGACGTAAGAGATAGATATATTTTTGATTGACAGTAAAGGCTTAAGTTCATTTATTTGTTGATCTCATTTTGACATCCAAATACTTAATCTTTATGAAAAAAAGGTTTTTATTATTCTGATATCAAAGAATTACACTATACTAAGAGAAAGATCTTACCTAATATATGTAGAGTATACGTGCGAGGGTCATCTGTTTGCCCTTTATAATCTAAAATATAATAAATAAAAAAGCACCTTCACAATTTTGAGCTCTCTAATAATTAGTAACTTAATTTATTTACTGATGAACTCACTGTAAATGAACACTAGTAGGCAATGTATCGAATTGAAATCAATATCAAATGGACAAATTTTCAAAAATACATTTTCGTGAATAAATTCGTAAAGAGACTTAAAAATGGAACAGAAATACAAATAATTGTTACTTGATCATTCAAAAGATAAATTTTCTTTTGATAGAAAATAAAAAATAATCTATTAATGCTAGAATATCATTTGAAGAATAAAAAAAATATGATCACACTTTCTAATACAAAATGGAGTCTTGGTGACAAAAAAACATTAAGATCTGTATCAAAGACTTAAACGAATTTTTAATTACTCTGAAAACATGGATGAATTGGAATACAGACTTGTGACCCAAAACTTGCAATATAATCAAACTACGATTTTGTCTCCGTTATTTGAAATTAAGATGATTCCTTGCAACCAAATGACAGTTGAAAAAAAAATTACAAGTTTCGGTTTTATAATATATATCTGGGTTTAAAAATGTCGAAGCAACTATATATTTATAAATGTATTTGTGGAAACGTCATTTCGGCATTCTGTCCAATCAACATTATGTCTAGTCGCCATTTCGCTTTATTTCGTTTAAACGTCTTCCTGACAGTTTGCCCAATCGACACTTGCCTCATGGAGTGGGATTTGTATCGTTGTTGTTTTCAATCATGGAAACTTGCAAGTGATCTAATATAACGTCATGACAGCTTCTTAAGGCATTAATTACACTAAAGTTTTAATTAAATTCTTTCTATCATTTCATAAATATTCTTAGGTCTGTATAAAATCTGTCCTAGATAGCGTGAGCGACTTTTTGTAGTTGCAAGTGGAGCATGATTTTTTATTTACTAAAGCTGTAATAATTATTATTTAATTCATATAAGTATACAGTAATAAACAGTATAAAAAAATGAAGTAGAGCATTTTATGTCAAGTGTACCACTGAAGTACGAGGAGCCTTCGAAATGTGCCAAGCTTTGAGGGACTCCTCGTGCTCGGATAAGACTATAATTTTAGAGATAATTCTCTTTTGTTGGAATAAATAACCTGACAAAAAGTTAAAAAAATCTGTCTTGAATATGTTTTGAGAGTGTGTATACTTCAGACGGAATGTCCCAAATATAAAACAAAATCGCTCATATGTTAGTTTTGGAGATGTTTGACCCTTTATCCCGTACCTCATATTTTCACTTTCTACTTTGAAATTGTAGACAATGTAAGCAGAAAGTGGAAATTATCATATATTATTGGTATAGATCTAGAAAATGTGTACTCGAAAACGGAAGCTGTTGCTCTGTATAAATAACAATACATGACGCGAGGACATTTTTTATGCAAAACAGATTATTATTTTAGTAGGAGAGGAATCTCAACTGTGGATGGAGTGGATAACTTCTCTCGGCTCTTATTTGTATCTATTATATACCACGATGATATAGTTTCATCCAGGAATACCTTGTACGGGAGTCGTAGCGCCCAAATCCGTCTCTTCTCAGTCTCCAAGCAGTAATATAGAATTTACCGTCACTTTACCTTGTTTCGATTAAAAATGTTATCATTAAAAGGTTACGAGGATTGAATTACAACGTACTGATATCAACTTATCCCCTTTCGAGATAAAATATGGCGGTTGAGCAAAATTTTAATCTATACCCTTTGTCTTTACTTTATTTAGATAGTCCTAATTATACGATTTCCTCTATATCAATACATGTTTACTTTTACCACAAAATTCATTTTATGACTTAAAAGGACCGTTTTTTTAGTAGAAATTTATTTTGTGGAGTGATTTGATTATTTTGAAAGAGTATCTAGTCATTTGTACTTATAATAAGTGTGAACATAAAAAATAATCAATGTTTCAATTTGTATTCTCCCATTCACCCTCATCAATTGTTCTAAAAATAAATAGTGAAAATATATTCTTGCGCTAAAAATTGCAACATTTAAGGGGAACATTCAGAGGTGGCCCGGATGGTTTCTTACACATTTGACTAAAATTGTAAATTTGGCAATATTTGCTGCAGAAATGAAATGTAGAATAAACTAACTACTTCAAAATTTTAACAAAGTAATCTTGACAATTTGAAGAATGTTTTGGAGAGGAGCAACTCAGCCATCATGGCGTTTCATTAAGATGCATAAGATAAAATAAATAAAAACATATCCCACTTCGTATCCAGCCACAGACAAAAGGTGGAATTACTCCTTTTTCTATTTTCAACTCTATTTTTTAAAAGTTCTAAAAATTTTACAATATATAATATAACAAAAAAAGTACATCGTAATATATTGGGAAATTACATTTAGTCAAAATAGAAATAAACATTTATACTTTCAAATGAGTTCCCAAAGACAAAGACCTCTTTAATTACCCAAAATACCCTAAAAATCTAAACAATAAATGTTCATTAGAAAAACAATACTTACAAAAAAGCCCAAGAACAAAGAAAAACATCAACTATCCAAAAAAGTCAGAAATATAAAACTAAGTCTTCAGGATTTGCCTTTTTTTATGTCTATGAAATATCTTGATAATTTGACTTGAAATTTTTATGTATTTAATTGAGTTTTCCTGAAAATACCGTAAAATATCCGTCACTAAATCAAACATCAATGTATCGCCCTTAGTTATTTTCAATTTCAAAGCCATGTATCGTGACGCAGCCGCAATAAGTATGCCTCTTATTTTCCTGTCATCTGTTAGTTCCTTCAATTTCAACATTTTTTCAATATAAGGCTTAAAGTTAAGCCAACCCCGATTTTTTTAGCCTTCTTCGAAGGAATTAACTTATTTTTCGATAGCCCAAAAATAATTATGGCCGAGATATGGTTTCAACCGGTGTTTATATGTCCTTCTAAGTTCCATTCAACAAACTTCCACAATAAAAGCAAAAAAAGGACACACAGCAAAGGCATAAACAACATAATTAAAAACCTTAACAGAGTCTTTGCAATAATCATAGAATATTATAGACTCTATTGACACTTGAAATTTGGAATTAAATTTTCTGCCTTCGGCAATTCCTTTCGTAGAATTTGTTGTATGGTTTGTCAAATTGTCCTTCAAGCTTAGAATACGGAGATATATCTCACACACCGTGATGGCTTCGGTTGATACTTTTTTAAATGAACCCATTTTTTGAACATTATAGCGGATAATATTATTTTTTGAACTATGTTTATAACTCCCAAAAAAATCCTCAGCGTTACCAATGTTACTAAAACAAGGTTAGGAACAAGAAAATGGCTAGGCAAGTACTCCAAATTTATTAAATAAATCTCTCTCTTTCTATTTCTGGTGATGTCATTGGGAGTCTTGTTCATCAATAAAACATAAATTTAAATATTAAAAATTTAATTTAAAAGTTATCATTATGATAGAAATGGTTGCTGGATATATCTACATAATTTAATAATGTAACTAAAACTAAATGATATTCTGGGACTTATTGTTTCTATCGTTCTGTCAAATGAGATACCGGAGTCTGAACATTTGAATCAAGAAGCTGTCCTGGATAATTTAATAAATGAGCGCTGAACTATCAAATTCATTGAATGAAATTTTCAAAGATTTTAAACTTATAAAAGAATGTCAAGTATCAAAATAATTTTAAATTTCTAATCATTTAAAGTGGGACCGCAATGTTCAAGTACTTTGCTATGTGGCTGGTTAAATTGCAAAAAAATTTCTTGCAAGGACATCATGATCAAGCATTGCTATCGACCTGGTTAATCCATCTGGATCATAACCTCAATGTCATCAGCAGATTGGGTTCACATTTAACACAAAAGTATGGAAAAGTACGAAATCCTTGTGGGTTTTTTTTCGAAAGTACGAATATTCATTATAATCAAATCACTCAATTATAAATTAAGAGTGCAGGAAGCTAATACTAATACCAAAAGAATGCTAAACAAATTGCACAAATCAGTATTTAAAGTTTAATAATTGTCCATTATTAAAAATCACACATTCATAATTTTTTATTCATTATATTTTTTAATAATATTAAGCTTTATTACATTCAATAAACCTTCATAACTCCCTTAAATAAAGCTAAATTTTATTAATTACAAAATTTATAAATAAAATATATATAGATCTAAGGATCAAAATAATGAGCACAAATTCTGGCTTCATCAGTATTGAATTCGCCTTTTCTTCGATAAACTAAAATCCAAGCCTTCCTTCTTGCTAGGTCTTTTGAGGATGGGTGGTATGAAACACATGGTTACACTTTATAGTGCTTCCTTCAAGAATAAAAGAATATTGATAACAGCT
The DNA here is from genome assembly GCF_016086655.4 of Lepeophtheirus salmonis. Taxonomy (NCBI): domain Eukaryota; kingdom Metazoa; phylum Arthropoda; class Copepoda; order Siphonostomatoida; family Caligidae; genus Lepeophtheirus; species Lepeophtheirus salmonis. Next base: position 16,602,941 of record NC_052139.2, read on the forward strand.
GTAGGAAAATAACACATACATATTCAGGTAACAACCACAAAAAGTGTGACTTCCCTCCATGATAGTATTGTTTTCATCTATGATAATCTCTATCAGCATATACATATGTCGTCCATCAAAAAAGGTACCAACATATTTGATTGATTTACACTCACGAGGATTTAGAAACGTTTCATTTTTCTAATAATGATGACAGCTTTTGAAAAAGGCAAGCATATTTTTTGGATGCCAACAACCCAAAAAACTCATTTGCAAAAAAAAATGATTAGGATTTACAATTCTAATAGTGTCTGTTGGAGACATTCTCACAAACAAAACAAGTTTATTAATGGTGGAAATTAATCCAGGAAGTACGGAAAAAAATAACTTATCTCTCTTAAGTAGACATTATGTAAATTAGATTCTAAGAAATTTTTGGGAAAGATATAAACTTTCTTAAGAGTCATTGTCTCTAATTATATTAAATAAAAATAAAGGTTCTCTCTCACAAGGGTACTACTACGAACTAAGAAAGCATTGAGGTTCTAACCTTTAAAAAAACAACCAATTGACTGTTAATTGTTGCTATTATCTAATAAGGTATGAATATTTTTCCTTCCTGACTATACAAGTATACAAACTCAGGTTTTTTGTTTTTTTTTCAATATTGATGCAATGGTGCTAATTTAGGTTGCAGGTCCATGAAAGTAAGTAATAATAGATTTGACAAATTATTATTTAACATTTTACAGGATTTTCTCTAATTCTGATTTTATAAAACTATATGAAGGTCCTCTCCTCTTAGCTTTCTTATACTTCTTCAAGGATGAGGATGTAGACACGTTTTATATCCTTAATAATGAAATAATGATAACAACTATATGAAATAAGAAATGTATATTATACTTAGGACCTACAAACCTAATCATGTCTGTTGGAGACTTTCTCACATATAAAAAAGTTTACAAATAGCGGAAATTAATCCAAAAAGTATGAGCACATCTAATGTAACTTTCTTAAGGGGGGTAATGTTTGTATATTCTATTCTAAGTATTTCCCGGGGAAATAAACAAAGATTCTGAAGACTCATTGTCTCCAATTGTATCAAAGAAGAATGATTATCTCTTACAAGGTCAATAATAAAATCTAGGGTAATAATGAGTTATAGGGGATTATTAAAACTCTTCTAATTTCTGAGAGGTTTTAAAAAAGTTTATCAAGGTTCTAGAATTTAAAAAAAGAAGTAATTCCACGAATTTACTGTTCATTGTTGCTATGATCTAATTAAAATATAAATAGTTTTACTTCCTGACCGTATAACTGTAACAACTTGGGAAAATCTTTTCCCTTTTTCTTGCATTTTTCCAACGTGCAATGATGCTATTTTGGGCTGCATTTCCAGGAAAGTACGTAATAATAGATTTTACTTTTTTACAGGGATTTTCTCTGATTCTGTTTTTCCAACTATTTACATGTAGGTATCGAACTTACTCTCCGCTTAATCTTCTATTCCTTCAAAGATAGGGAAAGCAGATAAAAAATAAAGTCGGTGAAACACGGTGAAAAAAAAACAGGACAGTGTTTTTTCTTATCCCTTGTTCTTTTTCTTTTCAAGAAATTACTTACATATGTATATAAAAGGGTGAATGCTTGGCTTACTCTTCAGTATACAATCAAAAAGTGTTGAACACATTAGTGATTATCTAAAAAGATTTTACTAATTGCAGATCCCACCACAGCTCACTCAATATGATACAAAAAGAAGAACCCCGCATCGAAGGCCTCATTGAGAAAACCAATGAGTGTTTTAAATCTCTAGATCTCCTCTCTACAAAGGAACAGTTGGAGCGACTCGACAAACAAATGAAGAGAACAAATACGCTACTTCAAGAACTCAAAGACTTGAGCAAGGCTTGTGAAGACCTGGACGAAGGAAGGAAGGGCATACAAGTAAGAGAAAAAGATGTGTTTTGTATTTTCTTATTCTCAAACCCAAGACATATATTCCTAACTTTAATATTATACTCTTGTTAACAGGTATTTGTTCGTCGAATTGTTCAGCTCAAGGCCGAACTCCAGGATATAACAGATAATCTCTACTCCTTGGTGGAGCCTCGTCTCACTCCAAGACAACTGAATCTCCTCTCTTTCAATGAACCCTTTCAAGATCCCACTTTTGATCCTTCCATTCTTTTTTTTGGCATTGACTGGGAACAAATCTTTAGAAAGTGCTTAAACATCTCCAATAGTATCACGATCTTTTCCCATGGATTCCTTCACCTCAGAGAAGATGCTCAGATCGACATTTTTCTTTTGAATACTATTTTATTGGATGTTTCCCGTCTGGAGATGGATATTACATCTCATGCGGAAGCTGTTCTCAATGGTAGACTTTCCAAATCACAGCTTCGACTCATTCAAGAGGAGCAAACACGTCTCAAAACCATGTTTCCCCCCAGATCAGTTACTCCTTCTCGGAATTGGAGCAATTTGCCCAAATCTAAAAGCTTCCGAGATAGCAGTGGTAATAAGCGAGTCGCAAGAAAATATATAAAGAATAAAACCTCCGAGTTTCATGACCATGGACATTGTTTCGTTAGCGATCTTGGAATAAAAGGTGTGAAAGAGGGATCTCAGACGACTTTGAGTAGAGATGATGACATGGAGAAACCGGTTTTTATTCGGAGGAAGTCTTCTTTTATGCAAAATGTTTCAAATCTATTAAAAAACATTCGATGACTCAATGAGATCCATACTTGTTGCCCAATGGGCAGATATTATTTCAATCCCCCGCACACAACAAATTCATACTGTATCCACAAATTATTTTAATTACCCATTAATTGACATTGTTTTGCAATATCAATGAACTTTTGATCTATTTTATACGTATTTAAATACACATATTATTTATATAAAACAAATATTATTTACGAACAACGAGATTCTTTAAGGCTTTAACCCAATCTTCACTTAAAACTTTTATTTGTATCTTATATAATTGTCGTATTATCATTACTTTATTCATCAGTCTTATAGTAAGACCAAGATTTAGCGACCTTTACTTCAAAACTTGAAGAAAAGCTTCGACGTTCGAAGACCTGAATGCTTCCCGAAGTCACTTATTCCATCTTCTAATAAATAAATACGAAGATTGAATCTGTCATAAATGATGTCAATCTTGTACTTATTTGAGTTTCTAAGATACTATCAGAAACTTGGAGCAAAACTAGCTAGGATTTATAACCACTATTAAGAATAATTGTTTAATGCAAGAAGTCATTTTTTAATATAAGTAGGGACATATCTGAGGGCTCCACCTCCAAAAACGGAAACATCTGCTCAATCTATTACTAAATAGTATTATTATTTTTTTATAAAATGCGAATGTCGGCGTGTGTGCGGGACTAACGGTCACATCAATGAATGTATTTTCCTGAAATTGTTCATGTAGCTTTTTAAAGCTACAAAGACGGATCTGATAATATTTTTTTTTGGATTTCAAACCCATGGCACCCTTAAAAACAATTTTTTTGACTAACAAACGACTACTTATATAAACACAAAATAAAGACTGTTAAATTCTAGGAATTCTTCTTGCTGGATGTATCTTTGCACACTTTTTTTTAAAGGATATTATAAGGTTCAGAGAAGAAAAGAACACAAAGGAGTGTAAAACAAAGGATTTTCCCCCATAATATAACAGTTGATCGAATGACAGTTCAATGTTCGGAAATCAATATTTTTTCTCCTTTAGACCTTATAATCTCCTTAGCAAAATTGAATATAAGTATTATTTTTTGTCATTCCACAAATAATTTCTAAAACTTTAATTTAAACCGATTATCTATAAATGCTTATTCTTAAATAAGACAAGTATTGATAAAATAGATAAATAACTATTTTTATGATCTGCATAATCTTTATTTTTAATATATCATTAACTTATTCTCAGTGTAACTCATATTATGTTTGTAGAGAGTGTAACCTACATAACTTCCTTATTTATAATACATGTCAATCACCCTATAAACATAGTAACAGAGTGGGTGGGGCTTTATTCAAGAGGCAATGGTCTAAAGTTTTCTTGTATATACGGTCAGTTACCAGTATGCGTTGAAAAAGTGATAAATATTGCAAAAAAAAAAAAAAAAGTATGTCCTATGAAAATTTGTAAATTGCTTAATAGGTTAGGAGTAAATATAAATTTTATCTCTCACTTAGTTATTAAAGTTAAAGATAAAATATAATCTTTAGCTTATTTGATTGTGTAAAATAAGTACTTCCTGGCGTGCTTTGGTTCCTTCAAATTAGGCATATACAGGTTCCAAAAATTGAGGTCCTAAATCTACGTCCGAATTGGACGCAAAAGCTTTTCCATAGAGATTAACTTTGCTAATCCATTAAAGGCGATAACTAAGTAGAATAGTTAGAAACAATTATTCAAGGATCACAAAAACATTTCCAACTTAAATTTATTATATAAATCTTATACCTTCGGAGGATTTCACTTCTCTGGAAAGTATATATTTAAATAAAACAACACTATCGATTTGAGCTAGACTCTTAAGTAATTTGGTGACCCAGTAAATAATTTTTACATTTTTTCTTGAATGAAATATTAAGTAAAGTACTCCGGACAAAAGGTAAACAAAAAACTACTTAATAAATTTTGCATGCGATTTGAAAAATTCATTCTTTTAACTTTGTTGTCTTAAATACCTTAATACCTTATCGCTTCGTATGGACTAAATGAAGTCAGAAAATTATTTTTCTAGAAAAAAATTTGAAAAATTAAATTGTTTGAAAAAATATTTCGAATATAAAAATTTTTGAAAAAAAAATTACAAAATTTATACTTATTCAAGAAAATAGAAAAAAAAAAGTTTATGAGCATATCTATAATATAAAATTACTAATATTTATGTTAAGATTTAAATATCTTTATTTTAACTAAGTAAAAATGATCATTCCTTTATTTGAAAATAAAAAGAAAAAGAATACAAGGTACTATGATGAATAATTAATATAATCTAAACAAGTCGAACTCCTACACTACTCCCCCATGACGACAAAGTAAGGAAAGTGATCGTTTAGTGAGTAATGCACAATAAACTGCATCATAAAAACATAACTAAATAAACAAATAGATCATTCTCCAGTTGTAAATCTTGTCCATCTTATAGTCGGATACGCTGGAAGGATACTTGGTACTCGAAATGCAGGTAAAAGTCTATCTATCAAGACATTGTCAGTTCTTGATCCAAAGTCCAATTTATAGTAACGATCGTGCCTCTCAATCACCTTAAACGGGCCCAAGAAAGTTGAAGAGAGAGACTCTTTTATGGGTTTATTTTTAACAAAAACGAACTCGTTTTTTGTTTATTGTTTGTTAATGACTCCTTTGTTAAAGTGTCTCGGAGGAACGTGTGTTCTAAAGAAACTTTCGACGTCGAGGGTGCCAAAAGTAAAGGTGGACGCATAAAGGAATTTAATGGCCATGGATCCCTAGCGGCCTGTGAGTAATTGAAAAGGTGAATATTTATAACCTGGATCTATTGGTACTGAGTTTCTCAATCCTCATAAAACTACAGGTAGTGCATTGATCCAGTTTTCTTTTTCTTCTAGCATTCGTGCTACTAGCCCGGTCTTAATTGATCTGTGGAAACATTCTATGAGTCGGTTGGACTCTGGATTATACGAAGTTGTGTTCTTGTTTGCAATCTCAAGTGTTCTGCAAGCACCCATCCATAGTGAACTTGTGAACTGTGATCCTCGGTCAGAGGATCATAATGATTTCTTGAACTCCAAACCTTGAAATCCAACTACGCAAAAAATTATTGACTATTGCCTTTGAGGTTTTATCTGGAATAGGTATCGCTTCAGGCCACCTTGTGAAACGATCCATAATAGTTACGGGATAGAGCTGTCTCTGAATTAGTGGGAATGGACAGATTATGTCTATGTGAATAAAGGAAAGTCTTTCAGATGGAGGATCGAAAGAAGACGTTGGTTTTGATGTCCTGAAAGGTTTTTGTTTTCTGACAAGCTAAACACTCTCTAGTGAAGCTTCTGACGTCTGCTCGCAGATTAGGCCAATCATAAAAAAGTGCAACCCTCATTAATCTTTCTTTAAGTCCCGGATGATTGTCCTTGTGTACATAATCCACGATTTTTTGACGCAATTCTGGAGATGGCACAACCACACAGAATTCGTCAACACTTCCAAAAACCCGCAAGTAGGGTTCCTCCAATGTATTTAAAAGAAGGTTTAATATTAAACTTAAGTAAATTAGGGTCCTGTTTATTTTGATCCTCAATTATATCTTCAATGAAGGTTGGGCCTATTGTGATGTTATTTATACTTCTACAAAGAATGTCTGCAGTATGATTTAATTTTCCAGAAATGTGTTCGATATCACAATTGCATTCTGCCATGAATGCAAAAGTACAGAACTGTCTTGGTGTCCAAGAGGGATTGCGAATGTCAATCGCAGAGACTAAAGTTTTTTGGTCTGTGAAAACATTAAAAACTTGTCCATCCAAAGCCCATAGAAAATGTTTGATGCTTTCCTTAACACTTAATAATTCCCTATCAAACGTAGAATATTTCTATTATGTCGTTGATAGAGCCCGATACCAACAAGCTGGAGGTTGCCATTGTTTATTTACCTTTTGCTCGAGAACAGCTCCCATCCCTGTATCAGATGCATCAGTCATCAGGGCTAAAGATATATCTCTATCTCTGAATGACAGTTGAGTACATTTAGACGAAATATTTTTAATATACATTGAAAGGCGCGTTCACGTTCCATATTCCAATTAAACTTTACATTCTTCTTTAACAGGGGGTTCATCTCGGGAAAACTTTTAATTGAAAATATCAATTCCAAATCTGAAATTATATGAAAAATCTGCAACCAAAATTGGACAACCACTTTTAACCACAATAAATATTCGTTGGAAATCTCCTAGATTTTCTAGATTGATAGTTAAAGTTGTTGTACAAATAACATCAACAAGGGCTCCTCCATATCCAATAATAGGGGAGAGTTTTTCTCGAACAAGACTTTTACATTTTTTAAAAGGAGTAACAAACACTTGCACTCCTATATCTACCAGAAAATTAATCAAATTTGAATTGTCTTTTATGAAAAATAAGTTTGATGGTTTATTTACAACCTCGGTACCGTGAAACCGAGGGTAAATTATGTTTTTTTTAAACAAGTACATAAAAATAGGAACTAGCTCCTGAACAGGTAGTTGCGTTCATTCCAAATTTAGTTAATAGCAAATATCTTTTTTCCCATTAGATTTAGTAAATTTGGGCATGTTATGAAGAGGTTTTTTTTTTGTAAACATGATTGATAGGAGGCGAAGCGTACGAGTCTTCAAAAGTGGAAATATGTGAATTGCTAAGTTATTTGCCTGCAACAAACATTTGCTTCAACTCTTCCATTGAATGGGACTGTACTCTCAAGTACCCTTGCTGGTCTTTAACAACATTTCTGATGACGCAAAACATGGATGTATTCCTCGTCCAGGAGAAGCTTAACTTCATCTATAACTTCCAAGGAGGAAAATCCCGATGAATCGCACAGCATATCAAAAAATTTTATAATTCTATTTGAAGGTGAAAGACCATATTTCTGTAAAATTGCCTTTTTGCAACATCATACATGAGACCTTCTTTTTTAATAGGGATAGACCTAAAAACTTCACCAGGTAATGCTGAAGCCATTAAATAATATTTAGTATAATCTTCATTTATCTTCCTCATCAAAAAATCTAGCTCAATTCTTCGAAATCCATTTTCCAGCTCCATCACCAGGAATTTTGGAAGACGTAGTTCTGCTACGGCTAGAATTAAGTTGTTGCCCTCTTCTACTACGTACTTTTGTTCGATCTGAGCGACATTGTCCGCAGGGTCTTGACCGTTAGAATGAAATATTTTAGAAGGCATGATATCACGTTGGGGTCACCCATGTTAAGATTTAAATATCTTTATTTTAACTGAGTAAAAATGATCATTCCTTTTTACGAAAATAAAAATGAAAAGACAAAAAAAAAAAATAATACAAGGTACTATGATAAATAATTAATATGGTCTGAACAAGTCAAACTCCTACATTTATACGCTATAACTATACTTTAATTCAAAGAAACCATTAATCTAGTTCAACAATTTTCATATTTTTATTATTATTATTCCCCCCCCACCCTTAAATCTTCCATTAAAAATTCTCGGAGATAGAGAAGCAGTTCAAGATTAATAAACAATGCACCTTGAGTGGATGTTATTTGTAAACATTATCATTAAAAATTATTATGTGGCTAGGGGTGTGCCTCCACGTGAAAAGGAGTCCATGATGTTAATCAAGGCAGACACGCAACAATTGATCCTGGGTGGAATAATCCCGTTCGTGTGCTTTGCTACGTAGAACATTTTCCTGGACCTTTGAAATAATGTTCTCTATTTTTAGACGCTCATCATATGAAGGTAATTGTACAACAAACCAATCTAGCTGAGCCTCACTCCAAAATGGCACCATACAATGTCGTCCACCAACATAGGTACAACCATTCAGCAAAAGTAAAATACATGAAATGATGCCTCCGTCTCCTTCTTACAAAATGAATACTTTCTATCCTCCGGAATCGCTGTAGATATATATGGGTAAAAAGTGAGGACGTTGCTAACCTATACCTAAGCCACTTCTGGTGAGAATCGCTGAAGTGTTAATCAAAATTACTAATGAGTTTACTTTTTTCATGTCTGTTCGTAGGTTCAGCCAATTTATTAGGTATGTTACAAAGTCTGAAAAAAGTCCAAATAGGAATTTGAAAATGGGTTTTTACGTTGTGTGTGGAGTGTCTCTTCCCATAAATTCCTCAATAATTAAAATACATGGGCTATTCATTGAGACATCCGGAGAGTCGTGGTCGAAAATTTCATCCGTCTTCTTCCTGAATTGCACGTATTAAGAACTGTTTTTTTTTAATACTGGGGTATTTAACATGACGCACGGAGATTTATTATTATTTGTTATAATTAGCTCACTCAAATTATATCCTTCTACATTTAGGACTGTCGTAGTTTGAATCACAAAACCTAGATGTGAATTGTACGAGGTTTAGTGACAGAAAAGGAATGAACATGGCACTCCTCTCATACTTTATAAGCGCTTCCAAATTTTTTTATCCCATAAAAACTGATTCTGTCTATTTATATATTTTTTGACTAATGAGTAGACAAAGATTTTTTAGCATCCTTAGGTTTAAAAAAAATGTATTAATTGGAATGATCAATTTTGGTCCAAAATGTCGAAACCAATTTGAAGTTAAAGAAATAGTCCCACTATTTATTAGCGACAACAAGTTTCTTCATCTCATTAAAACTCATTCCGTCAATCAATTTTTATATTTTTCACTAATAAACACAAAAATGTTCCATCTTCCTGAGATTTTTTGCTCCAACTACCACGCAGTCTTTGATTTATTGATTTTAAATCCCCACTTTTTTTTCAAACGTTGTAAAATAAGATAAGAAAATTTCTATTCTCCTTTGCAATTGAGCTTCCCAATTAGCTTCTATCATCATGGTCACATCAGTGGCATAAAGATCTATAAGATGTTTAATATTTCCAAAACTGACACTGAATCCTAGATATTTTTTTTGTCATGGTGGTTTTTAGCTCTTCTATTGCAGCTACAAAGATTTTTTTTTGTTATACATATCCAGAACCAATTTTAATTTAAGACTGGTCCAGACATCCTTTTATTAAAGAACTTTATTAGTTCAATACACTCAAATTCATCAGAATGGTATAGGTTTTTCAGACCGAAATTCAACATCTAATAAATACCATTTGCTTTGTCTTTTAAAAGATATATTCAACAAAAACTTTTTCTAAATTTTTAAAAGTTAACATTTTTTAAAGATGAACACAATTTTGAGTACAGAAAATTGTTAATTTCAAAATTGTGCAAATAAATATTTTATTTTCAAAAATTAGAAAGTTATCTCTTCAGTTTGCCAACTCAAAAAAACATAAAAAAACAAAACCGGGCTATTTAAAAAAATGTACTCAATTTCAATCTCTAGTTTAAAGGGTGTAGAGCTTATGTCCTTAAACTTTTTTGAAATATAAATATAGAAAATATGTGAGCTTAAGAAATTCAGTGAACCCATTTTAACAGATTCATAGAAGTACAAAACATCAAATCTAAATCCCTATAGATTTTGGAGATGCTTCCAAGCATGAAAAACATTAATGACCACATGGAAACAAAATATGCATTATAAATAAGTTAAGTAAGGATACCCTTGAAATTATTTGTCTTTAATGAGTAGTCTAGAATTTTGCAAAAGACACAATTTCAAGACAAAAGAAATAAAATATTTTAGGTTGAAATAATTTAGGCTTCACATATTTTGCAATGTTTATTGTACAACTGTACCTAACAATATTTCATCAACATGAACTGACAGACTTGATAAATGCTTCTACTCATTAGATTATTGTAAACTAGCATCAAGAGTTGTTGATAATTGTACGGTCCACATAGTAAAATATTAATAGTAAGATTGATAGTCCAACCATTAGTGATGGGATTTGGTCTTTAGATCAATATATTTTGGGTTCTTTTTTACTAGTTATTTGTACAATTTGCTAATTTTTCGGTTCTCAGAACACGTGTATAATTGAAATAGACGTAAGATATATATATATATAGTTTTGGAGAGACAGTGAGGTTTTCATTCATTTATTTGTATTTGATCCCATTTTGACATCCAAATTTATGGTAGTAATTCTTCATTTTTCTTAATCTTTATGAAGAAAAGGTTTTTATTCTTCTGACGTCACATAAAAATGCTCTACTAAGAGAAAGGCTTTAATACCATGTGGGGCTCATCTGAGTATCCTTTATGATCTAGAATATTCTCATTTATAAAAAAAACCGTCGCAAGTTTGAGCCTTCAAATAGTTGGTAGCTCATATGATTAACTGATGATTCCGCTCTAAATGATCTATAATAGGGAAAGAGTTGAATGTAAAAAATGCTGAAAATACATTTCAAGGAATACATTCGTAAAGAGGCATGGAAATCAAACTGAACTGCCAATGATTGTAACTTGATTATTATTGAACTATATGGGTTCTCTTTGAAATCTTGAGAGATTTATTTTGAAAAAAATAACCTATCAATGACAAAATATCATTTTATAATTCGAAACAGAGTATTCCATTCTTCTTTTGTTTCGGTTACTAGAGAAATGTTCCTTCGTCAAATACAAGATGGAGGTGTAGTATCAAATCTATATCTCTCAAAAGCTGTAAGCTACAATTATATCCCCGTTATTATTAATTATACTGTTGCATTACGCAACAAAACGATATCTGAAACCAAAATACACAAGTTCTGTAAATATACCACATTACTTAGTGTAAAAATGTCAAAGGAACAAAAAAAAAAAAAAAAAAAAAAAAAAAAAGCACAGTTTGCGCGATCTCTTCAGCGCCGGTGTCAATAACAAAAAAGCTATAGAGACCTTTGCCATCTCCATTAGAGGATATAATTGTAGCTTACATCTACTACAAATTTTGAGTGGTCTTTTCCTGATTCCATAAAAACTTCGTTTTTCATAATTTAGTCATGATACTGCAAGTTTTGAGTCCCCACTCTGTATATAAATTATATTACACTTTTTTTTATTTATTTGATGTCATACATTTCTAGACATTTTTGAAGCATATATATGTTGAAATTTGATTCTGTAATTATTTTTTTTGTATAACTGATATGTTTTGAAAATTCATTTACATTTTTTATGTAAATCATATATTTTTGTAATATTTTAACAAAACTGTAGAATAGTGAAGAATATTTAGGCTATAACTGGCCAGGTCTTGCAATTTCAACATACTTATGTGGCTGGATAAACTCATAGAGAAGTAAATCTTTATTTTAGACGCTTTTAAGGAGTTTGGCTCTCGCTGAGTTCGTATAAAGCTTACCGACTGACAAGGAAATTTTCTAGGCCAGAGAGATTCTCTTCTTTGTTACTATTGAATTAAATAAATAAAAAGAATTCCCGCGTCGGAACATCAACAGAGAGTTGATCGATACTACGTCATATCTCATACTGAAAGATATTTTGGAGGAAATAAAAGGAGGGAGCAAGAAGACTATTGGAACGGAAATAAAAATGTACCTTCAAACAAAAGTTTAACTATTGTTTTAAATTGACGCATTGGATGTGCAATATTGTTTAGTAATAATTATTAAACTACTGTGATCACATTTCTAATTTATTCTAAGTATCTACCTATATTTTTGTTTGAATTTTCAATAATCAAATATTTACGATCTTGTACTGAATAAATCAATTTTCTTTCTTAAAATAAATAAATGAGTATTTATGTTCTTTTATTAAGAAACCCAATTATTCTATGAATGATCCAATTACAATTATTTGTATTTATATTCAATTTTTGAAAATCTATTAACGAATGTATTTGTAAAAACTATACTCTCCATTCACCACCTTATCTTTTCCTTCGCCATTTAGTTTGTGCACCAAATGAACAGTTTGATAAAATGTTAATACTTCAAAGACGATATATGATATACCATTTTAGTTATAAGATTAAAAAAAATATGAAAACTTTGCTATTTTTTTAATTGCATTATGGACATCAATTTTTATTTTCAAAGATGTTATCATTATTGTTCAAGAAAGAAGATATAAGTATCAAGTAATCACTAGGGGGTTAAAGACGAAAAGTAACACTAAGGATTTGTTGGAGAGTTAAGGTGTAAGTACTTGTTGTAATTGGGGTAGAATTGAGGATCAACATTCTTCCTATATCATTGCTAGATAAAGAGTGAGGTTGAATGCCACATTTAGACAAATAAAAAAATTATTTAATTTTTGGAACTTGAAAAAAAAAAAAAAAAAATCATAAAGTAATATATTTTTCCTAACAAACTAGAAATAGGTTTATACTTTGAATATTTCTACGATTTAATTATTTGTTAATCTGTTATCTGTTGAGCTTCGCAAGACGTCACAAAATCAGAGGTAATGACTCAAATGAAACACTCAAAGTTAAAAAATAACTATGGAAAACTGATTGGTTTATTACATATTATAATGATAAGTTTCATGAATAAATTGAGCTCAACTTATAATACCGTCCTATATTTCTAAAATAATTATTTTTTTATCACTAAAAAATAGTATAAAAGCTTATAGATGGAATGCTAAAGATACATTTTATGTAACGTAATTAATGATATCAATTTTTATAAGTCTAACATACAATAGAGTAAATTGTTTAACTCTGAGCCAATTTATGTTCCACTGAAGTACGGAAAGGGTCAAAGTTTAAGGGACTCAAAAACAAATCCCCTTTCCAGGCATAGTGTTATTTTGTTGCGATAAACATACACAACAAAAGTTATTAAAATCAGTGGTGAGGATGTTGTCAGGGTGTGTGCACTCCACATGGAATGTCCCAAGTATAAACTTGAATCGCACATACATTAGTTGTGAATATGTTGCTCCATTTTGTATCACATGTTCAAGCAGTTAATACACATCGATGGGTACTCTTCGATTAAAGTATTATTTTCATCTATGGTGATCTCTATTTGTAGATATCTCGTCAATCAAAGTTACAACATACATATATAATTGATTTACACTCATAGGCATTTAAACACTTTTCACACCCCTAACAATGATAGCAATAAATGAAATTTAGGGAAAATTAACCCAGGAAATATAGATACTTTTCATTTAACTATCTTAAGTACGCGCAATGTATATTAGATTCTCAGTATTTCTTAGGGAAAAAAAAGTTTTAGAAGACTCATTGTCTCTAATTATTTCAAAAAGAAAGCTTCTCTATTAGAAGGTCAATAATAACAAGTCAGTAGAAAATTAGTTATTGATGGTATTTTTTTTTATAGGTTTCAAAATGTTTTTTAGGGTTCTAAAATTAAAAAAAAAAGTAAACCTGAAAATTCACTGTTTATTGTTTCTATGATCCAAGTAATAAATAAATATTTTAACTTCCTGACAGTATAACTGTAAAAACTTGGGAAAATCTTTTCTTTCTTTTTTAATTTTTTCAACGTGCAATGATGCTAATTTGGGTTGCAGTTCCAGGAAAGTACGTAATAATAGATATGACAGATTATTATTTTACTTTTAACGGGGATTTTCTCTGATTCTAATTTTTTGACTATTTGTACGTAGGTATAGAACTTCCTCTCCTCATAACATTTTTTTTTATATCTCTTCAAAAGAGTGAAAGCAAAATAAAGAAAGAGTCGGTGAAATACGGCAAAGAAAAAGCAGGAGAGTTTTTTTGCTTCTCCCTTGTTCTTCTTACGTTACTTACAAATGTATATAAGAGGGTGAATACTTGGCTTACTCTTCAGTACACATTCAAGTAGGGTTGAACACATTTGTGATTAACTAAAAATATTTTACTAATTTCAAATCCACTCAACATGATACAACAAGAAGAACACAACATCGAAGGCCTCATTGACAAAACCGCAGAGTGTTTCAAGTCCCTAGATATCCTTTCTACAAAGGAACAGTTGGAACGACTCGACAAAAAAATGAAGAGAACGAGTTCGCTACTTCAAGAGCTCAAAGTACTGAGCAAGGCTTGTGAAGAACTGGACGAAGGGAACAAAGACAAACAGGTAAGAGAAAGAGATGGTTTTTGTCTTTTCTTGTTCTCAAACCCAAGAATTATATTCCTAACTTTCATATTATTCTCCTGTTAACAGGTATTTGTTCGTCGAATTGTTCAGCTTAAAGCCGAACTCCAAGACATAAAAGATAATCTCTACTCCCTGGTGGAGTCTCGCCTCACTCCAAGACAACTAAATCTCCTTTCTTTCAATGAACCTTTTCAAGACCCCAGCTTTGATCCTTCCATTCGATTTTTTGGCATTGACTGGGACCAAATCTTTGGAAAGTGCTTCAACATCTCTACTAGTATCAAGATCTTTTCCCAGGGATACCTTCACCTCAGAGAAGATGCTGAGCTCGACATTTTCCTATTGAATACTATTCTATTGGATCTTTCCCGTCTAGAGATGGATATTACATCCCATGCGGAAGCTGTCCTCAATGGCCGACTATCCAAATCACAGCTTCGACTCATTCAAGAGGAGCAAACCCGTCTCAAAACAATGTTCCCTCCTGCATCAGTTACTCCTCCTCGGAATCAGAGCGCTTTGGCAAAGGCGAAAAGCTTCAGAGAGAGTAGTGGGAATAAGCGAGTCATAAGCAAATACAGAAAGAACAAAACCTCCGAGTTTCATCACCATGGGCATCGTTTTTCAACTGACCTTGGAACAAGAGGTGCGGAAGAGGGATCTCAGACGCCTTTAGCAATGAGTAGAGATGAAGATATGGAGAAACCGGTTTTCATTCGGAGGAAGTCCTCTTTTCTCCAAAACGTTTCAAATCTATTGAAAAACATTCGATGACTCGATCAGATCCATCCTCATTTCCAAATGGAGCGAGAAATACTCACTTCTCTCCACACACAACAAATTCATACTTTTTATCTATTTATTGACACTGTATTGCAGTCTACTTCATTCACATTTCATTGTTTTTTATCGTACATTTCCATGAATAAATATATTTGAAGCGTTTATCTGTTTGATGTTATTGTTAAAGGATGACCGTGAGTCATAAAAGATTTCTTCAGTCGTATTCATGGATTACTCCAAAAGAGAAGGTTAGAAACAGGAGAAAATACTTTTTAAGTGGGAGTAATGGGAGTACTTGCCCCTCAAAAGTTTCATATATTTAAATACATAGATTGATACTTTGTTTTGAGCACACCCTAAAAATAAATAAAGGACTGACGCTTTTATAAAAGGAATATGGACATAATTGATTGAAGAAAGACCATAAAAAAGGCTTGGCCTTTTCTAAAAAAAGGTCATTGTGTAAAAAAAATTACCCACATTAAATTTTTTATACAAAAGTGAAAATATTTAATGAAAAATAAGTAAAAAATTCAAATTAATTCTCAGCTTCTTCTTTAAAAAATGTCTATAATGCAAAGTATAAATTAATTACCAGTCCGTCAAAGACGAAGAGAAAGACTGAAGATTTGTTGTGGAGCTATAAGTATGATTCCTTGTCTCACTCAGAGTATAATTGGGGATTTTTAGCGGAGTTATAAATGTAAAACATTGTCGGACTCATAATAATTCCTGGTCATATCATTGCTAGATACGGGTGTGTGATTTGTATATAGTTTCTTTCTCTTGCCCGTAGTTAATAATTAACTTCAAACTTCAAAATTTGTTTAATTTTACACAAATTACAAAAGACGTTTTGCTTGATTAGGAACCCTACTGAAGCGAAGACTTTCAGTACGTAGTTGACAAGCATTTCCAAGCTTCTTGATGGATTATGAGAAATTGCATAAAATCTGAGTCAACGATTAGTAGTAATAAGCCGTCTTGAGTGTGCCAATTTTCCAGGTTTATAGTTTGCTAGCTCTAAACCAGTTGAAACGGCTTGACATATTTATACAGATATTTTTGATCTATACTTAGTTGATCGATCACATTCCTCGGGAATTTAGAGAAATTACCAGTCACTGCAGAAAACGGGACGACAGTTTCATTTTCACTGCCGGCCAATCGTTTTTCAATTAGTTGCAAATATTCTTCAGAACCCAAACTGCCACCATCAAAACTAAAAAAAAAAAAAAAAAAAAAAAATTGACGAAGGGGTAACATCGGCGTTAGTTCCAGTTCCTTCACATCTAACGTCTAATGACATCTTAATCCAACCTTTTCTCTCAAAGAAATTTGTGATTGAAGTAAAAATGGGCTACATGTAGAGACTTCCCCGACAGATACACTATCTACTTCATCGGTAAATTGAAATAATTTTGCGAACAGTTGCAAAAGTCTGTAATAGATACGGTTTATCGACGCGATCTGCTGCTGATTCACAAAGCTGTATCAAAGCACGCATAGGAGCTTGAAAAACTTTTGAAGGAGTTGACATTAGAAGTATTTACTTTGATTTTTGAAAAGACAAAACTAAGATAAAAAAAAATAGGGGACTGTTACCATCCCAAAGAAGTTTTAGAGATCTCATCTCAGTTTTATTAGAACATGGATCATTTTATTGGGACATACAACGCTAAGTTGTGCTACAAGTAAATTTATAAAATAAAATATAATAATAGAAGTTACAGATCGATTTTCAACAAACTTGGTACTAAGATTGTATATGGGCACAGTAAGAGGCCCTTACATTTTGAGAGGTCAAGGTAAGAGTACAAGGTCAAAGGCACACCAGAAAAGGAACAAATGGGGATGTTATGGCTTCTACCAAGCCCCCATTTTTGTTTTAACCATAAAATAACTCTAAAAATTCATTTTCATATTATTCCCTCCAAATGATGAAAAATTTTTTTTTTACTATTTCCATAATTTGTGTAAAATTAAGCAAATTTTGAAACCTTTTGGGTTTTGCATAGCTCAAAAAAATACATTAACGGGACACCCTACTGTGCAGCCTTGAAATAGGTTAGGGATAAAAGTGATGTTGTATTTTTTGCTTTATTGCAATGGTTTATAGGAAATGTCATAATCTTTCAATTTAAGCCAAGTAAGCCCAGTTTGGTTTGAAAACTTGTTGCCAACGATAATCCAACTTCATAATGCCTAGTAGTATCCCTTGTCTCTATAGTAAAAAAAATCGTCAACCAATTTTTACAGGCCTCTACTGAGGCATGTGAAAACCACCAAGTGCATTGGTCAAACACAAAAACAGGTGATAGTTGCTTGGAACAAGGTCCAGACTGTAGGATAGATGCACAGAACTTCTCATCTGAGCTCCAGAGCTTCTGGTGCGTCATTAAAGATGTGTGTGGCCTGGCGTTGTCTTGATGCAACATAATTCCTCTCCTATTCAGCAATGCTGGCCTTTATGGTTAGATCACCAACTTCAAAGAGTCAATTTGTTACCTGTAGAAGCAAAATTGAGTGAATAAAAAAATCGTTGGAACCATTGCTGTGCAACTCGAACCAAAAAAGTATTATCCCGTATATATGGCAAATTTTCTTGGTCTTGTTTTTCCCTTTCAGATAGTAAAATAGGGCGAATTTCTTCCATTGATACCTCCATATTAGACACACAATTTTTCACGACTGAACTGGCCATGTGCTATACTGTCCCAAAATCGTTTGTAGAATACACTCACACCTTTACAAGAGTTTTATCTTATTATCTGATGTACCTATTTATGAACATGATATACTTAGCTTTTATAAAAAAGGCCAAGAAATACGTGAATACTTTTTACTCAACCTAATATAATTGTGAATATAAATATGTTTATTTTATAACAATACTATAAGCAAATTGTAGAAGTTGCTATTTCTTCGTCTTAAAAATTATTATATTGGTCGTTCCAATAACTTCAATGTATTAATTTATATTTTGACCTTTTAAAATTACAGGGTTATTATGTAATTACAACTATGGTTAATTGAATTTTGTAATGTGCTACACAATTCTTATATTTTAGTAACTTTTGTTAAACTAGTCAAAAAGTACATTACATCATATACCTATTTTTAATATAATTGATATAATGAAAAAATATCAATTATTTCTCCAATAGATGGCTTCTGAAAAGTGTATTTCGCGTTGAATAAGTCCTATTGGTTGACGCTAGAGGGTGTTAGAAAGATAAGTTTCGTAATAAAATAACTATTGGCCAGTTTCGTGACTGTTTGACTCAGGTTCGTTAGAGCAGATAGTAAAAGAGTGATGGCAGTAAATAAAAAATACGCCATGTTATATAATATCCAAGCCTGACAATTGAAAATGTGAAAATTGATTATGGTCTTGATGCTGTAACAGCCAATGATGTGCAATTTTGTTTTGTATATTCCTTTCCGTATATTACATATATATATATATTTCTTTTTACAGAAGTCGGATAATAAGTTGTAAAAAATTGTGTAGGCTGTTAAATAGAGGCTGCATCTGCAAGAAGTTTATAGCGACGCAACTGGTCCCAATACTGCAACAACCAATCATGCACAATTTTGATATCGCCGATTTCCTTCAAACAATTTTGGTATCATACATATAGGCACCCCTCTCTGGAAGATAGTGTTGTGTCGGTCCTTATTTAAGACTAAAAACAACAGCCTCGTCCAGTTCAGTCATATTTTAGTCAGTTTTAAAACTTATAAAATTATATTTTTCATGACGCCACTCAACTATTCTTCTTCTTTTTTGAATCAGTTGTATAACTAACATTCCGAAGAGCTAACAATCTATAGGACTAGTAGAACCGTTTCTAAGACTGGAATTCACCAAATAAATATGGACTGACACAATTGTACAAAATGTGTATAAAATAATATAAATAATTTAGTTTTACCGTCAATTAAGCACTGTTTTGATTGCCAAGGAGATGATCATTAATGTAAAAAAAAAAGAAGTCCATTAAAATTAATGATTTTCTTATAACTAAATAAATGAACTAAGTTACTTTTTAAAATATTGAGCTCGGTTATTCCCCTTTGCTTTAATGAGGGCCTTTCTTTAATGAGGAACAAAAAAAACCGATTAATGTCATACTAATTTCTGTTATCATTGTGAGTAGATAATAAATATACAACAAAATGTTCACTCGACTGCCAAGAAAATTTTAATAAATGAGACAGTTTATAAAAAAGCGTATAATGATTTCTAAGATGATATATTAATTGCTCTTCAGGTGTACTTAAACGCATGAGTGTATATATATCTTTTTTTTGTTTTGTTTTGAAAGCAAAATGATTCATTATTCAAAGTGAAACAAGTCAACATTTGTAGTAGATCTAGTATGCCAACATAAAAAATAAATATGTTGAACAAAAAATGAGGCAAATAGACAAATATTCAATGTAGACTTTTTTAATTCATCAAAAGCATCAAATTTCCCTAATTTTTTTTATCTTTGATTTATGCCATAGTACAATTTTAGAAAAAAACAACTTTTAATTCACTGTATATACGTTAAAAAAAATGTCAACCAAAATTATTTTATACAAAATAACTAAACATGTCTTCTTAGTACCGTTATTTACTAATGCAAGAGTTTTTGCCTTTATTCATAACTTGATTGCCTTGTGCGACCTTAAGTGGGCCTCCGAGGACAATGTAATCTTGAATAGGTAATTTTTTTACCACGTGAAAACTTTTCCGCACTAGCTGTTATCGAAATTCGAAAAAAGTTGAACAATCAAACTGCTCTAGTCTCGGTCCTTATGCAGTCCAGTCCAATCCCACTTATCAGTCCTTAAATAAGGTAAAATCGATTCCTTGTGACGTCATTGAGAGTCTTTTTCCTTTTTTTTAAAAACTATTCCGTTACATAGTATAACAAAATATATAATTAAGCAAAAAACGTATTAGATTGTATTATTATGAAAAAATGAATAGTTTTTCCAAAATAATACACTTATCATTTATATATATTATATTGACTAATAAACCATCAAAATTTATATATAAAATTCCAAGGGTTAAGAGTTAAAGACAGAAAATCCTAAGGACCAAAGTCTTAAGACTGAACTGCTTCGAATAAATAAGGACCGATAAAAAACTAAATACAGACCGAAATTTCATACACATATTTGATTCAATTATAGGGTTGCTACTCAAATTTTTGGGATGACTTAAGATGCCCAACAATTTTGAATATAGTTTAAGACCTTTATATGATTTAACAGACTTATATTAGACCCAATAAGGCCCATTTTAAATTTTAGATAGATCAATTTCTCATTCTTTCATTGTCAGGATCCATTTTGGCGACTTTAAGTACAACTTGTAGCACATTCAAACGGCTAATAAGAATAATTTGTCAAAAATACATATGTGATGTGTAAATCATAACAATAATCTTGAAAAAAAAATAGAGAAGATTAAAATCCCCATTCTTTTACTTCACATTAACATATAAACCAATATTCCACAGACATATTTGAGTCAATTACAGGACTGTTATTCAAATTTATAGGATGAGTTATGATACAATTTTTTTCCCAGCTATATTTAAAACCTTTATTTAATTTTAGAGACATATATTGGCTCCAATATGACCTTTTAGATAAAATCTATTAGTTTGTAATTCTTTATTAATCAGAGTAATAAGAGGACCGAAATTGGCAATAATTCGTCAAAAATACAAATGTAATCTATTCTCAATTTAGGGAAAATTATTATAGATTGTTTTTGCGTAGACTTGACATATATATATTTATGTTAGTACATCTGTTGGGTATTTTTTGTAAAGAGCCAAATCTTTTTAATTATGAAAATGTTATGTTTACATCGGCAAAATTTATAGGAATTTGTACCACTTGGGGACATTTGATTATTTCCTGAAGCATTTATAAACTTGGAGTTCGTAAAGTTACTACAAGATGATGTTAGGGCAGTTAAAAAGTAGGAAGGGACGTTAATTTGTGAAAATGAGCAAATTCAATCGGGCACGAGCAAACTAAAAAATATATTTTATCCACCAGGGGTGTGACTCACTGTCACTTGGGCTAATATAAGTATGGGTTGCTTAAGGGCGCTGGTACCGATTAAGATTACATCAACTGTTGTGTGACACTATTGTATTCTCTAGGTATTTTAATAATATTTCAATATAAGTCCTTCGGCCTATGTTCTCGATCCAAAACTTTGTTAATAATCCATCAGGTAGACGAACAAAAAACTATATATCCTAAGATAACCTATAGAAGGATACTAAAGAGCATATTAAATCAGCATCTGTGGTCTTGTAAAAGAAAAATGATTAAACATATTTTTTCTTATATAAATTTATTCATATTTTTTTTAAATGAATCCATAACTCGAGAGGACAAGTTATTCCTCACATTGATGAAGTTACGCCAAAACAATGATGATATTGAGATTGAAATTATGTTTAAAATGTACAATACATTAGTCGGAAATTCTGTAGAACTTGGTTGAATTTTATGTATTATCAATGTAAGGAAATTGATTTGTTCTTGCCCAATGATATCATAGACCTTTACATGTCAGAAGACTTTAAGTCAAAATTCCGAAATACGAAAATGATCTTGAATCTTATGAATTTCTAATCAAATATTTAAAAGAACTGTCGTAATCCTCATCATCCCTTTTCTGATGAACTTCATCCTCCTAAATTATGAAATTATATGTGTATTATGGAAATCACTATATTTTACTAATTTTCAATAATATTATAATATTCAAACAAGGGATGAAATAAACTCAAACAAATAATTATTACCTATAAAGAATGGATATTAAAATAAATATTTGCATTTAAACTGCTAACTTAATAAAATCAATTATAGGGTAAATATTAAATAAATAAATTGAAATGAATTTCACAATACAAAAATATATTTAAAAGGACCATATGGATATCGTCATGTATTTATTAAATATTAACATGAAAAAAGAAAAGTCGAAGTCATAAGTATCAGTCCTGAGTATCTCATTCAAAAATGGTATTAAAATTTACAACCCAATATTGAAACATAGTTATTTTTTTTGTAGCATAAGAGATCAGAGGGCTCCGATAAACACACTAGTATTTGGATTTATATAAATTTTATGAAAATAGATTATTTATAGATGTTGATTGTTGTTGTTTTTAATTAAGGGAGTAAGAAAAGTAATTATTCTGCAATAAAAATTATCTTGAAATGTTGGTCCATTTCCTCAACTTCATGAGAATGAGTAGTTCCTGAATGAAATATATTCGTATTATCTTGAAATATCCTGATCCCTAAAGGATGATAGCTCTTCATTATCTTGGTGGTGAGTCAGTCCTTGCTCACTAAAGAAATAGATTTTGAGGACTGAACTTATTTGACATAAGCATCGAAATGAGGAGAGGCAGTCCATACTCATCTAGAAACTCTTTCTGAAGGGGGAAAAAACCAATTTTCTTGTTGCATAACCTTGTAATAGTAACGTTGATTAAAAGATGGATTAGTTTTACTAAATTTAAATCCAAATTATAATTCAAGGACTACCAGCGAGAAGGACTTCATATGTTACCTATTTCTTGAAAACCACTTAGAGTCAAAAATACTTTTAATATAATTATCACTTAATAAAATCACTTTCATATAGTCTCAAAAATAACGAGTAATAAAATTAAAGGACTTTTGTCAACAGGTGACTCAATTTGGTCTGAAGTATTTCTCTTGTTAGTATTCTTTGGCCGGATAATCATAATTATTATATCAAGAGGTTTATTGTTTTCCGCAATGTGGTGCTACTCACTGGTGATGTGTTTAAAAACGAATAAAAGTAAATAATGCACATGCCCTATTAGAGCCTAATTTTTGGTGAAGAAAATAAAATTGAAATAGGGTTATACAAAGAACTAGCTTTATATGATTTTAAATTAAAAAGTATAAAATTTAAGGCAGTGGATCCCAAACTTTTTTGAATTGGACCCTTAAACAAATTTGCTAGACAATATGTGATCCCTACACCTTTCATTGAGAGATGAAAATAAAATGTGGGGTGCATTTTATGCAAAAATATGACTTAAGACCTTATTAACCCTATAAACTTCAACCCAAAGGAAAATATTATAAATCATTTGACTATATTGATCAAATATTAATTATAAAATAAAAATTAATGTATTGATTCTACCTATATGGAAATAATATGAGAAAAAAAAATAAGAAATACAGGGTCAAAATAATTGAATATATTATTGTAAATATAAAATCAGCGATATATGTACTAATTGGAATCATTTCCATACTATCAATTCTCATTTTTGGCAGTAAATAAAGTCAAAATTGAGACTCACAAACTAATAATATTACAGGCTGTGGATGAGCAAATAGTTTTATCAACAAATTGAGGTCCGAATGTGACGGATGTGTACTGTGAATTAAGCAACACATGTATATTTTAGGTTTAATTTTAGACACCACAAATCAAAGATAATCCTCCACGTTAAATAGTAATCTGTATTTATTTTTAGGGAACCCTCCGTTGTGTCCCGTCACCCCCCCCCCCTTTAGGAAACATTGTCTTAAATTGGTATTAAAGGCCAAAGGTTCCAAAAAAGGTCAAATTCTTCTCAATTTTTGACTTTCTGTAGTCCTAGGATTTTTCATTTAGGTGGTGGGACAATTTTGATAGAAGTTTTTGTTTTTTATATAAATACATAATTAGAAAAAAAAAAATAATTTGTTAAATTTTTAGTTGAGCTTTTTGGTAAATTAAATTAAATAATCTTTTTTTTTTTTAGAACAGAAGAATCGATGTTTTTATAATTGGCATAAACGTGTTCTTTTCGACATATTTGACAGCTAGTTTTTCAGTAGTCAAGAGATTTCCGCATGTCTGTAAATTATTTCTTGTCACGGTTGATCAAGGTAGATAAATTAAATGTAAAGTGCTGGACTTTTTGTCTCTTGTTCAAGTGTTTCTTGGCTCTGAAAAATTGGAAGAACTATCTATGCCGCGGTGTTAACTCACAAATATTAAAAAAATACTTTTTTTTTTGCCAATTCCTTTGTCTTTGTTGACTCGTCATGCCCCTTACATAATTTATTATTTTTGAAAAAAAATTGTAGTAATAAGTTATAATATATTTATGCTTCGTTTCCAAAAGAATAGAAATACAAGTTCTGTTTTATATGCCGGTTTATTATTTCTATTAAGGAATTTTGCCTATAACTTTTAATTTGGATTACGCGTGCTTACAACTCAGTCTTCATTTTCAAATACCCTATGGACTTGTTCTTTAGAATCAGCATCGTTTTTCAATTAAAAATACCCTTAAATCCTACTTCAACGCCTAATAGGTACATGTTTTAGGGACATTCCATGTCATGTGCCATCACCGATTTTGAATTTTTTTCGTCAGGATGTCCATTCCATCAAAGAAAAAATATGTGTAAAATTTTTAACTTGTGGAGGCACGAGGGCCCGTTTGGAAGTCCCTCAAAGCTTGTCACCCTTCAAAAGATCTTCCAACTTGAGTATATTTTATACCTTCTGATATTTAAACTCCATCTTTTCTTTTCTTTAGCCTTTATATAAAAATTTTTAAAAAGGATTATGCCAGAGATTTGCATATATCAAACTAACTACCTACATAGATAGTGTTTCTGTTTAAGTTTCTTGAACATATGTTTGTTATAATAAGATTATTTGATGATCCATAATGCAACTTTTTACTTATGCCACTACTCAGTTATTAGGCGTCATCGAACAGACAAACTTTGCCTTAAAAACTATAGAATTAAACTACCCAAGCAATCATCAGTACTACTCATCGTTTTTTATGAGTACACACAATGTAGGTACTCATTACGTAAATGTTCCCTCCTCAAGAATGACAACTTATGAAGAAAAAATGATATGACGTTAGGACTGATTAATGATGATGAAGGGAAACCTTAAGTCTCTAGAGCGCTGCGTGGCTTATTTGATGGCCCAATGTAGTTCAGTACTTCATGGTGTCGTACTTCCTGTTTGCTTGAACATAATGATGCATGTAAAGGTACGTTTTGTCCAGATTTCTCAGTGAATAGCCAATTTATTTTAATAATTGAGGTATTTATACGAAGAAACAATCCATACACAACGTAAAAGTGCCTTTTCAAATTCATATTTAGACTTTTTCAGACTTTGTAACATACTTATTATTTAAATACATAGAGGAAAAATAAATCTTTATTTTAATATAATTTTAACAGTAGGAGTTTGGGGTTTCTACAATTTATAAATTATAATTCCGTCATCCCATCACTGAGACCCTCAATGCCATTATCAACCAGGAATGGTTACGCCATGACAGAAGAATACATCAACAGGGGTTGCCAGGACTTCTGCTGCATTTTTGAAGCCATCATTACAGCTAAGAGCGACTACATTAATGAATAAAATAGTTTAGACACACATCTATGTATAAAATTAATTTTGTTGAAAATTTATTGTCATTTAATAAATTATATTTTGTTGATATTTAAAGTTCTGACGGCTCAGATTTTAATGGACCACTTTGTATTATAATTATTTAGCTACCGTTGTAGGTCTTTGTCTCAAATTAAATTTAATGCTTCAAGAGTATACTGAAAAATACTGGTGATAAAATGTAGATTCAAAGGAATAATTCTTATAAATCAGTTCAATAACAAAGGGTGAAGGATACCAGAGGAAAAATAGGTAATAGGTCATTTTTTTTTTTTTAAAGTTAATACATCTTTTTTAATTCAATAAAATTGCTATACATTTATGTTAGAATAGTATTAGAAAGAAAACCATAAAATAGAGAAAATGCAAATGGGCTTAAGGCAATAGGTTGTATTAGTATAAAAAATCAATAATAAGTATAAAGTAGGTCATTTTAAAAGTATTGTAAATGTTAATAGCAAGTAGTCATGGATTTGGTACAAGTTCCTTCGACCAAAAACTTATTCATTCAATATTTTAAAACCACTTAATAATGTTTCATTATTCGTGCCTCTGATAGTTATTATGGATATCAAATAATTAACTTTTTAATAAATGCTCCTTGAGGAAAGCCGCTCTTAGAAAAGCTAGTTTAGACGATCTATTTAAAAAATTGATGAGAATTTCAAAAAAAAGTTTATATTCATTTCATAAGTTGTGCGCAATGTTTACATAAAATTTTTTTCTCTTCTGTAATTAATAATAGAGTAAGTTTGCCCCGTGTTGCCCGGGGCATGAAGAAATTATAATTAATTTAAAACTCTTCTGCTTCATATAAAATTGAAAAATAAAGACCGTAAAATTCTAAGAATTATTCTGGCTGTATAATGGTTTGTATCTATACACATTTTTTTAAAGGAAATAACAAGGTTTATAGAAGAAAAAATATTCAAGTTGAGCTCATCTCTCATATTATTGCCAAAAATCATTTGTCGGATTCTCTCTTTTTCTTGTCTAAACCTTATATCGCACATTTTTACTTCATTTGAAATTGTCGTTTGTTCCTCAAAAAATGATATTTAAATGCCATCAACAGAAATATCTTTACAAAATCTACATAATAATTTTCACAAAAATTATTAATTGCTTTGGGCATGGTTTTTGAATAAATACGCCCTCACACACACAGACATTCACATTTAATATATAAATAAGTCGTATTTTTGGTTAAAATATGCTCCACGGTTCAAAGTTCACGGTTTTCTTTTGAGGCATTTTGGGATCAAGAAAACCATGAATCTTTATTCGTTTGTCATGTTTGTTTTTTTCTTCGAAAAGACGATAAACTTATTAACATTTATTTTAAATTGACAACAAATTAATACAACTCATTGGAAGATTATTTCATCTTACTTCGTCTTAGAGAAGATGAAAGACGGCCTAGATTATCACTGCTTAGAAATTGAATTTGTGTAAGAGTGGGAGGATAAGGGGGGAGCAAGACCTTTGTTATTATTGAACTGTTTTATTATTTTGGAGGGGAGAAAATGAATTACTATTTCTAGAAAGTAATTAAAAGTAACTATTAATAGTCCTCTTAGAAATAAGACATATTTTTCATAAGAAAACTTCTATATTTTGACGAGGATAACTGTTGAGGTTTGAAGATGATAATATGCAATGTTGTTATAAATAAATTGCGTTTAGATGCATGATAGATTCGGTTAACCCCTTTATGTAATAAAATCAGTGACTCTGACGTATGTATATTAAATTTTAAAATGATACGATATCAAAGTGTGTCCTCCATGCATTTAGACATTGTAAATCGTCTTCTTTGAGGCTCAAGTCTGCTCCGCGATGGCCTTCTGCGACAATTCCGTGCGCATGATTCCTCCTATTTCAATCTTCTTCTCGTACTGTGTGCTCATGGTTGTGGCAACTTGGATAATCTCTTTCTTACCAATGGACAGCTAATTATGTGCTCATAGAAAAGTTGTAGAAAAATGACTCCGAACCTCTCAAAACTTAGATAATACAGATGAGTGAATAATAACGGTTGGCCCGGTATAATTACATTGACTTCATAGATAAAAGAAAATGTTTACGGATTTTAAACAGAATATTAATATTGTTGCTTAATTATTACTCATTAAATATAATGAGGACCTAATTAGAGATATCGGTGAAAGAAAAAAATACATACATACATTCATTAAGAACTATTACATAAAATAATTGATACTTAATTTTTTTTCTTCATAGCAACCACACAGAATCTCCCATAACATAGCCAACATTTGCAGTAGTATGATTAAATTATGAAAAAAAAGAAGATTATTATAGAATCTAGAAAAGACAACTCAAAACCAATTTGTAAATTGCGGAAATAATATATTTTTAATCTATATGTCCTCCTCAAGCCATTACAGTTTCGACACACCGGCAAATAAATTGTCCTCTCTTGGTGATGAAGGACGTGCCAATGGCATACCACACTGCCCTCATGGCAGTGAATTCAAATTTTGATAAGATGTACGTCCAAAATTCTTCTCCAAGGCACCCTAAGCTGCAAAGACCATGTGGTGAAGTCAGGAATGAACAAGGGCAACATGAAGGCAGGTCAGAATTCCGCCATACTCTGGTTCCATAAGTTTTAATTCTTCTTGTTTGTATGGTGATAGCAATGGACTTTATGATGTTGTAAGGGGAGATCAAAATCCGGGTATTTTGTAGCTTGTCCGTTTTACGAATTGGTAATATGTTGAATAAATTTTCTTTTCCTCAGTACTCCTGAGCACTGAACTTCCTTTCCTATTACACTCAATTATATTCAAAACCTGAATAAACCTTCGTTTACACATTGGGGTCGAATGATTAATATTTCTTACTTCTTTTGATATACTTTTTATTTCTAATTCAAACAAGTAATAATTCTATCTTTGACAATTCATTAATGTTTTTATAATAATTGCTTACGTGTGAAACATAACGAAGCAATTCCTATCGTTTACCAAGTATAAAGTATGATTACAAACGATAAATGACCAAAGTTTGTTGATCTATAATTTTGCTTGCACAGTAGAGACATCTTTTTCTTTTTCATTCTACTCCAGTAAATGTCCACCATAATTGTCGATTATAAGAGATACATTTTTTAAATTTACGATTTGGATTGTGCATTGACGCCCTTCATAATATTTCATATGACTCTGTGGAATTACAACTTTGTCGTCAAGAAGC
The DNA here is from genome assembly GCF_016086655.4 of Lepeophtheirus salmonis. Classification (NCBI taxonomy): domain Eukaryota; kingdom Metazoa; phylum Arthropoda; class Copepoda; order Siphonostomatoida; family Caligidae; genus Lepeophtheirus; species Lepeophtheirus salmonis. The sequence goes on from NC_052139.2 coordinate 16,632,177, forward strand.
CATAATTTATTTATATATTTTAAGTTATAAACGATTTAACTATTTACACATGGTGTATCTAGAAGATATAGCTTCATTGATCCATCAGATCGACTCCTCTTATTCCTTTAATGTAAAGCTTTACACTTGTAGCACAATAATTTTGGGAAACTTTCGTGATGATACAATATGCTCATTCACTCTTATCAGCTTTTGAGATCATCATCAAAGTGAAGATTTTGAAGTATCCTTTATAAGGAAGTGAATCTTGGTTTCAGGAGTCAATCAAACATCTTAAACATTCGTATCTGTGGTAAACTCTTCATCACCTATAATAAACTGTATCATAGTTATTTACTAAGATATCAATGTTTTCTTCATCAGCACTGTCTAATTCATCTAAAATGCTATAAATTTGATCACTAATAGTGTTGCTAAAAATATTAAAATATCTTGTTCTTTTTTTACTTTAATATTAATGCTCTGAATGGACAAAAATTTAAAGATATATGTCAAGTCCAGAACAGATTTTTAAATCTGATAAAAAAAAGAAAAATATACATTTCAAACCCAGAGAGACACCATTGTCCTAGCGATTTTAAACTGCCCTAACTTTTGCATTTTTGATCAAAACAAAGCAAAATTTTGCAACATTATTTTTATACTACACAAGTCTTAAATCAGCAATAAAAATTAGAATTATGCATACATGACAAGTATATGATATGTAGAATGTTATTTTATCGAATTACAAAAAATGACATAGTTCAAAGACTTATATATTCCAAACATAAAATTCTATAATCAAATATTTTTTATGAATTTTGATGATCTACTATTACTCTTTCTAACATTTTAAAAATGTCTTAAATATCATAAAAAATAATGAACAGTTAAGGATTTTGCCAAATTTAGTTTTTCAGACCAAATTAAGATTATATACATTTATGTATACAATATGGATTTCTCTAGCGTTACCACCAGAAGCACACTTACAGAAGTCCAATCACTGAACCGAATTTGTCACAGCTTTTTTTTTATAAATTCACTGATATTGGAGCAATTTTGCAATTGATATTTTCTCTGTGCTCTTTTAACGTCTCCAGCTTATTGGTGCCGACCAATGACTTCACGTGACCCCAAAGATATAATCTAAAGGTCTTAAATTGTATGATTAAGGCGGCCAATCAACTGTTCCATTTGCTGAAATAAAGCGCTGAGCAAATTTTCTTTGCAATACATCGCATGTAACGTTTGTTTTGTGACAGGTGACACTGTCGTGTTCAAAGCACCTTGCAAGTGGGAACAAAAATCTATTATCATGAAGCAATAGCGATTTTGCAGTAATGTGGTGGCAAATCCTTCCCGTAGGAATTCTACACCAAACAGCAATTCTTTTTTGGGATGCAGTGATATCTCGTAAAGTACTTGTGGATTGCTGCCTTAACAAATCCAATGATCCAAAAATGACTTTCAAGACTCAAGATGATTTTGCAATGAAAATCAGCATTTGCATGGAACAATTATTTTGATAATAAATTTGAATAATTTGCAATCCCTGATCAAATTTATATCGCTCCATGTTGAAATATATACAAATGAAGTTTCTAAAAATAAAAAAAAAGACAATAAATATGACGGCGTTCTTCCTTAACGGAAAAAAATTGAAGTCTCCCAAATGAAAAACCATTTATATCCAAATAAAGGAACTTACATTTAGGGATTATATTTGTATTCTTTGACAAATAATTGTCATTTCAACAAATTAATTTTAATTATCCTTTTAAAGTACTTGAATTAGACAAAAATTATTGTAACAATAAAAGAATGTGAACTTGGTAAATATAAGCTTTGAAAGGGACCTCATAAATTAATTAAAGGTTCTAACCTATTGAAAAAATTCTTGGGTGTCTTAAATCATGCCATTAATTTACATTCAGAGCTTATAACTGACTCAAATATGTCTATGAAATATTAGGATGTTTAATACAATATCAAGTAAAAAAAAAACAACATAAGTTGTGATTTTCTCAATTTTTTATTTTTGTTGAAAATGGATTTTATGTTCACAAAATAAACATATGTATTCTTTGACGATAATTCGTCAATTTCTTTCCACAAATTATTGTTATTAAATCGTTGGAGGCGCCACAAATTGAACTGAAAGTAGCCAAAATTGATCGTTACAATACAATAATGAGAATTTAACTTTTAGTTGATAAGGGGCATTTCGGGGCCAATACAAACTTCTAATATCAAATAAAGATTGTAAGCTATAGCTTACATTCATGTGTATCTTAACATTTGTCACAAATTTAAGTACAGAGCCTATTATTGACTCATATATGTCCATAAAAAATTGGACTGTCAGTATATATGAAGTAAACCATTTCTTGTGATTTTCTAATTTTTCTGATTTTTGTTGAAGATTATTTGTATGTTGACGAGCTACATATGTAATGTATAGAAAAAACTATGAATAAGGAAAATGTATTAAAAATATGGGGAAAAAGTACATTACTTTTTCAATCAAAAAATATGTTTGAGTGATGATATTTACTTACTATTACTTATTATTTACATACATACATATATTTCCTTGAATGGTAGTGAATAAAAAGGAAATATTGGTTCGATTCTTAATTTTATTTCTTTTCAGGTTTCATTCAATCAATATACCTATAAATGCCTTAATTCTATATAGAAAATTAAAGGTTTTGTTGATGTCGGCCAATTTGGGAATCTAAATAACCCAGTTCTATAACACTTAAAATCTTTTTTTTCATTAATATTAAGGAAAATAATC